>NC_066619.1:213034090-213357007 GCF_025201925.1 Gopherus flavomarginatus
TACAGCTGAGGAGTATGTTGAAATGTACATCAAGTTTTTTGCAGTGCAGAAACCAGAGATTGATCTTTGGTGTGTGCTGAATCAGGCCCCTACAAACTAAGGTAGTGGTCCCAAACTACTGAGCTCAGCCCATTTCAGGAAAATGAAACGAATCATGTTCACCAACTCATCATGTGATGCTAGTCTGCCTTTATGCACTCCTGCACCTGCCCTGCACCCCTCCCCCATTCCCTGTCTAGTCCTTCTAAATGTATCAGAAATCTTAGATTAATTTTCCAAACACATGTAACAAGTAGAAGCTGACAGATTAAATCAATAGGGAGCAGTTAGTGATTTTTTTCAAGCTGTTTGCTTTTCTGGTGTTTTCTATACTGAAAGGCATAAATAGGAACTGGGCTGTTTGCATGTCTGTATGTAAAATGTTCCATTTACAGTCACCAAAAAACATGTTTTTCAGCTTTTTTCTAAATCAGTTTCCCATCTTCAGTGGCAAGACCCCAGGGTTTCTGCAGCACACTGGTGCAGCAGACTGGAAATTTCTGTGGCAACTTCAAAGGTTTTTCTTTATTATATTTGATTCTCAATTTTTTCAATATGCTGCCAGATTTTAATAACAATCCATAGCTGTGTCTTGGAAAGAATTGTGTTTAGGGAAGCTAGAGATTTTAACAGCGAGGCTGGGGACTCAGGAGGGTGATGGAAGCAGTTTGCATTATGGGACAAACACTAACTGGATGTTGCTGCTAAAATGGTAAGCAGTGAATAGCTAACAGCAGTTAAACCATTGAGGTGGGTTTCAAAGTTGACAATATTTTGAGATAAATGGAACAATAAGCACCTCTCTAAAAGCTTTGGTTTCTGGCCATTTGCAGACTCAGACAGAGCTTGATGAATTGATTTGTCTTTGGCTTACATTTTCAAAAGTTATATTTACAACTATAAATGTTGACAATGTAAATTTAAAATAAATACATTCTGAGAGAGTTCTGTAGCATGAATTAGATTTCAGAGCAAAGTTAATGGCTGTGCAATCATATGATGCACAGAGCTCTCAGGATGCCATGGTAAAAAAAAATCAAGTGATATGTTTTATTACATACAAGTCTCAGTACTTATTTATTTTAAACCTTGTATTGGACCGAAAATCACCTGCCTGTTTCTGGAGTATGTCAGAATTGGAAAAAAACACACTGGATGCATTTAAAACTGCCTTTGTCATCAGTGAACTCTAAAACTATGAACAATTCAAAATTTTCCTAGATTCAGAAGCACACTACGCAGTGCTTGTGTTGGGGTCTAACTTATCCTAGGTTTATACAATGAAAATAGATATCAGCAGAGCAACAATGACAATATAAAAGGCACAAATGCAGCAAAGTGGCAGTAAGTGGCCTACTACTTTGAACAGATGGAGCAAATAGGTGATATATGTTGTGAACATACAAAGTGTTTAGACTTTGCACATTTTTGGTATGTTTTTCTAGTTCTGAGGAAATATATTACATAGTTCTACTTTCTTAGGCTCTGGATCAGTATCCGCATACTACACTGCTTTCCTACAGGCCTAAGGCAAGGCAGCAGTGTTTCTTTCCTGCACCAGTGTTTTCACCATTTGTGTACCTATATCACTGAGAAACATTCATCTCTTACTCTACGATTTATTAAGGCATGCAGGGTTCGATTCAACAAGCTCCAGATATCTGCAATCCGACATGTAATGCAACGCTGAGTCTTTGCCCCAGCAACAGCATCTGCCAAATCTGGTCTTGCAAAAAATATTATCTGACAATCGGGGCCTCCCTAGAAAGTCTTCCTAGCAAGTGGTGTAGGCATCCCAGAAAATCAATTTCAGTGTCATCTTCAAAGAAACTCAATTTCCTGGACAACTGTGATACATGAGACCAATGTTATCTGGGGTCTCAGTCTCTCAAGACCTTTTTAATGAAAAACAAAAACTATTGAAACTACTATGATAGAAATAACACTGAAAGATTCATATAATTATATCATAACTGCTGCCTCAAAATAAAAGCAATCTCATGCAGGAATACCTGCACAATTAATTTGGGTTCTAACTGACTCCAATACCTTCTGAATGTTTTTCACGGCACTAACACTACAGCAGGTATACAGACAAAGCCAATGACCACACCACATCTTCCGCGGGGCAGGGGGGCATTCTCCAGCTTTCCAGGGGAAGGGCAATAGCGCTTTATGGGCAGTGTGGGGGAAGAGGCTCAGAGGTTGCTGCAAAAGGGTGAGTGGGTCAGCATGGTAATGTTGACTCATCTCCAGGGACCAGAAGGGCTGGGGAGTTGAAAAAGGGCAAGCTTAATGGGAGGAAGCCTCTTTCCCCTGGACCAGCCAAAATAGCACCCACCCTCCCTCCCCTTGATGTAGAAAAATGCCAGGTTTTGTCAGGACCTGCTGTGGGCATCACAATAGTCATTCCTTTCTAGGGGGGCTGGGAAGGAATTTTTCCCTGTCTACCAGATTGGTCAAGGTAGGGACTTTTTTTTCTGCCTTCTTAGAGGGTGCTTTGCTGAATAGGGAAGGAAGTTAAGCTATGATGTCACAACTCATGATGTAAGTGGGGGGCGGATATCCAGTGCAGGTACTCCATAGTGAAGGGATACAGTGAGCAGATAAATGGCTTGATAAGGACTTAAAAAGGAGGTGTTTGTTAAAGGAGTAGAATTGGGTGGGGAGGCTTGAGGCTCATTGACTGGCATAGCAGCGAGCTAGCCTCCCTTCCTTATAGCCTACCTTAACCCTCGTTCAAGAGGGGTGATGGTAAGGTTCCAGCAATGGCAGAAACACCCAGGTACATACTGAATGAACATGGAGTTACCTGTGCTGTACACTTCTATCTGTTGAGGAGTCCCACACCTCTAATAATCAAGTTGTGGCTTAATTAAAACCATATGAAATATCTTCTCTCCTTTAGCCAGGCGATACCAGATGGTCTTGTCATCAGTATGAAAATACTTAAAGAAAGAAGCAGTGATGGTTTGCCTATCATGTTTTTTATTTAAATTTTTGTGCGTTTGGGGTCCAAGAGACCCCACCTTAGAAGAGAAGTACCTTTCATTTCCCCCAGTGACTAACATTGAGGGGTCTAACTGTGATGCCATTACCTTTTTAGGCCATGTCTACATCTAAAATTTTGCAGCGCTGGTTGTTACAGCTGTATTAGTACAGCTGTATAGGGCCAGCGCTGCAGAGTGGCCACACTTACAGCAACCAGCGCTGCAAGTGGTGTTAGATGTGGCCACACTGCAGCGCTGTTGGGCGGCTTCAAGGGGTTTTGGGGAAGGCGAGAGCAAACCGGGGAAGGAGACCAGCTTCGCCGCGGTTTGCTCTCGCGTTCCGCGAACCACCCTGCAAACCGCAGGGAAGGAGACCTGCTTGCTCGGGGGTTGGGCGAACGCGAGAGCAAACCGGGGAAGGAGACCAGCTTCGCCGCGGTTTGCTCTCGCGTTCCGCGAACCACCCTGCAAACCGCAGGGAAGGAGACCTGCTTGCTCGGGGGTTCGGCGAACGCGAGAGCAAACCGGGGAAGGAGACCAGCTTCGCCGCGGTTTGCTCTCGCGTTCCCCGAACAAGCAGGTCTCCTTCCCTGCGGTTTGCAGGGTGGTTCGCGGAACGCGAGAGCAAACCGCGGCGAAGCTGGTCTCCTTTCCCGGTTTGCTCTCGCCTTCCCGGAACCACCCAGCAAACCTCAGGGAAGGAGACCTGCTTGCTCGGGGTTCGCGGAACGCGAGAGCAAACCGCGGCGAAGCTGGTCTCCTTTCCCGGTTTGCTCTCGCCTTCCCGGAACCACCCAGCAAACCTCAGGGAAGGAGACCTGCTTGCTCGGGGTTCGCGGAACGCGAGAGCAAACCGCGGCGAAGCTGGTCTCCTTCCCCGGTTTGCTCTCGCCTTCCCGGAACCACCCAGCAAACCTCAGGGAAGGAGACCTGCTTGCTCGGGGTTCGGGGAACGCGAGAGCAAACCGCGGCGAAGCTGGTCTCCTTTCCCGGTTTGCTCTCGCGTTCCCGGAACCACCCAGCAAACCTCAGGGAAGGAGACCTGCTTGCTCGGGGTTCGGGGAACGCGAGAGCAAGCCGGGGAAGGAGACCAGCTTGATTACCAGAGGCTTCCTCAGGTATGCTGGGATACCTGCTTATTCCACGGAGGTCAAGAAAAGCGCTGGTAAGTGACTATACTTGATTACCAGCGCTGGATCACCAGCGCTGGATCCTCTACACCCGAGACAAAACGGGAGTACGGCCAGCGCTGCAAACAGGGAGTTGCAGCGCTGGTGGTGCCCTGCAGATGTGTACACCTCCTAAGTTGCAGCGCTGTAACTCCCTCACCAGCGCTGCAACTTTCTGATGTAGACAAGCCCTTAGTGACTCTTCTGCTACACGAAAACCACAACCAGCGGAATGATATAACCACTGCGGGAAAATTGACCTCATCCTAGTTTGAACATAAGAACAGCCATACTGGGTCAGACCAAAGGTCCATCTAGCCTAGTATCCTGTCTTCTGACAGTGGCCAATGCCAGCTGCCCCAGAGGGAATGAACACAACATCAAATGATCCAGTGATCATCAAGTGATCCATTCCTTGTCACCCATTTCCAGCTTTTGACAAACAAGGGCTAGGGACATCATCCCTGTCCATCCTGGCTAATAGCCATTGATAGACCTACCCTCCATGAATTTATCTAGTTCTTTTTTGAAACCTGCTATAGTTTTGGCCTTTACAACATCCTCTGGTGAGGAGTTCTACAGGTTGATGTGTGTTGTGTGAAACAATACTTCCTTTTGTTTTAAACCTGCTGCCTATTAATTTCATTTGGTGACCCCTAATTCTTGTGCTATGAGAAGGAGTAAATAACACTTTCTTATTTACTTTCTCCACACTAGTCATGATTTTATAGACCTCTATCATATCCCCCTTTGTCATCTCTTTTCAAGCTGAAAAGTCCCAGTCTTATTAATCTCTCCTCATACGGCAGCCATTCCCTACCCGTAATAATTTTTGTTGCCCTTTTCTAAACTTTTTCCAATTCCAATACATCTTTTCTGAGATGGGGTGACCACATGTGCACACAGTATTCAAGATGTGGGCGTACTATGGATTTATATAGGCGAAATATGATATTTTCTGTTTTATTATCTATCCCTTTCTTAATGATTCCCAATATTCTGTTAGCTTTTTTTTTGACTGTTGCTGCACATTGAGTGGATGTTTTCAGAGAACTCTCCACAATGACTCCAAGGTCTCTTTCTTGAGTGTTAACACCTAATTTAGACCCCGTCATTTTATATGTATAGGTGGGATTATGTTTGCATTACTTTGCATTTATCAACATTGAATTTCATCTGCCATTCTGTTGCCCAGTCACCCTGGTTTGAGAGATCCTTTTGTAGCTCTTCGCAGTCTGTCAGCTCAACTCAACTCAACTATCTTTGAGACTACTTAATGTATGAAGAGGCACAGGTTTGGCACGAAAATTTGTATTTGCACTTTTGTATGCGTTGAGGTCAGATAGACCCCAGAGCATTAGGAGGGTTCAATTAAATGAATATATCATATTTTAGCCAAGAGGGGAGGGATATATGTCTAGTAAGATTTGTAGTTCAGCTAATATGTGTAACATTTCCAGCATTTCTGACTGCCTTAAGGAGCAGAAGCAGTGCATTTTCAGAGTTTAATGAGACATTTAGACACAAGTATGTATTTTCAGAGAGAACATTTGCTCCTCGGAGAGGAGGGAAGATGAACAGCAGCAGTTACGCTGCTGAATCGTCACAGTTCTTAATGCTGCTGGCATGAGTAAGGTTTTTCTCTGCTGCTTTTGTGAATCACACAGTGCCAGACAAACCTGCATCTCTGGGTCCTGGTAACGAATAGGAAAATCGGCGCCTAAATGAAGGAAGCAACAAAAATCACAGTAGATTTGACTGTAGGATGGACTGTGGTGTTTGCCTGGAGAACCAAGTTCATGGTTCTACCTTAATGATAGATTGAGCCTTAAATTAAAAATACATAAAATGTAAAACAAAGATAAACATACTGATCCTTCAATTATATGAGTATTTGGGTATCTTTTTGTGTTAAATTCTACTAGCTTTACAATGGGAGTTCATGTACTGACTACCCCGTAGGTGGCAATTGGAGTGTTTTTGTCTGTTTCATTTTCAAACTTCTGGTCAGCTTTACTTTTCCAAACGTATACAAGTTTTTTTTCCATGTGCTTGCCTTGTGTGAAGGAGCTCTCCAATAATAAGACTCTAACAAGTCCCATGTATTTTAAATCTTTACCATGCTAGCAGTTCTTTTGTTTCTGTTGTAGGTTCCATCAGGTTTGTTCATACCTAGTATGGCAATTGGAGCAATAGCAGGAAGGATTGTGGGAATTGCAGTGGAGCAGTTGGCCTATTATCACCATGACTGGTTTATCTTCAAGGAGTGGTGTGAAGTTGGAGCTGACTGTATCACACCGGGCCTATATGCCATGGTTGGTGCTGCTGCATGCTTAGGTAACTAAATTGTAACACAACAAATAAGAGCTTGATTTCTTTTCTGTTATTGAACTAGATAAGTTTAGGGGTAAAGGAAAAAAGTTGTACTTACTAAAGACCAAGTACAATATTAGAGGAGCTTCTTACATAGAAGCATACATATGTTTTGTTTTAATAGAAAAATGTGCATATCTTTACCGGAAATCATTTTAAGCTGAATGCTAAAAAAGGAACATAAGAACAGCCATATAGGGTCAGAGCAATGGTTCATCTAGCCCAGCATTGTGTCTTCCAACAGTGGCCAGATGCTTCAAATGAAATGAACAGAATAGAGCAACCATCAAGCAATCCATCCTATGTGCAGCCCCAGCATCTAGGAGGCAGAAGCTTAGGGACACCCAGAGCATGGGTTTCATCCCTGATCGTCTTGGCTAATAGCCATGGACAGACCTATTCTCCATGAACTTACCCAATTCTTCGAGTGCTTGCTCATGTTCATTCTATGTTAAGTATGTGTGCTTGCCACATGCCCCAGTGCCGGAAGTTTTTCACTCAGTGATATCCGTAGGGAACCAGCTCTGGCACTCTATGGAGTGGCATGCATATGGGCTGGTGTAAGGAGCGCTGCCGGCTCCCCCCTCCCTCGGTTCCTTCTTACCGCCAGTGACGGTGCTGGAACGTCTCCTTGCTTCTGCAAGTGTTCTCTACCCAGTGTTTGTTTTATTTCCTATTGCTCATTGTGTAAATAGTTCTTAGATTTCATTGTTCTCTTAATAGTTAGCTTAACAGTACTGTAGAAAAGATAGTCCCCTAAGGGGTTTAGCCCAGGGACCGCTGCAAAAAGCATATGCTGGTCAGCGACCCACATCAAAGCTGTTGAAGTGTTTTGGGGAAACCTACATTAGCAATAAGTGTCACATCTGCAAAAGCTTCAAGCCAAGAACTAAAGAAGAGTGGGACATAAGACTAAGAGCTCTCCTCATGGAGTTGGCCTTCGCGCCAATCTCCGAGCTGCCGAGATTGGATTCCGCACCGAGCACCATGGCATTGGTGCAAAGTGCGCTGCTAGCACTAGCCCCCTTCAGTATCTGCTAAAAAGCAGAGAGCACACCAGGAGAGGGTGCTCCCCGACATCCCGTACTGAGAAGGGAAAGTCCAGAGAGGAGCATAGGCGTACGTGGAGCAGCATGTCTCCAGAGCTCAGCCAGGCACCTGCATCATTGGCTAGGCTATCCAGCAATCTTAGAGACCCACCAACCGCCCCGGGTAGTGGCAGAGGTGCCCAGCACCTGCAGGTTCTACAGGGTCAAGGACGATCTCCCTGACCCAGTCATCTCTGCATTCTGGACTACTTGCTTCACTGAAAACATCAAGGCCTGGCCTTCTCCTCGATCAAGGTGTGCCTAGCAGCCATTTCAGCCTTCTATCCCCACATCCAGGGCAGGTCAGTATTCTCACCTGAAATGAAAATCAGGTTTCTTAAGGGCCTTGAAAGACTTTTTTGGCCCCAATGGGACTTCAGCTTAGTCCTCTTGAGGCTCACTGGCCCTTCCTTTGAGCCTCTAGCCTCCTGTTCTTTCACATCTGCTGTAGAAAGTTGCTTTCCTTGTGGCTCTCACTTCAGCAAGGCAAGTCCCTCTGAGATTAAAGCCCTTACCTGAATCTGAATCATGTCCCTGTTGATTGTGCATTGTGTGAAAAAGTATTTGCTGCTGCCTATTAATTTCATTGCGTGACCTCTGGTTTATGTATTGTTTGAAGGGGTAAATAACACTTTCCTATTCACTTTCTCTGTACCATTCATGATTTTACAGACCTCTGTCATATCCTCCCTTAGTCTGTTTTCTGAGCTGAACAGTCCCAGTCTTATTAATCTCCATTCATATGGAAGTTGTTCCATACCCCTGTTTTTGTTGCCCTTGTCTTTACCTTTTTCAATTCTAATATATCTTTTGAAATGGAGTGACCATAATTGCATGCAGTATTTAAGGTGGGTGCGTACCGTGGATTTACATAGTGGCACTATAACATTTTCTATCTTATTATCTATCCCTTTGCTAATGGTTCCTGACATTGTTAGCTCTTTTTGACTGCCGCTGCACACTGAGTGGATGTTTTCAAACAACTATCCACAATGACTCCAAGATCTCTTTCTTGAGTGGCAACAGCTTCAACCTCATCATTTTGTATGTATAGTTGGGATTATGCTTTCCCACATGTATTACTTTGCATTTATCGACATGGAATTTCATCTGGAATTTTGTTACCCAGTTTTGTGAGATCCTTTTGTAACTCTTTGCAGTCTGATTTGGATTTAAATACAAAGTTCAAATCACATTCAATATATAGTTTAATTATATACTGTGAAATATCAGACTTTAAATACTGCAGTCCACTTTTTCTTTGGGGCATTGAGATGTTACTGAGCCCTTACTCAGAATAATATGTAATTTCCCCCATAGTTACAGGTTTGTAAATTAAGAGCTGTTGGAATTATTTAGAAGTTTTAGATTTGTACCTGCTGCTGTTTCCGTATTTGTTGCTAAAATGTTCTCTTGAGAATGCATTATAAGGTAGGCAGAGAGTTTCACGAGGGTCTAGTGATTTGAAGGGTCCAACCTGAGATGCTATTAAGGAGCTCATTTTCAGAAAATGCTGATCAACCACCTTCTGAAAATAAGGCCCTTTGATGGTACAGTACCTCGAGTTGGGCACCCAAAATAAGTACACACTTTGAACAAATTGGCTTTAATTAAACTTCTGAAAAGCCATTTATACAGTTTCTTTAAAAAAAAAATCATACCAGTAAATAATCAGATGAGCAAGGTGGGACAAAACTGACAGGCTGACAACAACCTCATCGTAATCTTATTTTAAAATATCCAAAATTTAATTTGAACCTCTTTACTTGTATCTGTAGAAAGAATCTGATATAATTCCAGTTCTTCCTGAATGCATTCTATCAAATGAAGATATATATTGGCTACCACAGGGTTGCGGAAGCAAAAATCTTATCAGTTAATTTTTAGGTGGAAGGGAATATTTCAGATGTTCTCATAAATGTATATACAGTTGATGCTGTTATCCAGCAGGACCCTCGTGATGTACAAGAGAGGAAAAATTGCTATTTACTGCATCTTCTCCGGTTGTTCAAAGAGGAGGTAATTTTAGTCAGTTCAGGGTTCTCTTTAGAGTTTTTTCACTTGCGGGGGGGGAAATAATCAGTTAGTAATCCTTTTAAATGTGCAGGTCTTATATTGCTTACCATGGATTGCCTTTTTACAAACAGTTTTAGTGTTTTTGCCAAATGTTGAACTTTGTGGGCTTCCTTAACCTTCTCCTTAATTATTTTCTTTAAAAAATTCAGTTAAGTGTCTTGGCACTAATAAATCCATCATTATAAGGATTATTTTAAGGTGTTGGGTTATTAAATTATATGATAAAATCAAGCATATGTTTTCTTTCTTAAGAAAATTTATGTTCAGTCTTTCAGGGGTCTCTCAAATGTCCTCAGTTATTTCTTGAGATTTAATATGCATTGAGTGCTGTGCCTGTTGCTATTAACAGACTAATCATTTGTTGATGTCTTTATTGACAGGTTGGTACTTGGCAGTTGACAGGAGATCAGGAAATTCCTTAGCTGGGATATTCTCTCATATTACCATGTTGATAGGCTCCTTTTTTCTTGCAGGTGGTGTGACAAGGATGACTGTCTCCCTAGTGGTCATTGTATTTGAGCTCACAGGTGGGCTGGAGTACATTGTACCTCTCATGGCTGCAGTAATGACCAGTAAGTGGGTGGGTGACGCCTTTGGTAGGGAAGGCATCTATGAAGCACACATCCGACTGAATGGCTATCCTTTCTTGGATGCTAAAGAAGAATTCACTCACACAACACTGGCTGCTGACGTTATGAGACCTCGAAGAAGTGATCCACCCTTAGCAGTACTGACACAGGACAACATGACAGTGGAAGATATAGAAAACCTGATCAATGAAACCAGCTATAATGGTTTCCCTGTTATAATGTCAAAAGAGTCTCAGAGACTAGTGGGATTTGCTTTAAGAAGAGACTTAACTATTGCAATAGGTAATTATTTTACAATTCTATAAGATCATATGTTCTCACTCAAATGCATTAATACTTTAAAACAGAATTTACTATGTATGTTCTAATTTTGTATCTAAATGTTTCATGTGTTTTATAGTCCAGATATGTAGCACAGGCTGTTTATTCCTCTCCCATCACCTTGATCAGGATGCTTACAATTTCTTTTTACAGTGGTGTCTTGCAATAATAAGTTCTGAAATAGGGCACACTTCCATTAAAAACCATGGGAGTTGCCACACTGGAACAGACCAATAAACCATCTAGTTCAATACTCTATATTCAGCAATGGCCAGTGCTGGATGCTTCAGAAGAAATTATGAAACAATGGACCTAATTGTGCAATATAGTACCATGGATGGAAGAAAGATGTCATCTATTGCCACTCCCATAGTTTTTGTGGCTTTGTGACAACACTTCCTCATCTGAGATTAAACTGTTAAAACGTGTGTCTTCAGTACCCCTGTAACAGGGGCTTGGGTGGCCGGGTGGCTTAGTGGTGAGATTGCCTGTCTCTCAGCCTTTAAGGCTGGGGTGGGAGACAAGGGACCTTCTCCCCCAGGTCCCAACCCAGGGAGGATCCTTGAACAGGGGGGTTGGTGTCCCTCCTGGCAGGGAGTCAGAATCTTCTCCCCTGGGCTACTTCCTACCGGTCTGTTCAGTTTGGGGTGTGGCCCCTCTAGTCTGTCTACCAGGTGGCTTGCATCCCCCAGGATTCCCTCTGGGGTCTGGATGGCACGTTGCTGTGGTCCTAGGCTCCGTCGATGGAGCAGCCACAAGCTGGTGAGGGCAAGCTCCACAATTGTCTCTGGGGTTCACTCAGTCAGTTACCTCCCATACTGGGGATTCCACTGCAGTCTCCCTTGGCTGGGAAACCAGTGCTCCATCCCTTTAGGCAGAGAGATAGCTAGCTCCTGCCACTTTATCGTAAGCCCCTAACTGAGCCAGGCTTCTTTCTTTTATCACCTCAGGCCTGGCATTGGCTGCAGGTATAGTGGAGCGGGGCTAACTGGGCCCAAAGGCTTTCTTGAACCCCTGCTGTGCTGGCTGGCGGTTTCTCTGCTTCGTGTCAGCCCCATTATCATTATTTTCATGCTGCAGAGTTCTTTGGGAAATGCCTGAGTCACCCCTCTAAGGCCACCTAAATCTGACTTCAAACTTAATATAAAATTTTATACATTACTATAAACCCTTGGGCTGTTTTATGAATTTCGATTCAAAAGTCAGCAAGGTTAGACCAGTTTTGGCATTACAGCTGTGTCAAACAGGTGGTTTTTTTACAATAACAAGGTGTACTGTCAGTAAACGTCTAATACCGTAGTTGATTTTTCTAGTCAGTTTCAGGTCAGAACACCACAGTCTGCTTGAACTCGCTTAAATATGGTGATTTGATGGGTGGTATTTTTGAATGTACATGCCATAAATTGGAGCATAGCAAAATTATTCATTTAAAGAGACATAACAAACTTGTGCCTGAAAATGTTGTACCTATTATTATTATTATTATTATTATTACAGTCAACACCGAATACTCCCTGTAACTGAAAGACTAGAGGAAAATAAGTTATTTCAAACAATTTTTTCAGCTTGTTCACTTTAAGTGAAATTCATCTGTGCAGGGGGCAGAATCCAAATTCTGTATATAATATATTTGATTCTTATCAAGATGCCGGTAATCTAGGAGTAGGTACCTCAAAATGTAAATGAAAGTTTAATTTCAAACTGTCTTTCATTTACCTTTTGGAGTACCTAATACTAGATTACAGGCAAAGAGATTTATCTTTATAAGAATATTTTTTTCAGGCAAGATTCATTTTACCATCTAAATTACATGGTGGAAATTATTCAGTCTTAAATTTGTATATCAAAAGAACCAGTCTTGGAAATGATGTGAGTAGGGAAGCTTATGCCCAAAAATGAGGGAAGACTGAAAAGGGAAGGAAGATTTGGCACAAATAAGCAAATTACACAGATTCATAGGAATAAATAGAGAACATTTGATCAGTTTTAACATGTGTAACTTTAGCACCTTCATAGTCAAAATGGAGTCTGCTCTACAGGCAGCTCTAGCCAAGAGAAGGCACAGGAATGCAGGGAAAGTCCCTTCCACCCTATGGGCACCTGTTCCAAACGTTCCCGAGTGACCACATATACTCAGGAGGAGCTCTGATTTGTCCTTATTGGGTGATTCCTCCCTGGCACAGTGCTCCTCCTGGCTCCTTTATGGGGTGTCCCCGATTGGCTGCTGTGTCCCTCCCAGGCTTCGGGAGGTACTTGGCTGCTTCCCTCTGTGATGGCCTGCTTGCTGCCACCCTTCTGTCTGGAGCGCCAGACGTGCACACCCTGTTGCTCTCCCCTTTCCTGTTCCCCCTCGCACCAATACAACTTCCTCCTTCTGGAACAATCAGCACTTCCCCCCTCAGGAAAAATATTTAAAGGGGACATGCCTCTAAAACCCCTGTTATGCCCAACATTACATGACAAACCTTGGCAGCATTACCACGTGAGTGCAGTTTCTTCTGTGCAGTGGTCAAACGTGCTTCTTCCACAGTAGATCTCCTTTTCTTCCCTTTTATTGTAAATGAAAGTTATTTATTGTACTGAGGGGAAATCCCACACAATGTATGCAGCAGCCACTATTAAACCAAAACAAAACAAATTCCCATGGTATGGCACAAATATATCAGTATAGTAAACAAGCAATAGGAAATAACATAGTCATGTTTGTTTACTTTTTTTAATGGCAGTTATGGTATATTAAGTCCCCTTAGGCTTCCAAAAGTTCTCTTGGAGTGACAGGGAAGGAGAGTGTTCTAAACTTTCAATGTGCCCTCCCTGCTCCAGATTTGAAGCTCAGTTGATGGTGTTTGTGACTTTCCATATGAATAGTTTGTTCCTTGGAATCCTGAAATGAACTTTCCTCATGTCATGTGAGCACCCCTTTCAATCTCCTTGGCACCCTCACAGGAATGTGCTTTGCTTCAGCAGCAGAGGGATGTGGTAACAATAGGACCATCAATGTGAGTGCACACTATTGAGACAGTCCTCTCACTCTTATGAAACCCATCTGTTTCTGTGCACTACGCAGATAGTGGCTGCCTGCTCCCTAAGATGACATTAAATAGCATGTATAGTGCCCAAATGGTAGTAAAGATTTGTTCCACTGCATGCCAACATGCATATTTGAGATCTTCACTATATTACATTAAAGGCAGAGAGTGACTGAAAGTTGTATAGTCTGATGTGTCTTCTGCTGGTCTCTGAAGTACATGTATTGGAGAGAGAAGAGCTGATTGTGAAAACAAAACTTCAGAATAGTAAACAGGACGAAATCTAGTTGGAGTCCGATGCCATTCATTGAACTTGCAAGTTGCACTAAATCCATTAAATCCAAGAATATTTTTTCTCTTTTTATTATAGAAAGTGCTAGAAAGAAGCAGGAAGGTATTGTTGGCAGTTCCAGAGTCTGTTTTGCCCAGCATACTCCATCACTTCCAGCAGAAAGTCCTCGGCCGTTGAAACTTAGAAGCATTCTTGATATGAGCCCTTTCACCGTGACAGATCACACACCAATGGAGATAGTGGTGGATATTTTCCGCAAGCTGGGTCTGAGGCAATGCCTTGTAACACACAATGGGTGAGTACAGCAGCAGAAACCCTCTTCATTTGATCAGATGTAATACTGGTGACTAGTATAACATGCTGACAACTTAAATTTAATTCCTATGTGATTCAGGCCTATCACATTTAATGACTTCGTTGTAGTCTGACCTCAGCAATGGACAGCCTGTAGCTGAGCCAGAAGTCGAACTTTTCTGGTCAATTTCAGTTACATGTGAGAGACTGGAAATGCCAGTTAAGCTGCAACTCACTACAATTGTTCCAACAGGAACAACTTTGAAACAAAAAATTCTATCAGAATGAAATAGTTTGACAAATAACCATTAAGAACTAAAATTGCATGCAAATTTAAGGGAAAAGCTAATTTCAACTCTCTTCCTTCCCTCCCTTCCCCCTGTTCTCTGTACCCTTGTTCTGACATTGTCCATTTGCAACCAGTCAAAAATGGGCTGCGGAGAGCAAAAGCATAATAAAAAAAAAAAAATCAAACTGGTTTATTTTACCTGTATACAGCCTTCTTTTTCTATTTTGAAGTAACAGGTATAAAATGCATGATAATGAGATGTTTTCTTTTATTCCCACTCATTTCCTCGTGAGGCAGGGGGTGGGAATACCTAACTTACTAAACTGAAAGCTTGTAATTAGCTACAGCATCTTCCTCTTTCTATTGTGAACCAATAAGTAAAAAGTAATTCTCCATTGCCATCCAAGTAAAAATATCTATATTCTGTTCTATAAATACTATAAATCTAAATCCATTATGCTTTGTTTAAAGAAAATACAAAATGGTTATAGGATATTTTTTCAGATTTTAAGGCCCAAAAAGGAAGCATTGTGATAATCTAGTCTGACTTCCTGCATAACACGGGCATGGAGTATTTCCCAGGACCAGGGGCTTCCATGGGATTAGAACTGATCCCTCTGGCACTGCACATAAGGGCAATACCCATAAGCCACCGAGGGTTTGAGTTCTACCACCTTCATTACAGGTTTTTCTCTTTCCCATGCCCCAAGTGTGTGTCTACACTGCAGTTAGACAGGCCAGCTGACTCAGGATAAGGGGATGCTTAATTGCAGTGTAGACATTCAGGCTTGGGCTGCAGCACAAGCTCTGGGACCTTCCCATCTCACAGGGTCCAGCACTCCATTCTGAGCCCAGTGTCTACATTGCAATTAGATAGCCCTTAACCCAAGCCCCAGTTATCTGGCACAGGCCAGCCATGGGTTTTTATTGCAGCGTTGACATACCAGGTATTAATAGACACATTTTTTAAATAGTGTTTCAGCCAGTTCTGCGCACACAGTTAATTCAATTGCACTTGCAAGAGACAGAATTTGTCTAGAACAAATTTAGTCTTCTGAGAGACACAATCAGGGCCAGCGTCAGGTTTTTTGCTGCCCTAAACAGCAAAAAAAAAGGGGAAAAAAAAAAAGTCGCGATCTGCGGGATGCTGGCAGCAGCTCTACCGCTGCCGCTTCAGTCTTCAGCGGCAATTCAGCGGCTGGTCCTTCACTCTGAGAGAGAGTGAGGGACTTGCCGCTCAAGCGCTGGACCTGCCTCCCTTCACCGTTGGCCGCCCCAAGCACCTGATTGCTGGGCTGGTGCCTGGAGCCGGCCATGGACACAATAGGAGGCCCAGATTTTCAGTTTTGTATTTTTGTGTTCACATTGTGCTGAATGCTTCAGCTGTTGATATGTGATCTGCAAATGCATGGGGGAAAAAAAGGCTCTCAAACTTTTAAGAGAAAATGTGCCCATTTATCCTCAATATCTGCATGTTTCACAGTGGAGATTAAAAACCGATGGTTTAAAATATCCTCAGAGCTTTGGTTCTGGCATATTAGGAGCCAGGTAGCTATTACTTAGTTCTAAAAGTTCAAGCCAGAACCATTTTTGTTTTCTGGATTTCAAAACATACTTCAAAAATATAACTTTAAGAATGAGAACGTATATATGAGTGGGACTATGGGGACTTGTCGTATCGTGATCTGCCAGCTAAATAAATAAATAAATAAACTCTTCCTTTTGCACTGTTTAAAGGCTTGTTATAATTGCCTGCTTTCTAAAATAAACTGCTCCTCTTTCTGATGGACTGCTCATTTACTGAACACTTTGCTTTCACGTACCTTCCGTGTGAAATATATGAAATATAATTAAATGTAGCGATCTCTGACACAGTTGTCATGCTTTCCCTTTAGTATACATTTACAAGACACCTAAGAACTGGAGTATTCCTTATTAATTTCATGTTTAGCATGAATGACTGTGGGAGGATAAACTAGAGAACTAAAATATTTGGGTGGAGGGTTTGTTTGTTTGTTTTGTGGTTGGCAAATGGACTGCTGCTATTAATTTATTTTTAAATTGCATTATTCAGATGATATCAGCTTGGAAGCATGATTAAAATGCATTTGCTTCAGATTTGTTCTTTAACACATGTATGTACTGAAAGAATAGTGGGAACTTTCTGAAACTTAAACAGCTTCCTAAAAGTCTTTCTGCGAGGGCAATTTTAAGTCAGTGTGTCTGTCTAATTACATTCCTAGAACACAATTTGAGGAAAGAAATCTGCAATGCTAAAATTTCTGTGAGAAATATTTGTGTTGAGCTCTTCAGTACTATAAGTAGCTTCTACTGCAGCTTAAAGCTCAAATACAGGAACCTAATAATTGTTTTGGTATAGTCATTAATTAGAAAGGTTAACCAGACACAATTAAAGTCAAACTCAATTATGAATTTTAAATGGTTGCTTTCAGCATAAATTAGTGGAAAATGTGGAATGCTTCACTGATCAGTTGCATTGTAACAATAACCATTTTTGTCTTCCTGCTTCAGCTTGTTCCTTTGTGAGCTCAGCATTCACTACTGGTCAGATTTTAAACCTAGTTTGTGGTGCTTCGGGTAATGGGAGGAGCAAACTGCCAGGTAGACAGACAGGGCTAATGTACTCTGAATTCTGGTGAAAGAAAAACTGGTAACAGAATCTATAAATCAAATATGGTCTCAAAAGGCAACCTCCCATTTTATTAAAACTAGTTTGTGCAAAAATAACATGTTACAGTTTCAGAGGGGTAGCCCTGTTAGTCTGGATCTGTAAAAAGCAAGAGAGTCCTGTGGCACCTTATAGACTAACAGATGTATTGGGTGGGTTCACCCACGAAAGCTTATGCTCCAATACATCTGTTAGTCTGTAGGGTGCCACAAGCCTCTTTGTTGCATGTTACAGTTTGGACCAGGAAGCTTGCATTAATTGATAGTTGTGATAGTAATTTAAGGACTGTTGGGAAGTACATAGAGAGTAGGTTTAACTTGTTGATTTACACTAATGTAGTGATTCAATGAGCCACTCCTGATTAAAAATTGATTTGAATGGAGAATTAGGCCCACTATGGCCTGGGCTACAGCTCATAATGATTTTGCTGCGTAGGGTAGCTTCAAACGCACTATTTCTTTGACTTTTTAAAATCCATAGTTTGATTTTAGTCTTGGTCATCTACTGTGACAGGCTAAAATTTTAGCTCCCAATGTTTATACAAGCTTAGAAGTAACTGTTGAAAGAAGGAAGTTAAAGTAAATTTCAGTTCCAATGTTTTTTATAACTGGGATATATGAGTGGATATTCAGGCAGGTGAATGTGATAATGGTAAGCTTACATCCATATTCAATATTTGAATATATTACTCTAAGGTTAAAGATGCATTTTTTTTGTGGCATGTAGAAAATGAATTAACAATTTCTGTGAAAGGGTACTACTGATTGTCAAATCCCTCTTCATTTAACTACATTATTAGCAGTCTTGCAGTCCATGTTTTTTCATTTTACTCGACTCTAAACCTTTCTCATTCTGATTGGAAGTTTTTTTTAATTTGATTCACACAGTTATTAGCATAACATGATCTGTTTCAGGATTGTCTTGGGGATCATCACAAAGAAGAACATATTAGAGCACCTCGAGCAACTAAAGCAGCACGTCGAACCCTTGGTGATTAGATATATCAGATCTCCTAATTAGACATGTTAGACGTCAGGAAGCATGAAACTTGTGAACAGTTCAGTGTTCTCTTACAATGACATCGGCTGAACAACCAAAATCTTCCTGTGCAACAAATACGATAATTTGTATGAAGGAGATTTTAATGTAAAACATTTGTAAAAACTAAGCTGTTAATACAGACATACTGCTACAGCAGCTAAAAATTTTCTGTTAATCACAACGTTAAAATAAAATTATAGGGATCAAATATCAGAAAATTTATTTGATATTCTTGAAAGGATGGGAATGCCAGATGGGAAAAGGCCGAGCTTGGAAACGCTTTCCTTTTCCTTTTTGTTAGTACATATTAAGATGCTTTTGTAGTAAAACTAAAATATTCCTTTGTCAGATCTTGGCAGCTTTAAATAGTTGATCAAGCCCAAAAAATCTGTTTAGTTTTCCAACAACAAAACCAAAACGTAATTTGTATTTAGTGTAGCATTAGACCTTCCTCTGCTATGCCCCAAGTGTCTGCATGCTTCTAAAGAGCAGTCATTTATTTTTGTTATGCACTGTATGTCTTGCTGCTGTTATCTGTAGCAATCAGTGTCCCTTCATAAGGTATCTAGTTATGTCCTAAGCCGCTGAATGACTTGTTACTATTTTTACTAGTGGCTTCCTAATCTAAATATAGTATTACACTAAGATGTTGTGATCTAATGTGTTATGACTTAGAAAATATCTTAATTTGGACGTTAGTTGCTCTGCAGTTGTTGCATCTGTACTAAACCTGCCCTCCAAATGTAGCTGCTTATGTGCAAAACATGTTAATTGTTTTCACATTTTATTTTAATATTTCACAAGTATTTCATGCCTCCTTTAAAACAACAAAACAAAAAGTACTAACAGATTAACAAGATCAACAGCTCATTCTTTCTGCTTTCTGCTTCTCCTGTGATATTATCCTTTAGGACAGCTTCACTCTTTTTGATATAACACACAGTTATATTTTTAATTGCTATTAAGCCCTTTTCATAAGAGCACAACATTTTAAATTTTAAAATGTGTACAGTCTATTAAAATTGGTAGTTTCTTTATCAGTTTACTTTTGAAAGTTCTAAACTGGAAAACAAAACATCTGATAGTTTTGCTTAAATTCTGCTCTCAACTGTTTGTGCTCTTATGAAGACACTAGACTAAGCCAATATGTTAGCCTGGAAAGATCCTCTAAATTTAAATTTTTTTTTAAAGTTTGATTTGGTGTCAAGGTTTTTGGCCATCAAGCAATATGTGACTTTTGGTGGCTAGTTTGGAGCATATTTTCTTTTTGATATGGGATCAATATCACTTCTTATTCATACCTCTTTCGTTCTTTGTTACTTTTTTGTTGGCATACGTTAATCAAAATTTCATTTTGTAGAAACAAAAATTAAATATAAATGGGCTTGAACTCTTCTTGCATTACTTGCATATCATGAAAAATGGATTGCAGCTTAGTGACCATCCTATTTGGTGCCTCCACACTGCTCTCTTTTAACAAAATGATGGTTACTTGATATTTTTATTCATAAAATGTTTTCATTTAAACAAGAAAATCAGGCTATTTGCTCTATTCCTGTCAACAAAAAGGACTTGGCTACAGATTTAGTTCTGTTTCTTTTCTCTTGTAGAGTAATAGCCATTTTCTATTTATCCTTTTCAGACGCCTCCTTGGCATTATAACAAAAAAAGATATCCTCCGTCATATGGCCCAGACGGCAAACCAAGACCCCGCGTCAATAATGTTCAACTGAACCCCATAGCTGAGGAGAGAGAGGAAACTGAAGAGGAGGTTCATTTGTTGAACAGTACAACGCTTTAGCCTGAGGGATTCTTCTGTGGTTGGAAATGAGAGCTGGATTTTTGCATAACAGTGCTGTTGGCATTCAAGAGTTGGTCTGGGGGAATGTGGAGAGAAGGAAGAGTGATGTTCCTCAGTGTAACACGGGAAGAGTGAACCTCTGCTATCCTGCACTGGATGCGTTCCATGATGACAGATCTGCCATGATGGTGCAGTGCGAAAGCTGGATCAGAAGACAGAATTCTCCAATCCCTAGCCTAGTATTGAAGAGATGCATTGTTAGTCCCTGTTTCCAGAGGGATCACTTGAATTGAGCCATCTTTTGAAGACTGCAAGGTCTTGCCTTTTTTACCATTGAAAACTGTTGTGTTAACTCATGAAATATATAGTTATTACACATCATCTTTCTACATTCCAGAAGAGCTTTTATTTCTCTCTCCCTCTCTCTCTCCTGAGGCGTAACAAAGCCTCTTTATAATTGGTGTGCCCTTTGGAAGCAGTAGTTTCTCATATTGAGATGTACTGTGACTTACCAAGGTTTGATCACAAGAAGGGAGGTTTTTTGTGCCATTAAACATGTAGTTTGTACATCATGAAATGCTTGGGGCAGTATGGATCTGCTTCAGCAAAAGCAGATTGAACAGGTAATACCTTGTGTGAATTTTGCACCCTAGGTGCTGCGATTTCAGAAAAATTAAAAATAGATGAAACTCAAGTTTCTAGGAGAAATTTTTGCTGCAGAATATATCAATAATGTGACCTGGTCTTATGCAATTTTTGTATTATTGAAAACACTGACATATACCAATGTTGTGCAGAATAAGGAAAAAGTACTGCTACTCTGATAACTAAGAACAGGAACAATTCTGTACTATCCGATGGTAATTGCATGCAGAAACACTGGACATATTTTTTACATTACATTAAAATCAGTCATCTTTAGTTTTCTTTTTCCACAAAAAGATGTTCCACTGCTGACACTGAAGAAAGAAATGTAATTCATAACTTGCACTAAATGTATATTTTTTTCTTAAAATTTTACCATTCTTTATTTATATTTTTATGGATTAAAATATATTAAATACAAATCAGTTAATATCTTACTTAACTAATTCTACCTTTCCATTGATTTTTATAGAGTAATTCAAAATCCTCTACACATAATGGAGGGTTGGGAAGAAGTTTACAACTTGATGAAGGGTTTAAAAAAGTAGTGATTTCTTTATGATCCAACACGTGCATAATAGCATTTTCAAGCCTCCCTTTCACTGCCATAACCTTGAGGTGTCCATTTGTTTATTATTACAAAACAGAATAAAACTACAAATACTCTTTTTAAACACTGCAGGGTTTTAAAAATAATGGAAATAATTGTTAAGCCTGTTGTGACTGACTTTTGTTTAAGAATCTAGAAATGTACTGGCTGAAAGGTCGGATGAAATTTAGCTTTTTAGAAAACAAAACAAAAACTTACTTGAAATGTTGAGTGGGTTTTAAACTCCAGCAGCAACACACACTTTAGCAGGCTATCAGATTCAGAAGATTTTTTTTTCTTTTGAGAAAACCTATCTTAATCTTTAGCTGAACATGTTTATCTATCAGGTTTAAAAAAAATACCACACACAAAGAAAAGGCAACATCCCAAGAAAGTATTGTCCCCAAAAGTAAAACTATAAAGTAGTGATGGGGCAATTAAAATCTGGTGGGTAGATTAAATTCATGTTTTGGTAAATTCATTAAATTTATAACTTGAAATTAGAGACAATGACCTCCTAATGTTAATATTCCCTAAAACTAAGACATTTCTTTAACCTGTTATGTTTCGATAAATCTTAGTTACTTTTAGCACTTGTTGTCTTGAGGGCACTGATTCAGAAAAGAACTAGGTAAGTGCTTCATTTTAGCATGAGTAATCTCACTGAAGCCTATAAGACTAGTAGCATGCTTAAAAGTAATGCATGTGTTTACATGCTTCTCTGAATCAGGACTGATTATAAAACTGTAATGAATGTTTAAATTTTGCTGTCTCTGACCTCTGGTCCCAGTAGAAAACATAATATTTTTCTGCAGTGCCTATTGTGTGCTCACTATGGTCAGTCCCTTTTTAAAAGTTGGTTTGGAACTAAAGCAGGGAACCAAGCTGCTATTAAAATGGAAGTTTTGCAACTAACTTACTTTAATTTTCTAATTGAAGCAAATATGTAATGGGTCAAATTATGCTGTATTACAGCTGTCGAACCATTACATGAGTCTGAAGCAGCGTACTCGTTATCTCTGGCTAGTCCTGATTTCAACTGATCTGAGCGCAGGATTTGGCTTGCCTGTAGGAGGCAGTTCAGGAGGTTGCCTGTGATGCTGCCTTTCATCATCGAGCTAAAACTTCTTGGTCTGCCTTGTAGTTGAAGGATATAAACATAACATGCTTTTATTAAAAAAAAAAAAAACAAAAAAAAAAAAACCAAAGTTTTTTAATCACTTTGAAACCCCACTCCCACCCTTGCTGCTAACTTTACGATAAGACACACCAGTGACCTAGTTCTGCTTTCACACTGCATGAAGTGAAACAATACAATTCATGTCCCTGCTATCTTTTCGTTTTAGCTGTAGATCCAAGTGCAACATTTGTATTGTGCTGATCTCATGCACCTCTGTTCACTGTTCTTACCTACTATGCTTTCTTCACTGATATTTGACATTCTTATCTAGTCATCCTACATTAGAAATTCTGATATTGAGTAAGTGTGCCTGTGCTGTTGAACAAAATGGTTTGTTTTCTAATGTAAAATTTCCAGCGCCTTATTACAGTTACTAATTTGAGCAGATGTGGTAGATGGGGTGAGGGTGTCAGCATCTTTTTGTTTTTAAACTATTCAGTTACTGGTTCATGAAGAATGCATAGTTTGTTAATCTGTGATGTTGCTTAGAGCTGTATTTAATATTGATCTTAATGTTTTTATTTATAATAGTGTGGTAGAGTTGCATATCATTACAGTAAAAACTGATTACAGTAAAAACTGATTACTGTAATGATTCAATCATAAACATATTAAAAAAATTCTGTATGACCATTTTTTGTTTGACTTTTAATTCATGTGCTAGCAAATATTATTCACATTGCTTTTCCCCTCTGAAATTTGTGATCTTGTACAGAGTCTGCCTCTGCACCAAAGGAAAATTAGCAGCAAGCAATTTTACCTATAGACAAGCATCAAGTAATTTGTAAACAAAAAGGCCACAAAAATAAGATTTCAGCAGCACAGTTCATCTGAGCTTGTTGCAGTTTTGCAGTTGCTTATGATTCCGCTAGTAAACAATTCAACACGAATGGATTTTCTTTGAAAATTTCCATTTTTAAAAAGCAATTTCTGCTGTAAGTGGTAGAATGTTTTGGTTCCTGCTTGTTGCTTTACTATGCAACCATCTAATTTTAACTGATGGCTTAGAGCCACAATTCTGTGTTTAAATAACTGCAGCTTCAATACTTCACTTTTAAACGACGTTAGTTACATTATTCATCATGTGGCAGAAACTGGGGCATCTGCTATTCAGCCATGCTAACCAACTATTACTTCTCTTCAATTTTCAATTTTAATTTATTGGTTCAACTTTATAGATGTTTATTATTCCTCTTGAGGGCAAAGCTTCTGTCAATATACTTTATTGTACAGCAAACATTTAGGGCTATTAATGAATTTTACCATAAAGAAAACAGGAAAATGTATATTAAGGTCTACTCCTGCAAAGACTTAAGCACATGCTTAACTTTACACACTGTGTAGTTGCACCAAACAGTATGTAAAGTTAAGCATCTGAGTAAATATTTTTCAGAATTGGAGCCTGAAATTTAACTTTATGAAAAGTTAGCCAAAGTCTGCCTGTCTTACATCATGTGTGTGCACAAAATGAACAATTCTGACCCCATGCAGAAGCTCATGAACACTTGCATACACATGAATATTTAAACTATATATTTATATGCTGTCAAGTGACCATAAAAAATTGATGTTCCATGTTCACTCTTAGGGTATGTCTAAACTATCAAATTAAGTTGAATTTATAGAAGTTGCTTTTTCAGAAATTGTTTTTATACAGTCGATTGTGTCCCCCCACAAAAAATGCTCTCAGTGCATTAAGTCAGCGGACTGCGTCCACAGTACCAAGGCTGGTGTCGACTTCCGGAGCGTTGTGCTGTGGGTAGCTATCCCACAGTTCCCGCAGTCTCTGCTGCCCATTGGAATTCTGGGTTCAGCTCCCAAGGCCTGATGAGGCAAAAACAGTGTCGCGGGTGATTCTCCCTCAGTCCCTCCGTGAAAGCAATGGCAGACAGTCGTTTCATGCCCTTTTCCCTGGGTTACCTGTGCAGATGCCATACCACGGCAAGCATGGAGCCCGCACAGCTGACCATCACTGTACGTCTCCTGGTGCTGGCAGACGTGGGACTGCATTGCTACACAGCAGCAGCTCGTTGCCTTTTGGCCGCAGACGGTGCGTTACGACTGGTAGCTGTCATCGTCATACTCCTGGGTGCTCTTTTAACTGACCTCGGTGAGGTCGGTCAGGGGCACCTGGGCAGACATGGGTATGACTCAGCCAGGTCATTCCCATCTTCTGGCAAGCAGCCAGGAGATGACAATGGCTAGCGGTTGTAATGCAGCATCTTCTGCCGAATACCCAGGAGACGACAATGGCTAGCTCTCGAACTGCACCATCTGCTGCCACCCTAAAGATGTAAAAGATGGATGGAGTGGATCAAAACAAGAAATAGACCCGATTAGTTTTGTATTCATTTGCTTCCTCCCCTCCCTCCCTCCATGAAATCAATGGATTTTGAGTTCGATCCTTGAGGGGGCCATTCTGTGTGACAGTTGTTTGTGTTTCTCCTTGATGCAAAGCCACCCCCTTTGTGGACTTTAATTCCCTGTAAGCCATGTTGTCAGTTGCCCTTCCCTCCATTAGAGCAGACAATCGTTTCATGCCTTTTTTCCAGTCCAGATGCCATAGCACTGGAATCATGGAGCCTGCTCAGATCACTGCGGAAATTACGAGCAACCACACGCATTATCCTGGAGTATATGCAGAATCAGAACCTGCCAAAGCAAAACCAGGCGAGGAGGCGACAACAGCGCGGTGATGAGAGTGATGAAGACATAGACATGGCAATGTGCACATCATGGTGTTAATGGGGCAGGTTCATGCTGTGGAATGCCAATTCTGGGCCCAGGAAACAAGCACAGACTGGTGGGACCACATAATGTTGCAGGTCTGGGATGACTCCCAATGGCTGCGAAACTTTTGCATGTGTAAGGGCACTTTCATGGAACTTTGTGACTTGCTTTCTCCTGCCCTGAAGCGCAAGAATACCAAGATGAGAGCAGCCCTCACAGTTCACAAGCGAGTGGCAATAGCCCTGTGGAAGCTTGCAATACCAGACAGCTACTAGTCAGTCAGGCATCAGTTGGGAGTGGGCAAATCTACAGTGGGGACATCTGTGATCCAAGTAGCCAATGCAATCAAAGAGCTGCTGATATCAAGGATAGTGACTCTGGGAAATGTGCAGGTCTTAGTGGATGGCTTTGCTGCAATGGCATTCCCTAAGTGGTGGGGCAATAGCCGGAACCCTATCCCTGTCTTGGCACCAGAGCACCAAGCCAGCAAGTACATAAACCACAAGGGGTACTTTTCAATGGTGCTGCAAGCACTGGTGGATCACAAGGAACGTTTCACCAACATTAATGTGGGATGTCCAGGAAAGGCACATGATGCTTGCGTCTTCCAGAACTCTGGTCTGTTTCAAAAGCTGCAGGAAGGGCCTTTCTTCCCAGACCAGAAAATAACCGTTGGGGATGTTGAAATGCCTATAGTTCTCCTTGGGGACCCAGCCTACCCCGTAATGCCATGGCTCATGAAGCCGTACACAGGCAGCCTGGACACTAGTCAGGAGCTGTTCAACTATAGGCTGAGCAGTGCAGAATCGTGGTAGAATGTGCATTTAGATGCTTAAAAGTGCCCGGGCGCAGTTTACTGACTCGGATAGATCTCAGTGAAACAAATATTCCCATTGTTATTACCGCTTGCTGTACGCTTCCACAATATCTTTGAGAGTAAGGGGGAAACATTTATGGCAGGTTGAGGCAAAGCGCTTGGCGGCTGATTACATGCAGCCAGACACCAGCGTGGTTAGCAGAGTACAGGAGGGCACAGTGTGCATCAGAGAAGCTTTGAAAACCAGTTTCATGACTTGCCAGCTACTGTGTGAAAGTTCTGTTTGTTTCTCCTTGATGAACCTCTCTCCCCCGCCCTTGATTCACTCTACTTCCCTGTAAGCTAGCCACCCTCCCCTCTCCGATCACCGCTTGCAGAGGCAATGAAGTTATTGTTGCTTCACATTCATGCATTCTTTATTAATTCATCACACAAATAGGGGGATATCTGCCAAGGTAGCCCAGGAGGGGTGGAGGAGGAGGGATGGACAAGGCCACACTGCACTTTAAAACTTATTGAATGCCAGCCTTCTGTTGCTTGTGTGGTCCTCTGGGGTGGAGTGGTTGGGTGCCCAGAGGCCCCCCCCTGTGTTCTTGGGCATGCGGGTGAGGAGGCTATGGAACTTGGGGAAGAGGGCGGTTGGTTACACCAGGGCTGTAGTGGCGGTCTGTGCTTCTGCTGCCTTTCCTGCAGCTCAGCCATATGCTGGAGCATATGAGTTTGATCTTCCAGCAGCCTGAGCATTGACTCTTGCCTTCTGTCAGCAAGCTGCCACAACCTATCCTCTTCAGCCTCCCACTTATAGATCCCTTACCTCCTGTTTGGTCCATGCTGGAGCTCTTTTGTGATCCTGGGCCCCCATCCTGGTCACCTCTGCTGATGAGATCTTCTGTCACCTGCACCTTGCCATGCTGGCCAAACAGGAAATGAGATTCAAAAGTTTGTGAGCCTTTTCCTGTCTACCTGGCCAGTGCATCTGAGTTGAGAGTGCTGTCCAGAGCGGTCATAATGGAGCACTCTGGGATAGCTCCCGGAGGCCAATACTGTCAAATTGCATCCACACTACCCAAAATTCAACCTGGCAAAGCTGATTTCAGCGCTAATCCCCTCGGAGGTGGAGTAAAGAAATTGATTTAAAGAGCCCTTTGTATTGGAAAAAAAAAGGGCTTTGTCAGGTGGATGGGTCCAGGCTTAAATCAAGGTAGTGCTGCTAAATTTGACCTAAAATCTTGGTGTAGACCAGGCCTTAATGATTTCCATATAAAATTCTCTCACTTTTAGGAAAGAAGCAGTTACATTTCTTAGTGCAGAAAACTCATCTTGCAATCTGAAAGTTGAGCTGCTTTTGCTGACTAGCACATTCTCATGGTATTAAGTAATTTTCTATCAATGCTGTGTAAGCTGCACTAGGCTCTTTCTCACACCCTCATAGCTGCATTGATTTGACACAACTAATTAGAGAATTATAATAGGTTTTGGAAAACGGGCTACTTCTTAACTAAAGTTGTAGGGTGGCTTTACCATTGATCCCAGCACTGTGTTTGAAATAGAGTTTACTGGTAAACTTGTGCTCTCTCTGTTGCCATTGTCAAATACTGTAGATTCAAACAAATAATTATTTTTGTATTTGTGTTCCTTTTTAAAAGGTTTCAGCTTATTCACAGTAGTGGAACCTTACCATATAAGCATCAATTTAGCAGATGAGGTAGAAGTTAGTTCTAATCACAATTGTACACCTGCATACTCAATGAAGTGAGGATCCACAGAAGTGGCTCTGGTTGCTGGATTGATACTGGTCTCTGTAGGGTTACTCAGTCCAATTACCTCACATTTGTACTGTTGTAACCATACTGTACATGTACTGTTAGAAGATCATGGCGTTTTGAAAGAAAGGAGTGGGTAGAACTACATATTTCACAGAAGAAAGGGCTGGACATTTGACTTGAATATTTCAAAGGACAAGAAATGTTCCTGACATTAAAATTGTAAAAATGTTAAGTGTTAGTTCTAAACCAGGGGTTCTTGCAATAAATTTTTTGGTGGCCTCAGAGTGTGGCCACCAACTCTTACTTTTTCCACTGACACTTTTTCCTAAAGTTCCAGTAATATGCACATCTATACAGCCAAATCATTGTTATTTATGTAAGGTTTTGGGCCTTTTCTTGCAGATTCAATAAAAATCATGCACAGTTATCTCTATTTGTAACTTGACTAACAGCATAGAAATACACTGAAGTGCTTTGCACCTTCTTGTCTTTTTTATTGTCCTTTGCTTTTTTTTGGTAAAAATAGTTTATATAACACTTCTGAAGTAAATTTAAGAATGCTTTAACCTAACAGTCTAAGTAGTAATGAAAAACAGCTGGGTGGCTTGGGTCTGGGGAAGGGAGGCCTGTAGCTCTTTGGGGTGGGGGGCATTCAGGGCTTCTCTAGGTACAGGGGATCTCAGGGCTCTGGTTGCTGGGGGGGGGGGGAGGATGGGACACACAGGCAGAAGCGGTGGAGGTGGGGGCTAGCCTCCACCAAGAGGGGCTCTGCTTCTGTGTCTGCCAGTCACCTCCTCAATTCTTGCCCATCTCCTGGGTCCTTCCAGAGCCTGCCACTTGCCTCCTCCCTCCCCTACCACAGGTACCCTGGTGCCTGCACTGAGAACTCCCACTTGTGGGTGGTTCACTGCTCACCGCCTCCCTCCCCTGGTTTTAGCCAGACACTCTCGACCTGCATCCTTAATCCTTTGCCAGGCATCCCCCTGATCCGCTTGCAGCCAGCCTTCCCCTGCTGCTGGCTCACCTCCTTGCTCCTCTACCAGCCCCCCCAATTTTTTGTCTCCTCACCTCCCCCTCCTTCTTGCAGTTAACCTTGCTCCTTAAGGGTTGTGTGTCCCCTCTGCCTCTCCAGGGAAGTGGCCTATGCAAGAGCAACAGCAAGGAAGGGGAGGGGCTGATACTCTTCCCTCCACTACCCAGGAAACTGCCCTAGCTTGCTGTATTTGAGGAACACTGTTCTAAACCATCACTAACAATTTCTTTAAATGGATGGCTCAACTGTCAGTGCTATTCCTGGATTAATGTCTGACTTTGTGCTATTTTATTTTACATTTTTTCTGCTCCTGCTATTTTGAGATGTGCATTGCACTACATCACCATGTAAGGGGGAAATCAGGTTGGACACAGGTACCTTTTTGCTTCCCATAGCATGACTCAGGCTTGAGTGAAGATTAGGATTTGCTGTTCTAACTCTGCCAGAGCTAGACATGCTGTTATTTTCTTTGGATACATAAAGAAAGCTAGCCTTGTTTATTTAAAAAATTTTTATTTACCATACACAAACATTACTTTATATTACTATTGAAAAACCCTTATGCCAAAAACAAAATCATCACTAATACTTGAAACTTTTATACTTAAGCCCTCTTCTCTTTGGATCATGCTGCTAGTTGGTCCACATTCTCTTCACTTCTGTTAGCTAAATGTGATTCAACAATCTCAGCAAAGAGGTTCCTTCTCAACAGGTTGTATGCAAGTGGTAACAGCTGACCAACCACCTTGTGAAAATACTGCAAATTATAGGGGGGAAAAGTGAGTGAGCTAGCAGAGTTTGGCTGATAGAACAGCAAACATCTCTTCTTCTGACTGTGAACACAGGCCCTAATTTATCATCTTCAAGAACTCAACCTTATCCTATGCAATGAGAAAGCCATTTAGCTTTCCTCTAGATCAGGACTGAATACAAGTTAAGGAACTATGGTTAAGGTTGCTGCTGTCTACCCCCACCCTTGTTCAAAGTGACACTTATGTAAAGCACACAAGGATAATTCAAGTGGCAAAATCCAATCTATGACTTTCCACACTATTGTTCACAAGCATTGTTATTTCTATCCATCCAGTTGTAACTTCACTCTAGTAAAGGGGGTATCTCAGTTTGTACTTAGCACACTTGTTGGTTTGTCACATTAAGAATAGATGTTTCCCTTTGGCAAGGGCAACACAATTCAACACAGTTTACTCCTGTGGGCATTCTGCATATAAAATAAACACTACATAATCATGCTAATTTCAATTATTTTGAAAAGTTACCAAAATACCTATCAGCAAGTATGTCTGTAACAATATAGACACAAAAATTCTCCTAGAAGTAGAGACTTAAAGAAATGCCTATGACAACCCAGTTCCTGTTTCTTTGTCCCCTCCCCCCAGCCCAGGTAGGGGGGCAGACACCCACAACTCCTCCAGAGCCCAGCTCTGGGGCCTTCTCCTTTCCCAGAAAAACACAGATCCAGAGAAAGAAAGCCTGATCCTTGGTCCCAGGCTTGCACAGTTTCCTGTACGCCATCCTCTCCTCCTCTAAGGGTATACTGGGAACTGCATCTGCCAGAAACCTGCTTCTAGCCCCAGCTCCTCCCCCATCCCCAATTCTGCCCCCAGGCTCTTCTGCTGAGCCAACTGTGCTGTAATGGATGGGCAGGGGCAGGAGACAGACAAATTCCATTACTGGTAAGGGATGGGTGTGGCACACAAAATTTGGGCACCACTGCCTTAGTGCTAGGGGAAAAAAAAAAGTCAATACCAATTTTGATGTTAATAGTGGGCTAGATTTACAAAGGTGCCTAAAGATGTAGGTGCTTTTGTAAATCCTAGCCATCTGCATTTTTAGGTGCCTAACTGCACAATGACTATATATATTGCCAAGTCACATGTACTACATTTGCTAAGTTAGTGATATTGGAAAGCAAGAACACTCTTTCAAACAACTTTAAACACAAGATGGCCTCATTGAATATGAATAAGCCATTAAGCAACTACAAACTGAGGGCCTATTGTATCTTCTGTAAAATAGCAAATGTCATCGTCAACTTGGTTTTTTGGTAAGAATAAAGCCCCCAAAATTAAGTCGTGTTCTACCCCAAACCGCAACTTTTAAGTGTACGTTTTAGTACTTACATGCGAGCCGTAGCAAAAGAGGTCCATTCCCAGTTCATACCCCATTCCATAATCACATTCATCATTAGCAAACTGAACAAAAGTGATCATTTCCTGAATGGGTGCAAAGGCTTTCAGTCTCTCATCATCGCTAGGAGCATCCACAATGGCCTTACAAATTCTTTTAAGATTAGCTGTAATTATAAATGAAGAAAAGTACATTCCACACTGATGCAATGAATGAGTTCACATTTTAAACAAACATCTGGATTAGGTATGTACCAACTTCGGCCATAGAAAGCACAATGATCTTTTTCACTCAAGCAGCACAATGAATCCTAAAATACGAGGTTATAGGGAAAAAAAAGTCTGGTTTTGGAGTTGTAGGTGGAAACAGTTGAGAATTTACTTGCTCTGGAGCAGGGGTACTTCAGGTTGTTCTCAGAAGTTAGAGCAATACTGCAAGCTGCTGCCTCCTGAAGATTCAGTATACATGTTGAGTGAAATTTTGTGTCATAAAGAAGTCTTATGGCACTTAAACCTGCTCTTGTTTATTATCAGATGAAAATTAAATGTTTCCTCAGCAGGGATGGCTGTAGCTTTTTTACCATCCCAAGCAAAAACCTGTGGCACGGCCGGAGAGCAAAGCAGGGAGGAAAAAAAACAAAACAAAACAAAAAAAACTAACCACCAACTTGCGGGGCGGCTGGAGCCAGGGTGCAGGGAGACTCCCTGTGCTGCAGACATGCCCCGGCTAGCGGGGGGAGGGATGGGAGAGAAAGAGAAGGGGGACAGCCAGGGCTTCAGCAGGGCGCTCGCCTCGTGGCCCCAACAGCCGCGCCGCCTGCCGGAAGGGCTCTGTGCTGCTTCGGTCGGCGGGCAGGGAAGGACGCGGGTTGCCCTGCTGGGCTTGCTACAGACCTGGCACTGGCTAGGGCAGACGGAGCGCACAGCCCGCTCCCAGCAGGGCACTCCTCTCCTCCCCGCCGCTGCCCCCTACAGGGCAGTTGGATCAGCAAACAAACAAAAAAACGCAGCCGTGCCGCCCTAGGATTGGGCGGAATGCCGCCCCGTGGAATCTGCAGCTGGTGCCTGGAGCCAGCCCTGTTCCTTAGCCATTACATTTATGATGCAGTCAGCTTCAATTGCATGTTTCAGGATAGTTTTCAGTATTTCACTGGACTGTGGTTTTCATCCAATTAAAACATAATGTTGATTCAAACCAAAAATTAACACTTGAATATGTATGACAATAAAAGATCAGCTGTTTTCTGTTCCCCACAATATTGTTAATACTCTTACCTAGTATAAATGCAGGCTAGATATTTGCATCAGCCAGCAGAAGTGTTTGTGTGCAACTTGACTAAAACAGAAGAAGGGTCTGAACAAGGGTGCTTTTACTTAAAAACAAATTAAAAAAAAAACCAAAAACAGTTTACCATTTGTTTCAGGGAGTTCTCTGTACCCAACATCATTTTTATCTACAGGCACAACCAGACCTGCTCCATGAAATGTCTTAGTCACTACCTGAATAAAAGGAAAGAAAAATGGTACATCACAGTAAGATCAAAGTAACATCAGCTACATAAAAGATATCACCTTGCTCAAGCTATACCATTGGCACATCACCTCCAATGGTCAACCAGAAGATAAACTAACTTTGTGTCCTGAAGCCTGAATCTCCAGACACTACATCACACAGTGTTCACTCTTGCCTCCGAATCAAATAGGTACACCCCCTGCAGCATTTTACAGCTACCCAACTGTAAACCCTACAGTGATGGAACATTCTAATTGGTGGACTGGGGGGGGGGGCCGAGCAGAGAGCGATTCTTACAATCGCCAAAGGAAGGCAATGCTAATCTAAATGCATGCTACAATAATTTGTTCCTTTTGACAGACTATGCAACGAGACACACTGCTACTGGCTCTTATCCCCTTATAGGCATTTTCAGTTTTGTTAAAAGAAAAATGACCACTTGGTCTATGTATGTATTTGTTGATAAGTTTTTTCCAGTATCTCAATTTACTTTATTACCCCCGTTTCTTGATTGTGCACCCTAGCTCTTAAACCTTTATTAGGTGAGGAGGGGGGCTGTCAGAAGAAAGACTGAGTAGTACTGACTTTATGAAGCCTATCATTGGGAGGGGGCAGTAGGGTGAGACGAGAGAGTGGGGGGAATTTGGGACGTGCAGGGCTGCGACGGCCAGAGAAAGAGGCGACTTTCCCCAGCTCCAGGGCTGCGGCTGCCAGGGAGAGACATGGCCCTCCTTCTCCATCTCAGTTCTGTAGCTTCTGTGATGGGGGAGAGACCCCCCTCCTTTCCAGCCTCAGCTCAGGGGCTACCATGGCAAGGGAAAGACATCCCCCCGCTTTCTCAGCCCCAGCTTAGGGGCTGTGGCACATCTATCGCATTGGAAAGGTAAGACAACTGATATTAAAATATGAGCTGTGTATTTTGGTCTACAAATAAAAAACAAACATTATTGAGGTTTCTTTTTGTTGTTTTTTTTTTTTTTAATATAATGCCTTTATCTAAAGCGCTTTACAATAGTTGGCTAATTGGTACAAACAACATTTGGAAAGATCATTAAGTGGTCCATCGAGACCCTCAGCAATTTACAAGTGGTCCACGAAAAAGAGTTTGAGACTCACTGCTCTAAGGGAAGAATATTTGACCCTGGGTAAACAGAGATGGGTACTTCATGCTATTTCAGAAAGCTTAGCAAGTTCTTCAGGTAATACCACCACTTGTTTTGTAGGTTCTCTCCTAACTACAATGTATCCAATTTGACCCTTTTTTCTACAGCTGTGGGTGAGTATCAGTTACCTCCTCAACATGTACAAACATCCTGACTCCCTTGCTTTTTCTTTTCAGTGTGCTCTTTAGCTCAGTTTAGAACTTCTCTCCATTAGACTAGAAGCAAGAAACCAGGCTGTTTTACATCATTCCACATTTGCATTGCTATACAGTGCTGACTCAGTCTAAATAATCAAAATTCATGTTCATTTTTCTTCATTTGGTCTGCATCTACTTCTAGTGTCTTTTGCAAACTTGAAGTCTCACTTGCAGTATCCTCAAATTACTATTACCCTTTTGGTCCAAAAACTGACCCATCAGGTATGCTAATTTCAGCTTGTTTCCAACCTGAAGAGTTTTTAATCTATACCTAATTTCTGCCCCTAAACATCCCTTAGTCAAACTGACTTTTCCAAGTTTTCTCGCAGCATGCGCCTTAAGGCAGTCTACCTCAAAATTAAGAGCAGTCTAAGAATTTCCTTGTTAAACAATGGAGGTTCATTTGACTTTGTCTAAAAGTTAAGGGACTGCTGACCAGTGGCTTTATAGCGTTCACCTATTTTCTCTTTTTTTTTTCTCTCTCCAGTCAAACACACTGGTGGATATACTTTCTATTTTAAGTTTACACATGTAACAGACATGGTTTTATATTATTTGGTTCATCTGTAGTACCTGAAAAATTGGTCAAAATTTGAGATTATTCCTTCCCCCATACAGATAGCAGGTATTCAGTTAGAAGTTCTCTACTCATGTTAGTAGCTCTTCATCATTGGCCTATTGAAGATATACATATTAAAAATTGCTGTTGTACTTCAGTAATTCTACACTTTATTTCCTTAGTGCAACCTTCAGTAAATGCCAGTTAAAAGTTAATGTTTGCTTTTAAAAATGGCAAGTTTAATTGACAGAGGAACTGCACAAGGAGGTGCTAGTGGCTGTTTAAGCAGCAGGTACTCTCTCAAAAGGGACATTAGTATTGTTTCCCAACACTGGAAGCTTATATAGCTCTTAAAAAAAAACAAAAAAAAGTGGGCAGTTGGCTGGCTTACTTAGATGGGTCAGATCCTGCCATCCAGTAGACATCAGATGAAGAATGACCTCAGCACTACTCCTGCTTGAGTTAGTGGTAGATTGCACAGGGAATTTGGGTTTGTTTTTTGGGTAGTATGGAGGTTGGAACATGTAACAGGCTGGCTTGTCTTTCGGCTGGAAAGCCTGGGGCTAAACCAGTGCTGATTACAAGATGAGTAGAGCTCTGCGTGAATACAAAATTCGTATCTGCATCCAATTCACAAACACGGTCCACAGGAATAAAGTGATATTTGCAGGGCTCTAAAGATGAGGCTTATCTGAGAGGAATCAGATGATTCCAACTTAAAATGCAGCAGGAAGTACGTGTGTGATTGAGAGGAGCTGATACTGCCAGATGCAACAGGCATGACAGTGAGCTGGGGAATGCTCAGAAGCCTGAAAAACCCTGTAGCTGGCTGAAGAAGCAGCTGCAGAGAGTAAGACTGGCTCCGGCAGAGAAATTGAACTGTAAGTCAGCTCTAGGAAACAACAGCTGGGAACCCCCTTAACTAAGAGGAGAGAGACACTGACCTGGAGTTATGGCCTGAAGGGCCAGTGTGTACTGGAGGACTGAATAAAACATTCCCCAGCTGGGATCCAGTTTAATCTTTGGACTGTGTAAAATTTAAGGCACCCTGTGAAGTAGAAAACTGGAGTGGGAGCTGCAGTAGCACTCCTGGCCAGGACAGGGTGCTAAGGAGGCAGTAAGCAGCCCCCATGATACAGAGAGATTTCCTGCAAAACTACATGGCATAACATTTCACAGGAAAGGTTGCCATCTATGCAGCCCATCTAGAATAAATCAATCATTGAGCTAGGACTCAGTGACCAAACCAGCCATACAGGAATGCTAGAGCTCTCCTCCAAAATAAGTGTATACCAAACAACCATTTTAGAATAATGGTGACTTCATATGATGTCGACAAGAGGACATTTACATGCTGTCATAGCAATCTGGTAGCAGTGAGCCACTATGTGTAGTATTAGAAGTGGACTGAGTTGATATCCTGTACTGTTGAAAACTGCAGCCAACAGCGTCCACCTTTCAGGCACAGGAAGGAACAAGGGGAGCAACTCTTCAGACAATATCACCCCTTAGTCAATGCTGTGGAGATTGTGTCTTAGCTGAACAGGAGAGAAAGCTAAAGTGAATTTGTTTAAGGAGAGCAACTTTTCTACCTAGTTGGTCAGAAAGAAAAAGAAGAAGAAGAAAAAAAAGCCATACTTTCTTATCTCTTTGTTTCATCTTCATGGTTTTCTGTTCCAGCGAATAACCCAATTCTTTTGCTGTTCTTGTAAGGTTTTCATCTATGTCTTTCAAAATACCATTTTTCTTTTTATCTGTCACTTCCTTAAGCTTTTTTGACAAAAACAATCTGAAACACAAAGGAAGACATTACACAGCAGGTCACCTGTCTCAGGATCTAGATTTTTTTTTTTTCCCTAAGAAGTAGTCCCCTAATCTCTTAGTCAAAAAATTTGCTAATCAAAGATTGTGTATGTGTATAACCATTTCATACAAAAAAAGATAGCATGTTAAAGCTATAAGGTTACATTCAAGCACTCAAAAATTCGGAAATGCTAGAATTAAGTTTGCCTGTATAGTCTTGTGCACATATATTATGATGCAGTCTTCAGTTATATGCTCATACTATTTCTACAGGACCTGTTCCTATATGTGCATGGGCCGGAGAGTGCACATCAACTGAGGCACCTGTGAATTTTAATTGTAATCATTCAGTGAGTGGCTTCATGCCTTATTTGCTACATATCATCCAAACCCTGACTGGAATACAAAGTTATTCATTTTCTTCTGGTCTTTTCTATGATGCATATCACTGGCTCAGCGTGCCTCACACACTAACTTTTTTTTCCTCTCCCAGAGGTGTTGACACCCCTGGCAGTTTCGAGTGCTCCTGAAAATGAGGCCCTAAGTGTCTCAGGCTGATTATCCAGAAAATGAAGAACACACAACTGGTGTGTAACCTGACAAAATTTTTATTTAAGTGACTTGCTCATCATATGAAGTTGATGGCAGATGCAAGGCCAGAACTGAATTTTCTTATGCTGCATTCACCAGCCTTAGCCGCCAGAAGGTGGCATATTTTGTTGCTTCTGGAGGCTGAGCACATTGCATACCCCAGAGGCTCCTTCCATTCCTCCAACTCCCCTCTTTCTGTAACCCCCCTCACCCTTCCCCACATGCTAGCGGCTCTGTTCTCCATTTTCTTCCTCCCCTCATACCAGGGTCCTTCCCCAATCCCTTCTCTGCCACATGCTAGGGGCTGTGTCCCCTTTCTCCCTCCATGCCAGGGGTTCTGACTGCACCATCCATTCCCCTCCCACCACCACTCTTATTTTTCTTTGTTGGACAGACAAGTCATTCAAGATGTCACCATTTTAAACTGCACTGGCAGGAAAGGCAAGTTGAGATGGGGTACTCTTATGCTGGAAAGTGTTAAACAAACCCATTGGTGGCATCCATTATCTATAGACACAGAGGTGGTTAAAGCTGCTGAGTCTGCTAACCAGATGTCCCCCATTTTCCCTTTCTGCTTCCCACTTTAGTAGGGTTCTGCTCATCAATACATAAAACATTCCTTGAAATTTCAGAATTGATCCAATGTGGCATTCACAAATTAACACACTACAGCCAAAAACCATTGAGCTCCCATTTTGCTCAGCCAACAAAACTATCCTGTCTCTTCCTGCAGTCCTCTGCCTCATCCTCTGTACATGTTCTAACTTCTAGAGTAAATGAGGCAGGAAACATTCAGGCAGCCTCATTCAGTCCATAACTGAGATTCAGTCCCTGAGCTCCAATCATCCTGTGCACTGAGTAAGGCAGAATTTCGTGGGGAAAAACAAACAGGTAATACATGATCATATAAAGACAGTATCATGATGCACAAAGGGGCCAAATGAAGGTTGTGAATGCAACCTTCATTTTGGCATTATCTCCCCTGAGTGCTTGATTGTGCAACCTAAAGAACTTAAAAAACAAAAAAAAAAAAAAGTTTTTAAGGTAGCTTCCTTTAAAAGGAAATGGAATGCAAATTCTGTCATGCACAACTGTAAAAATGCTGCCATCATGCATTGCCACCAAGGTTTGAACCATGGGTGTTCAGGACAGAGTTCTACCACTTAAGTTATGGGACTTTATTAGCTGACAGCTGGAGAAGGCTATTTTCAGTGAGCCTGCCATTAGGAAGAACATGCATGACAATGAAAGAGTGGGTTATTTTTGCATAAACAGTTTCATTAAAAATAAATCATAATCAAGGACAAAAGACAGGAGACTGAGAGGCAATACATTTAAATGGATAGAATTTGGGTCCGCCATAGTAGAGAACTGGATTCTAGTTTCAGAATATGTAACTCTCTGTGAGGTATAAGGTGTTGATATTAACAGAAGTTGCAACAGATGAAGACTTAACACCAGTAACAGAAATGAGTCTAGCATTCATGCTGGCTGAGAACCAGGACATTTGTCTCTCTTTGAGAGGTCTCATTTAGCTCTGAGCAGCTAAGGGGCCTCTGTTCCATCCGGTAACCCAATGGACTAAGGTGATGTGGGCAGAGAAGCCTCACCTCTCTTCCCACTCCACCAATGCAGTTGCTTTGGCAGCAGCTGGCTGAGTCTCTGCATTGGAGAGTTCCTACTGCAGTATATGCTACTGCCAAAGTAGCCACCCAGCCTTAAAACATTTAGGGGTTTTGGTATGCTGCTAAAATTAAACAGTAACAATGTAAGACATAGCACAGAAATGGAGATTTTCTGCAACAGTCTGTCAGCCAGATCTGAACAGTAATTCATGGCATTGTCCCCTGCCAAAGACAGGAGCCCTGCTGCAAAAGGTCACAAGACCATTTAACAGAAAAAGTGTTAGGCAACAAAACAGAGATCACTGCTGGCTTTCCCTATAACATTTTAACCATTATTGTCCCTGTGTGTTGCTTCAAGTACGTTATTTCATTTAAATTATATAAAAATATAAGTTCAAGGCTCAAGGAACCTCCAGATCACCTAGTCTGACCTCCTGTATATAAAACAGGTGGCTAACACCACCTAGCCCCTGCACAATAAACCCGCAAGAACTGAAGTATTACAGCTCACAGGAGACTAACCTACCATGTGTCACAGGGAGAGACTAAGAGGAACTGAGATGCACCAATGCCTGAGGCCACTGCAATGGCAGGGAATTGGTTAAGTGAGATATACCCAGATAATTCTGTCACGTGACCCACACTCCATTGGAAGGTGGGGAAAAAAACCCAAGGACACTGCCAATCTGGTTCCTTCCTAAACCCCACATAGGATCAGACTCTGAGCATGTGAGCAAGACCCAGCCAGACATGCATGAGGAAAAAAAAAAAAAAAAAAAAAAAAAAAAAAAAAAAAAAGATTGGTTCTACTTCAGAGCACTGCTACACTCCATTCAGTGTCCCATTTCCAGCTATGGCCATCTCTGATGTGATGACCTAACGAAGTTTCTTCCTTTTCAGAGAGAAAATATACTGGCAGCATTTCTAACTCATTCCATGAGCACAGGTATCAGCAAAGAAAGGCTTCCTGTGAGAAAACTTAAAGGTGGCTGAAAGGGTGTCCTGTTTTCTTCAAGCCATGTTATATCATTTTTAATCCCACAGGAAAGAAAAATATAAAAAAGACAGGTATCTACAGAAGTATAAAATTTAAGATTTTTAAATTAAAGATATATTTTCAGGATGCTTTACACTCTGCTCTCTAAAAAAAAAGAGTGGCTATTATTAATGAATAATGCTTAAAAATAAGTCATGGTGCTTAACATCTGGAATAAATGGTGCAATTAAAAAGGTATTTAAAGTTAATGAGCTTGAGTAAACAAGTCATCATTCAATTAAGCGAAAACAGAACAAATGCACAAATAAAACCACACTGCAATAATAGTTTACAGCTAAAGAACTCAACACAGTGTAATCAGTTAGAAACTGACTAACAAGAACATGGATGTCTGAAACATATCAGAAGGGAAGACCATGACTAAGCTGTTTATAGGCCAAACATAGTACATTTGAAAAACTAAAGGCAACCTCAAAGGCTCAGAGCTCTGAAGCAAAGTTAGCTCCTAACCCAAGAGTGGGAACCTACCAAGACTTTGGAGGAAGGACACACCTGTGTGGCCAGAACACAATATACATTTTTATTTGGATACATCCCTGCCCAACCATCTGTTGCGTAAACTAAGTGTTCTGTTTAGGTGTCTGAGGAACAGTGTCCTTTCAGTACACACCTATACTTCTTGGTGATGTGCACCACTCCCTATAAAGCTTTAAGTTTTAATTTTACCTAGTTTCCCCTCACTTTGATTTCAGGAAGGTCAAAAGATATCTACAATTCCATCTCATGGATATTATGCTAGAGCAATTCAAACTTTGTGGATCTCCTATGAATTGCAAAAGAAAGCTATCCTGTCCCAGCTTAGTAGTGACAGTTTTTATTTGTTAGTTATGTTTTAGAATGACAAATGTCCTTGCCAACATGTAAAAGTCAATTGTATAAGGTAGAGATGGACACTCTTGGTTTAGTAAAATGTTCTGCATATGAATTCTTTTCACCATTGTGTTTCATCCCCCTTCAAAAGTTCATTTCAAAATGCAACCTGCAATCTTTTTTTAAAGTCATGGCTTCTGTTAATACCTCTATCATCATTTTCTGCTGAAAAGCTCTATTCCTACAGACACACACAATGGACTTTATAAAGAAAAGCAACTCTGGTTATTTTAGTACAAACCACAAAGTTCAAGACTGATCAGCCAATTTACTCTGGGTCTAGTAATCTTATGAAAGGCATCCATATTTGTAGAGGTTTCTCTAGTATTATTTTCAAAGTCAAAAACCTACACAGGTGTGTGAATGAGTGAGAGATAGAAGAACAGTGCCAGCTGCCACAACTCACCAACCTTCAAAAGCAGAGGAAGATTAAAATACTGACCCTTTCCAAATCATCAAAAATTGGAAGGAGGAGGGAAAATGAGGAGAGAGTTGAAATAGTCAATCAGAAATGTACTTAAACAAGTAAGGTATTTCATATTCGTACTTTTTTGTAGCTTAGAGGAAGGAAACAGAAGTTGTAAACCTTACTTGACTGCAGCAAATACATTGTCACCAATTTGAGAAATTACACAGTTTTTCTTTGCTTCGTTTGCACCAACCCATGCTGGAAGTTCATCTGGCACATCCCTATAAAACAAAATGTATACAAACAGTAGGGTTCTTCTCTTTAAAGTGAAGTTAGCATGCACAAGAGATGCTGAATGGAGCACTGGAGCCTGAAGTCTTACATTTATCACTGGACAGTTAAAGTGTAATCTCCCCTTACTTCCATGGGCCTTTCTAGGCACACCCCCCACCCACTTCAGTCTCCAATCCTTTGCCTCTCAGAGAATGTCAGTTAGAATAATAATTCTTCACTACAAACAGCAGAGACCACCAAGAGCTTAAATTCAGTATTGAATCACACTAGATTCACATGCACAACTTTAAGTATTTGAATACAGAATAATTATACCAGAGCCACTTCTTTAGCTGGAGCAGCAAAGAGATCTTGACAAGAAGTGGCTCTGTACAGAAGAAATAAGGCAGAAGCATATATTTCCATTGTTGCCAGGTACACTCAAGTATGGAAAAGGAAAAACAAAAAAATTCACACAGTTCTCTTCCCCATTGTCCAACCCCAGCAGCAGATAACCATTTGCTCCAGGACATCATGGCAGTAGTTAAAAACATCATTACAATTAAAACAGGGTTTGTTTAGTTTGTAAGATAGTCTTTAACTCTCATCACTAGTCCTTTCAATTCATTTTGTCCTATAATGTTAGCTACTAAAAATGACAACTGACGTGTCATCTATCTGATGGAAGGAGGTAATAAGTAGAGGTTCTATCATTTGGCAATGACGCACAGTTCTTACATTACACACATCAATGGAAATGGAGGAAAAAAAAAAAGACAATACACCTTGATTATATAAGGACCATACATAAAATGCAATACCTGAAATATCCCATGTGATACTGAGTTTTGCTATCCCCAGCAATTATAGTCTGAAATTCAGGAGGGTCATAAAAAAACCTCCAGTGAAGGTTGAAGTTCAGATCTGCTGATTTTGTTTTTTTATGTTTTCCAGCAAGAATATCATATGGTCCAACTAGCTGAAGTCCAATACTTGATAGGAATGCTTCTGCAAAACAAAATTAACTGTCTGACATTTCTGCCTGCATGCAGGAAGCAAGATCTCAGCCATAAGGCATTTCCATGTCCAAATGGAAAGGTAACATGAACAAAACTGAAGCTGTGCTTATTATAGCACATTTCAAATTCACATTGCTTAGGTATCACACAGCAAGTCTAAAAGCCAAATAATCAGACTTCAAAATCATTCTCCCTCATGCTAGATACTCTAACCTGTGCATTTAAAGCTTTTAGCACTCAGATAGCTTTCCTTTCACAAAGATATGTTGCCCTAATACTTGTTTTGCAAAAATAGCCTGTTTTTATTTGCCTCTACCAATCTCTGATTTATTTTAAGCTGTTATTTCTAGACCAAAACATCTAGAAACAGTCTGTTTTAGAAGAAAGATTTTCCCCCATGCCCAAACATCCCCTAGCCAACCTGAAAAAAAAATATTTATGAGAAGGCTGCATGTCTGAAAGCTAATAAGTAAATCCCAAACATTAAAAATAAGTTTACTCATTCTTTTCAAGGTCAGATTATTAAAAGTGTTCCTGAATTAATCTTAACTTCTTCACTCTCAAATAGGTCAGTTTCTTAACAATCGAAGTGGACAAAGGCATGAGAACACATAACTTTAAACAGAGATGTGTTCCCTAGTCTGATATACCTTTTGCCCAGCCTAAAGTTATACCAAAGTTGGAGAAACGCTAGCCTGTCTCTAAACTGGAAAAATAATTCCAATAGTTTCCCATTTGCCTGTGTCACTAAACTGCCTTCAGATCGCTTTTGAAAACTCAAGTTAAGCCATTCAGCATACAGAAGTCCTCTTTTTTAGAACCCACCACTTGGCCTGTCAGGCTTTAGCTCCTCACAGAACTTCCAGAACTGATAAAAGTCTTCAGGCATCCTGAGCCGATAGCAACTTTCCACTTCTTGACGCAGCTGATCAGGAACATCTGCCTGGTTGGACCGTCTCTTCTTGACTTCTTTAGTGTTTTCACACTGCAAGTAAACAGCAACGAAATGCACACACGTTAACCGGTACGGGGGGGGGGGGGGGGGGGGGAGAGTGAGTTAACAGGACTCCAGGAATTCGGAGTGTAGAAGAGTGAGTTCTTTGGGGATTACAGAGGAGCGGTAGGAATTTCACACGCTGAATCTGACAGGTCTTAGGTTGGGTGCAAGGTTCCAGACGCATGCAGAGGGCCTCAAGGCCACGCTGACCGGAGGACTTGCAGAAGTAGGTCTAACGGACTCGTCCCACCTCTGCAACTCCTAACAGCCGAGGGGCGCGGGAGACCCTGGGAACTCCGGTCAGCCCTCAGCGACCAGGGCAGCAGGCGCGGGGCCGCCTGGCCTTGCAGATCAGCCCGCCCCGCCGGCGGCACCGAGACCTGCTCCGAGCAGCCTCGTCTGCGGCCCGGCCGGTGACAGCAGCCGCCTCCTCGCGGCGCCCGAGCGCCGCTCTCCCTGGGCGGTGCCCGCGGAGCAGGCGCGGCTCCCAGCCGCCGCCCGCGGCCGGTACCTGCTCCCCGGCGCGAGGTCTCCGCTTCCCGCCTCCTGTCATGTTTCTGCCGGCAGCGCCCCGCCCCGCCCCGCGGGCACTTCCGGGGGTATGACCGGCGGACGTCACCGCGTCAGAGCGCGAGAGCAGCGCCGCTTTCCTGCAGGGCGCGGGAGAGCCGGGCCCTGCCTCCGCTCTCCGCCAGGCGGCGCTGGGGGGTTCAGGGCGGAGGCTGGGCTTGATTATCGCTCACGGTCCCGTCCAGCCCGACAGCTGTGGGGCCTAGGAGCCCCGCTACCTCGGTTCAGGGCTGAAAACTTATTTCTTCAGTAGTTTTGATTTTCCACCTAGAATTTAATTTAGCTGCACCCCCCTCCTGCCCCTGTTCTTATGTTACAGGCCAGGGCCAGATCTACAGTACTTCTGTCACGTCACCTCTTATTGCACTTTCAAATGAAAAGATTGGGATTATTTACATTCAAATGTGCTCACCGCACTTCTCTGAACCTCTCTAATTCTGCCCGGCTATTTTTAGGAAAACGTGTACCTGCTTTGCACCTTCCTGAGTTGTGCTGTGGTTAGCTTAGGCGTGGCCCACCATCTGTCATACCTTTTAGAAATGTATTTTCCTACCATAGTGGAAGCTGAGAGATCTTAGGGCTTGTCTACATCACAAAGTTGCAGTGCTGGTGAGGGGGTTACAGCGCTGCAACTTAGGAGGTGTACACATCTGCAGGGCATCACCAGCGCTGCAACTCCCTGTTTGCAGGGCTGGCCGTACTCCCGTTTTGTCTCGGGTGTAGAGGATCCAGCACTGGTGATCCAGCGCTGGTAATCAAGTGTAGACACTTACCAGCGCTTTTCTTGACCTCCGTGGAATAAGCAGGTATCCCAGCATACCTGAGGAAGCCTCTCTGGTAATCAAGCACGTCTCCTTCCCCGGTTTGCTCTCGCGTTCCCCGAACCCCCGTGCAAGCAGGTCTCCTTCCCTGCGGTTTGCAGGGGGGTTCGGGGAACGCGAGAGCAAACCGCAGGGAAGCAGGTCTCCTTCCCCGCGGTTTGCTCTCGCGTTCCCCGAACCCCCGTGCAAGCAGGTCTCCTTCCCCGCAGTTTGCTCTCGCGTTCCCCGAACCCCTGTGCAAGCAGGTCTCCTTCCCTGCGGTTTGCAGGGGGGTTCGGGGAACGCGAGAGCAAACCGCAGGGAAGCAGGTCTCCTTCCCCGGTTTGCTCTCGCGTTCCCCGAACCCCCGTGCAAGCAGGTCTCCTTCCCTGCGGTTTGCTCTCGCGTTCCCCGAACCCCCCTTGAAGCCGCCCAACAGCGCTGCAGTGTGGCCACATCTAACACCCCTTGCAGCGCTGGTTGCTGTAAGTGTGGCCACTCTGCAGCGCTGGCCCTATACAGCTGTACTAATACAGCTGTAACAACCAGCGCTGCAAAATTGTAGATGTAGACATACTCTCAGTTCCACAGATGTCAGAAAATTCAATGTTTTTGTCTTCACTAAAGCCCTCTGCTGTTAGCTATTTCCTCTGTTTTTGTTCTGCTAGTTGCACAAGATGTAAGGCACAAGTGCTTTTTTAATTTGCAAATGGATAACACTTAGACAATGGGGACAATGACTCCATGGAAAGCATTTTAAGACTTGTCACTTGTATGGCTTGTTTTGCTTAAGTGGAGAAATTAAGGATACAGAGCATGGCAGTGGCTGAGCAAGGAATAGAATCCTCCATCTCCTGCCTCCAAGGCCAGGCCCACGTTCACTGTACCATACAACTTCCTTATAAAGGGGAAAAAAAAAAAGTAGAAAAGTACAATTCCTATGCATTACATTTTCCAAACTGTATATGGCAACAGGATGAGAGTGAGCAACAAAGACCAGGCTTCCCTATGAAGCACCTGGCATTGGCAGACAGGATACTGGGCTAGATGGACATTTGGTCTGACCCAGTATGGCCATTCTTATGTTCTTAAAGTTCCCTGCTTTGCCAAAGGCCTCTTGTATGACCAGTCACTTTAGGTGAGTCACCTAGGGTCTCTGTGCCTCAGCTTCCCATCTGTCAACTAGAGATAGTAGTACTTCCCCTACCTCACAGGAGTGAGGCCAGGATAAATACATTAAAGACACTGTGAGATGACTATGGTAATAAGTACCAAAGTATCTAAAAGTAGATCAAATGGGCTGTACTGAATGATCATTCAGCACCATCTCTGGAAAGCAGCTTGTTTTTTGGGCAGCAAGTCAACAACAAGTGTTAGTGCCATCTGTATCAATCAAAATGCTCTCATCTCTAGAATCCCAGTTTCTAAGAGGAATACCAATTTTATATGGATAGAATCTGGGGAGGAGTAACAATGAGATTATGGCTTTAACTCACTGAGGCTGATGAGAGATTAGTAAAGATGAATCCATTGTAAAGTCTAATTATTAGATCTTGTTCTTGAGGATGAGTCACAGAAACATTTTAAATTTCTTAAGTACAGTTAAAAAGAATCATTCACAATCTAAGAAAATATCATCCATAATAATCTGAAGATATAGCAAGATTTATGGGAATGAAGTTAGCATTTTTTATTTATACTGATTCAGAAATGATTATTGGCAAGATAATTGATCTTATAGTAATATTGAAAACCTTTGTACTCAATCCTACTCTGAATGGCCAGTTTGGAGCTTTTGCTATTGAGTATCAGTACACTAACCGATTCCAGTGAGGGACAATTCACATTTCACAGGAGATGTGAAGATACTGAAACAAAAAGGAGGCGTTTCCATTAGAAACTACTACATTTCGTAAAGGCTATTTTGAACAGTCATTCTTATTAAAAATATTAACTAGGAATCTGTTTCTTTTCATTGTAGCATCTTGGCTGAGATCAGTGATATGAGATCAGAGGAAAAAAAAACAGGAGAATTTTCATAGTACACAGCATTGGGGTGTGATACTTCGGATGCGAGTTAACACAATTCTGCCTTTCCCTGAAGATCATTAAATTAGGTTCTCTGGAGAAACCTTTCAAGAGTTGAGAGCGGCCTGAATCAAACCTTTGCCATGGCTGTTAACTGAATTTGATAGATCTGGGGTAGCGGGGGCAGGGGTTGTAATCCAAACTCTGGTCTGAATTGTGTATCTGCCTGCTATCTTTGATTTGGATCATCCACGACCTCAGAATTCTTTCACCAAGGTTCCTCTGAACTCTTCGGCCATGATGTTTGAGTTTGCTCAACTTTGGAAGAAGCACCAAATCACATGGCTCCCTGGCATCACAACTTAACTGTAGTTATATTGCCAGGAAGTTCTTTGTAGTAGAACCAGAGTTTCATTAGCTCTTGGGTGGACTTACCAAAAGTGTTTGGGTTTCATTATGTGTATCCTCTATCCCTCTTCCTCCCAATATGCAGGCCTCCAGATTTACTGAGGACTATGGGGGACAGGGACATGGAGGGATATAACTTTCCCACATTCCATGTGGGGAATGACAGAACCAAACAGGAACTTCTCTCTGCACACGTTGGGTATAGGGAGCATGGCCTGTCCCTCTACCATTGCCAAACCCAAAACCCATCAATCTTGGACAGGGGTGAAGTGTCAAATTCAAAACTGGATCAGATTTTTATGGCTAAGGAACACAGCTATTCAAAGAAATATGAAGTGCCTTTGCTGCTTTTCTTTTGCCACAAGAGGGAGCCATTTCAATTCTTGTAAGGGATTAGCAAATTAAAAAGTTTAAGACCTGAATACAAAAAGGTATTTTGACAGGTGTTTAGACAGGCAGATGAGTTTCCATTTGAAGCATTCAGTAGGTTTCCTATTGCCTTTAAACCAAAACAGATTAAATTGCCTATCATTTCATAGTCATATACTTAGATTTTTTAAAAGTGCCACTAGAACTAAAGCTATTGAGGTTTTTTTAAAATACAATTTGTTTAGTTAGCTTTCATTGTGCTGCCAGAATACATTTACAGACACGCAAAATAAAATAAGATGTCTTGAAATACAATATTGTTTCAAATGAAGAGCTGCTCGGTAATCAAAAACTGTACAAAGTAGGCAAACTCTGCTACTAGGATTGTTATTTACCAAAAGAATTTTTATTTTTGCAGGGCAATTTCACATTTTCAGTTTCAGAGGAGTTCTTCCACTCCCTTCCACTGCCCTGGTCTGATATCAATATAAGAATGAGGGACTTAGAGATAGCCATTGTCAGAGACTAGACTGGTATCCAGGAAGATTGGGAGTGAACAGCACTGCAGTGAAGCTGCAAAGGCACAAGGCTTCTGCTGAGTCACCACATCACTGCTCTTCACACTGACCTATCATTTTGGAACTCTGCCCAGCCTCCTCTGCAGCAGACTGTATAATTCCATCTGAATAAAGAAAGCAAGCGCAGAGAAGGAGGAGAAAAAAAATGATGTCATCCCAAAAGAAGACTCATCAGGACACTGTAAGACTTCTGCCCTTGGAAAAATTTAAGACTCGAGCTGACATTTCAGATTGCCTTATTTTAAATATTTAAATAGAATAACTCAAATGGAGATGTGAGGAAATATGTTCATCTTTCATTGTGAAGGTTTGCATACTTTGCTCTGAGTTACGTATGCCAGTTTGTATAAGTCTAGCATCCACTTTGGCAACTCCTGTAATTACTAGTCTGCACCAAGTGTATTACTCAAGAGCAGTTAACTCACAGTTCAGAATTACTTGTATATTTCCTATAGGCTCAGCATTCTGATCCAAAGGATCTAGGCTGTCATTTAAATCAAGGTACTGGAGTAAAGCCAAATCATATGAGAAAGCAAGGTCTGAAGTCCTGTTATTTTAGGATGTTGAAGGTTCTAATTTTAAGCTGGGAGAAAGTTATATTAAGGTACAAGTCCACTCCCAAACCAAAGTCTTGCCTCTGCTGATCTAACTAGAGAAACATACCATTTTGATCACACCAAAAATAAGTCTCTGAATAGCCTACTGCCACAGCTACTTTGTTCTTCTAAATTCACAACTCGGTTTAAAAGGGTCTTTGACTCCTGAGGCTTTGGAGAATTGCCATTAAGTGAAAGTGAAGCCATTTACCAGTTGCTGCTGGGGGAGATGGTTACAAATGCCAATACACAGCACAACACCATGCATGACTAATGTTATTAGAAAGCAGGCCTGTATACAATACACTAAAGGCACTAGTCAAGACCAGTTCAGCCATGTGTCTAGGGGATCGGCTGCTGTGATCAATGCCCCGGGGATCCATTTAGTGGATCTAGTGAAGATCCACTAAATCGATTGCACAGTGCTCTCTGGTCAACTCCAGTATTTCATCGGAATGAGAGGAGTAAGGTGAGTCGATGGGAGAGCATCTCTCAATGCAGCGTGGTGTAGATAGCACAGTAAGTCGACCTAAGATACATTGACTTCAGCTACGTTCATCTATCTGGAGTAGTGTAACTTAGGTCAACTTACTCTAGTAGTTTAGACAAGGCCTAAAATCTCACATGAAGGTATTGAGGTCTGTGTGTAAGATTGTCTCTCAGAAGCACAATTTTCTCTTCTGTAGCCATTTTTTGGCATGGAAGCAGAGGCTGCATTCTCCTCCCCCAAGAAAAGTAACACTTGAAAAATTACATGCAAGTCTCATCCATCTTCATTTCTAATGGGATAATTAGAAATCTCTATGCCTGGCAATTTGGCACAGGATGCATTTTTCATTCATGAATTGTTCTTTCCTCATTTGTGTGCATTGTACCTCTTTCTTCATCCTTAGCATCTTCCCAACCTACACTCTTCCCTCCATGCAAGAGGATCACATACTTGGAGAAGGAAGAGTACTTATATAGGGTGGTACAAATGGATTAACTAGAAATGTTTGATGAAAAGAAGAGTAATTTCAATCCAAGTAGTACAGTGACCTAATAATGAGATTTTAGATTGTTTAATAGTTTTCCAAGCAAAACAGTTGGCACCCTGTCATGACAGCTTTTAAAAACTAGATTCAACAAAGCACTTTATATATGCACAAACAGATAGCTAAGGGTTAATGTCTCTTTCACCTGAAGCACCTGACCAGAGGACCAATCAGGAAACCTGATTTTTTCAACTTTGGGTGGAGGGAATTTTGTGTCTGAGGTCTTTGTCTGTCTGCCTGCTTTCTCTGAGCTTTGGAGAAGTAGTTTCTGCTTTCTAATCTTCTGTTTCTAAGTGTAAGGACAAAGAGATCAGATAGTAAGTTATATGGTTTCTTTTCTTTGGTATTTGCATGAATATAAGTGCTGGAGTGCTTTGATTTGTATTCTTTTTTGAATAAGGCTGTTTATTCATATTTCTTTTAAGCAATTGACCCTGTATGTGTCACCTTAATACAGAGAGACCATTTGTATGTATTTTTTCTTTCTTTTTAAAACCTGTTAAAGTTTTCTTTACTGAGAAATTTCAGGGAAATTGAGTCTGTACTCACCAGGGAATTGGTGGGAGGAAGAAATCAGGGGGAGATCTGTGTGTGTTGGATTTGCTAGCCTGATTTTGCATTCCCTCTGGGTGAAGAGGAAAGTGCTTTTGTTTCCAGGACTGGGAACGGAGAGGGGGAGTCACTCTGTGTGGATTCACAGAGCTGGTGTCTGTGTATCTCTCCAGGAGCACCTGGAGGGGGGAAGGGAAAAAGGATTATTTCCCTTTGTTGTGAGACTCAAGGGATTTGGGTCTTGGGGGTCCCCAGGGAAGGTTTTTTCAGGGGGACCAGAGTGCCCCAAAACACTCTAATTTTTTGGGTGGTGGCAGCAAGTACCAGGTCCAAGCTGGTAACTAAGCTTGGAGGTTTTCATGCTAACCCCCATATTTTGGACGCTAAGGTCCAAATCTGGGACTAAAGTTATGATAACACTCTTCCCTCCATGCAAGAGGATCACATACTTGGAGAAGGAAGAGTACTTATATAGGGTGGTACAAATGGATTAACTAGAAATGATTGATGAAAAGAAGAGTAATTTCAATCCAAGTAGTACAGTGACCTAATAGTGAGATTTTAGATTGTTTAATAGTTTTCCAAGCAAAACAGCTGGCACCCTGTCATGACAGCTTTTAAAAACTAGATTCAACAAAGCACTTTATATATGCACAAACTGAAATATAGCCTGTGTGTTCCATGCATAAATCAGAACTCAGACATAGGTGCAAGCCAAGAAAGCAAGTGACAAAACCAAGATATTGAACCTACATCTTACACAGAAATTTGTCTGGCTAGAATATTTTACCATTAATGGGTTATTCTCATAACTTCATAGATTGTCAGGTAGCATATTTCAGACACTTGATAGTACTTTCACCTAAAAACCCAGCACAATTGGTGCTGTATCAGCAGCTTTAGTTTCTGAAATCCTCTGCATAAAACAGGTGTAGTATGGGCAGTGTAGAGGGGTGGTCACCCATGCCTGCCCTGAAGAGCTTAAAATCAGCCCTGTGAGAGGGCTGCTGCTAGGAAAGCAGCAAGCCTCAGCTGATTGTGGAAACAGCCACAGCTGCAGCCACACCTCAATCAGGCCACAGCTGGCCCTATAAAAGGCCAGTGAGCCAGGAACTGGCAGAGTCTCCCTCTAGCAGAAGAGGGAGATGGACCTAGCTGCCTGAGTACTAAGGGTACTGGAGCAAGGCAGGGCTGAGGAAAGGCCAGAGGAGCTCCAGGCTGGCAACTCCCCAGGCTGCAGGGCCTGGGCCTAGGCCTAGGCCTGCAGAGGTACTGGAAGGCAGCGGTCTGAACCCCCTTGCCTATGATGAATGGCTTTTACACTATAGTCTGCCCCAAGGAGTAGAGGTTTGGTGATGACTGGCAGTAGCCCAGACTGAGGAGGGTGGGGGTTCCCCAGAGAGGGGAGACCCTGAGACTGAGGGGTTACTGCCAGAAGGGCAGCATCCCTGAGAAAGGGGCACTGGGGTCCTGGGAGGGACCAGAGGTAAGGCAGAATGCCAGCCTGCAGAGTGTGCTCCAGAAGCTGGACGAGCTAATTCCTGACAAGCCAGCAGGAGGTGCTGCAGGGGTGAGCCTGCACATCACTACAGGCAGCAATAATGCCTACTTCCTCTCATTTTCATGCCCCTGGCTCAACCACGTTCTGGAGGGACCACCTGTAGAGTGAGGGGATAATTCAGTTTCTATGCACAGTAGATCACTGGACTCTCTGCTGGCACACTCAGGGTGAAAGTTAGTGCCCATTGCAAGAGAGACACCTATTCAGTAGGAACTGCAGTGAAAATGCTGATTTGTTTTACACAGATGAGATCACCCAGCATCCATTGAAGGGCCATGACTGTCATTTCCAACCTGGGCTGGATTGAACCAGTGACCTAAAGGTCAAAGATTGCATACATCTAATTCCACTAATTTTATTCAGTGTAGTCTATATGGGTTTAGTCAAGTGACTAAATGAAGTAGGAATTGGTCTGAACCCCATTACCAATCTGAGATTTTCTGTGACCTTGTACTCGTTCAAGAATGTGTTTAAAATACATGTGAGTTTACTAAACTTTGATTTAACTAAAATTGTAGACTTGCTGAATCTCACTCACAGTAATAATTGTCAATGTACTTATCGTCTGAAAGGCTCCCTAAATTCCAACAGATTTACTATCTAGTTTACTGCAAGCAATCCAATTACATTTAGCAGCCTCCATAAGAATCACACGCCTGCCAACATTTCTTACCTGCTCCTGTGAGTGAAAAGTGAATTGAAAGTAAAAGAAATGCTAAACTAGACTTTGAATAACTCTCATCTGCAGCACTAAAGTGTAATCTTACCTTTACATGTGAGCAGAAGTGCAAAGTGATAACAGAAACCATTCTTTCAAAGTTCCACCCTAAATTGTTTCCAATAGAGTAACAAACACATTCACATTGTCTTAACTCTGGTCCCACTGAGGTCAGTGGTCATTTTTGAAAGGCACACCCTTAGAAGCTGGAAGGAAGCATATGTCTGCTAGATGTCCAAGGCCAAATTTGTCCCTGGTATAACTCCTCTAATCCACAATTTTCTACATGGAAATATCTAAAAATAGAAGTTTTAGAGCACACACAGATTGCTTACACTCTTCATTTGTTTTAAAAATGTTACAGTTTTCAAAACAAGAATGTTTCCTTCTCTTACTAGTATTACTTCTTCGAGACAATGAAGAAGGAATCCAGAGTTCATCAGCAAGGTCTTATTAAGTAAACTGTGCTGTCTGTGTTAATATCACCTGTTTTTTCAAAAGTGCTGAGAATCCACAGCTCTTAATGGAGTCAGTGAGATTTCTAAGTGCTCAGTAACTGTTCTGCAGCAATTGCCAGCAGGGGTAGCAGCTTTGTAAATGCTAACATAGATGAGGCACAGATTTTGAGCAGGTTTGCATGACCTGATGGTAAAACAGTACACAAGCTTTTCCAGATAGTAGTGGGTGTCAACAACTGTGCATTTGCACCAGTGCTAGCAGTTTCTGAAATACCAATAATAATGAAAATCATCAACATTCATATTGCAGTAGCACCTGAAGGCAAGGTTGGGCTCTATTTTACTAGTTACTGTACAAACACATAACCTTGCCCCAAAGAGATTACAATCTGCTAATATAGATGCACACTATGGATTTGTCTAGACTAGAACCCAGTGGAAGCTGTAGTTTAGACAGCGCTTAGGTATTGTTACCAGTTTGTCACTTGCCTATCTTTGCTCAGAGTAGTTAATTGAGTGGGAATAAGAACACCTGAACTGTACCAATGGAGAATAAGAGGGCAGAATTTTTCACTGTGGGCACATTGGAAGAGTCAGAGCTCAAAACAAGATATTCTTACTAGAGATGGACCAAAGCTAGAGCCTATTTAATCAGATACTTTTATGCTTTGTCTAGTTGGGTAACACTAAGACAGAGCCAGACTGCCTGTGGTTTTGGTTATGTAAACCAGACCCACTTTCCTCCTAGTTTTGCCTGTCCTGGTCCTCACCTCCCTTTCTCCCCCAAATATTAGCTCTCTCTCAGGTAGGAATGATAACTGGGAAATTAATCAAATATTCAGGCCCCCACATTTGATCTGAAAATAACCAAAACATCATATCCTTTTGTGGCTTTTTAGGTATGGCTTTCCCAGAAACAGGAAAATAATATTCTCTAAATTGATTCCTTTCACAGGATTGAATTTCACCCTTTGTGCAAGCAGCCCCCACAAAACAGAGCCCAAGAAGGTTTATCCCCTTTCCAGGCATAAACTCTAAATGAAACATCCCCTCTCCTGAATACAAGCACCAACTTAAAGATCTCACCATTCTGCCACATAAAAAGTTCTCCTTGGCCAGCAGTCTCAGAAGGATAATATCTCTTCCCCCTCAGAGATAGAGCTAAATGCAGCTTAGCCTCATGTTTTCCCTATGTTATGTTATGGGTGTCAGCTGCAGCTGGGAGATTAATGAGTCCCAGCTGCATCTGCTCCCCAGTAATTAACCCCTTTATGTCAGGTTCACAACCTCAGCAGATGTGTTGGGAAAAATGAGATTTAGGAACTTGGATCCACCTAAAAGGCCACTTCCCACAGACTTCCCAGTACCCAGATAAACAGTATACCCCACCATGGCCTCTTTTTTCCTTCTCCAACTTTCACGGCTGTCCCTTACTCTCTCACTTTCTTGTTCTCTTTCAAGCTGTCTGTAAGTAAGGGGAGAGAGAGAATTTAACTGCTTCTGTAGAGATTTCTTCAGTTATGGATAGGTTCCTTCCAAGACTAGAGAGCTAATGTAACAATAATAGTCATGGAAAATCTGTTGTGGCCAGAGACCTAAAGAGTCTTTATTTTCTGACTAAAAAGAGTCAATGCTGGCCTAACAGAAGTTGGACACACAACTCTTATTGATTATGTGGTTCAGTTAACTCTGAAGAATGAATTAAGGAAAATAAAGTGAGGGAAGCATTGAGCACAATAAACATAGTATGTGGCTAGGATGCAGGAATCACAAAAACTCTGTTGTTGACACGTGCTAAGTGCTTATGAACTAATATACCTGGATTTCACTGTTTACATAGATAATATGCCTTATGAAAGTAATCCAGTATATTTCAAATATATTCTAAAATGTACTATGTTTTTATTTGGAATCCGTAAACACTGAGGACTCAATTCTGCAAAATGCAGAACACTTCTTCCGAGATGCATATATTTCAGTTTGTAGTGCATTTTGAGCCTGATATTGTGGAGAGCTCTTAAAACAAATTACTTCCTTAGGAATTCTAAGAACCCAGTACCTTTCAGGATCAGGCTCTTTGTGAACAAACTGGTACCCTCATGGGACCTCCAGCACTTTTTTATAGTACCAACAATATTCTATATGTGAAGTACATTGAAAATAAAACTAAACACTCTGCACACAGCAAAATACACACAAAAATACTGTGTGTACTTGGAAAATGTAATGCTCACCCATGCTCATATTTTTTTTACTATATGATCAAATATAGCACTCACAGAAGTTAACTTTGGCCAGAACACTCTTCCTCTTGTCAAAAATGCTATGGACTGCAAATAGTCTGAAACTTGGGCTTGGTTCTCCTCTTACTATCTTCAGTGGAAGTTCTCATTTCCTTCATTGAGATCAGGACTGAGCACATTATGGTCTGTCTGTTTTGCACACTAAACCTGGGTCTCTGGGACCTGGACTTGTGGACCTGGTGTTTCCAAGCCTGTGCCTGAGGATCCACACTGTAAACCTTACAATTACTGGACCTGTTACCAGAAAACTTAGGACAGGAGATATCTTTATAAAGGACCTCTTCCCAGACAGGCCCATTTATCCTGAATTAGTATCTGTCACCTATGTTCATCCTAAGAATTACACTAGTCATTTTAAGGAACAAAACAACTGAAGTTTATTAACAAAATAGTTTGGTGGTTTGGTACATACAAATAGGCATTAAGCCCAGATCCCAACCAAAGATAAGTGGGTTCAGATATCATAAAATTTTCTACGTTACTCAATCTGTTGCAAGAGACAACCAAAGACATAAGACTACAAGAATGGCCATACTGAGTCAGACCAAAGGTCCATCTAGCCCAGTATCCTGTCTACCAACAGTGGCCAATGCCAGGTGCCCCAGAGGAAGTGAATCTAACAGGTAATGATCAAGTAATCTCTCTCCTGCCATCCATCTCCACTCTCTGACAAACAGAGGCTAGGGACACCATTCCTTACCCATCCTGGCTAATAGCTATTAATGGACTTAACCTCCATGAATTTATCCAGTTCTCTTTTAAACACATCTTATAGTCCTAGCCTTCACAACCTCTTCAGGCAAGGAGTTCCACAAGTTGACTGTGCGCTGTGTGAAGAAGAACTTCCTTTTTTTTTTGTTTTAAACCTGCTGCCTATTAATTTCATTTGGTGGCCCCTAGTTTTTGTATTATGGGAATAAGTAAATAACTTTTCCTTATCTCCATATCACTCATGATTTTATATACCTCTATCATATCCCTCCTTAGTCTCCTCTTTTCCAAACTGAAAAGTCCTAGCCTCTTTAATCTCTCCTCATATGGCACCCGTTCCAAACTCCTAATCATTTTAGTTGCCCTTCTCTGAACCTTTTCTATTGCCAGTATATCTTTTTTGAGATGAGGAGACCACATCTGTATGCAGTATTCAAGATGTGAGAGTACCATCAGTTTATATAAGGGCAATAATATATTCTCCATCTTATTCTCTATCCCCTTTTTAATGATTCCTAGCATCCTGTTTGCTTTTTTGATTGCCTCTGCACACTGCGTGGACGTCTTCAGATAACTATCCATGATGACTTCAAGATCTTTTTCCTGATTTGTTATAGTTAAATTAGCCCCCATCATATTGTATGCATAGTTGGGGTTATTTTTTCCAGTGTGCATTACTTTAAGTTTATCCACCTTACATTTCATTTGCCATTTTGTTGCCCAATCACTTCGTTTTGTGAGATCTTTTTGAAGTTCTTCACAGTCTGCTTTGGTCTTAACTATCTTGAGCCGTTTAATATCATCTGCAAACTTTGCCACCTCACTTTTTACCCCTTTCTCCAAATCGTTTATGAATAAATTGAATAGGATTGGTCCTAGGACTGACCCCTGGGGAACACCACTAGTTACCCCTCTCCATTCTGAGAATTTACCATTTATTCCTACCCTACCCAGACAAGATCAGTGAACCCAGGAACCTTTCAGGAATGAGGAGCCTCAGGAGAACATGCCACCACTGGATCAGGTGACTGTGGGATTGTTCTGGAACCTCTCAATAACAGGAACAAGTAGATGTCTTCTTTTGATGTTACTGCAAATGAGCAGTGGCTGCCTCTAGGACAGACAGCAACCAGTATATTGTGCTGAACCCATGTATAATTTACTGTTGTGTTTTTAAAAAAAAAATTTATTTGTTGCCAGACAGATTTTCCCCCTTTCCTGCCTTTCCCAAGTTTTCCAGCCTCAGTCTCTGTTACTAATCAGAACTCTTTCAAGCACGCGCAATCAAAAATAAGGAAAGAAGAAAGAGTGCCAAAACAAGCAACAAGAAGGTGACACAATATGGAGGATGGCAAACAACAGAACAAAAATGGCGGATAATTCCTAACGGACCTGGGACTTACAGATGTGCTAACATGTCCATACTGCACTACACAGACTTTCTGACTAGGATCTGCAGCTTGATGTGCATTCACACTATAAAATAACATGGCTTAGCCCCCCGTCACAGTGGGACTCAGGCTTTGACCTACCCCCATGGTGGGTCCTAAGACCTGAGTCCTGAGTGATTCCTGACCTGAGTCAGGCTGATTTTTGTGTGGATGGAAGGGTGGTTGGGGCTCAACCTGAGTCAGAGCCTGGTGTGCAGTGTGGACAGACCCTTAGTTTTATGATTCACCCCCAAAATAGCCCATCCAGCAGCACAGTGCTCCCTAGCACCATTCTAGACATTGGTTCCATAATGAAGTAAAGAGAAAAGTGCCTTCTACTGACTCGCCACTTCCTACAGGATGTATAACAGGTCTTCCTGGGAGGTCTTTCATACAAATGCTGCCCTGGCTTGACCCAGCTTATGCTGTGAGGGCTGACAAATACTGCGCAAAGCTGTATGGCTATTGTAGAAGTGCCTACAACAGTCTTAACTGTCATCTGTTCTGGGTTGGGGTCAGTTCTTACATGATGTGTTTCTATGGGAGTAACACATAGTGGAAGGCACCAATAAATGGCAATGGCTCATCTGTATAGTTCTTGATGCAGAAAAAAACACTCTGCACATTTGGAAGTCTATCCTATTCCCTCGAATGGAATCATAAGCTGTTGGGATGACTGTACTGGCTGCCTCAGAAAGAATTGCTTCTAGTAGATCTCATAGATTAGTCCTTCTAATGCAGGGGTGGGCAAACTTTTTTGCCCAAGGGCCACATCTAGGTATGGAAATTGTATGGTGGGCCATGAATGCTCATGAAATTGGGGTTGGAATGCAGGAGGGAGGAGGGCTCTGGCTGGGGGTGCAGGCTCTGGTTGGGGCCAGAAATGAGGAGTTCAGGGTACAGGAGGGCGCTGGGGCATGTGGTTGGACTGCAGGGGGCGGGTAAGGGCTGGGGATGAGGGGTTTGGGATGTAGTAGGGTGCTGCAGTCCGGGATTGAGGGGTTTGGAGTTTGGGAGGGGGATCAGGGCTGGGGCAGGCGGTTGGGGTGCAGGAGTGGGTGCAGGCTCTGGGTGGCGCTTACCTCAAGCAGCTCCAGGAAGCAGCGGCATGTCCCTTCTCTGGCTCCTACCCGGAGGCTTGGGCAGGCGGCTCTACGTGCTGCCCTTTCTGCAGCCACCCAGTTCCCAGCCAATAGGAGCTGTGGGGATGGTGCTTGGGGCGGGCTGGTGTGCAGAGCCCCCTGGCTGCCCGTATGCGTAGGAGCCAGAGGGGAGACATGCCACTGCTTCCGGGAGCCGCTCGGAGCCATGGCATGTGCACATGGAGCATCCTCCGATCCCGTGTCCTGGCTGGAGTGTGGGAGCGGGGCAAGCCCCAGTCCCCACTCCCCAGCGGGAGCTCAAGGGCTGGAGTAAATTGGCTAGTGGGCCCGATGTGGCCCACCCCTGTTCTAATCTTATAAGGACTTTTGACAATGGTGTATTTGATTCATACTTACTTTTCATAGGGGCCCAAATTCTGACACAAACACCAAGCGGGCACACAGCCAAACAGTCCGGGGAGGGGGAAGAGTTATTTAAGCTAAGAGAGAACATTGGCACAAGAACAAATGGGGACAAACTGGCTGTGAACAAATTCAGGCTGGAAATTAGAAGAAGGTGCTGGACAGCCTCCCAATGGGAGTTGTGAGGACAAACAATTCGTTTTATGAGAAAGCTGGACAAATTTTATGAGGGCGACTGTATGACAGGGTTGCTTGTGATCGTAGAGGGCAGGGCTTAGCAGCCCTGGGAGGCCCTTGCAGTTTATATCTTATGTTCCTAAAATCTCATGCTTCAGGGCTTCAGCCACTGAGAAAGGGATTCTCCTTCCCCAAGTTTTTTGGTCTCCTTTCTCTAAACGCATCAGTGATGACCAATTCTGTAGCCAGGACCTTGGATGGGGTAGGCCAGTGCACTGTGGTGGCACTCAGCTTTCACCCTCTCAGGTGCTTAGCTGGCTGGTTCTTGTTCACATGCTCAATGTCTGATTGCCACATGTGGGTAAAAAATTTATCCCAGGTCAGATTGACAGTGAGCTTGGGAGTTTTTTGCCTTCCTCTGTAGCATGAGGTACAGGTCACATGCTAGGATCATCAATTCTCTCCCTGTTGCATATAATAGTTTAGTCTCCTGTGAGTTGCAATACTTTACTCCAGTTTTGGTTGTTGGGTTTAGCATGTGGGTGCTGCGTGGTGTTGGTGGCCTGTGATAGACAGGAGGTCAGACTAGATGATCTGGTGGTCCTTTCTGGCCTTAAACTCTCTGATTGTAAGACCACAGAGCAAGTGGGGAGTCACTTGTGTGACATGTTGTGCCAGACTCCCCCTATTCCTCACTCAAGCAGGTCAGTATGGTGTTTACTTTGTGGAAATAAGAGGCATGTACACAAGTCTATTAGTTTTTGTGTTATGCCATTGATTAAATAATAAATTCCCTGTCTGGGATTGACCATTAACTTGTTTTTCCCTTGTTGCCTGACCATTGCTCCTTTCTTTCCCTTTTTATTGCATTACTTTACAGTGACTCAGTAAATATTTAATCTATATAAAATAGCTGTCCTGGGTGGCATAATTTTTCTAAAAATGTGCATGATGTGAGCTGACTGACTGGGCCACATTTCAACATGATGCATTTTTAAATGGCCACGACATTATACCCTCTAATATCAAGACTTGTAGATGCATATTAAAAGCAATACTCAGTGTAGTTCAGAGTAGGGGCACGTGTTGCCCTCAATCAGTGACAGAACTCACATTCATCTTACTGGGATTGTGTGCTAAAATCAAGGACATTGTAAGATTGCAGGATTTCTTTTAGTGCAAAGACATAACCCCTAAGTATCATGATGGTCCTTATGGCCTTATAGATTATAAGTCTATGGGATTGTCTACACTTACAGCTCAGTAGTGGCATAGCCACCCTGGTGCAGCTGGGCCACTGTAGTACTTACTGAAGACACCATCTAAGCTGATGGGAGAGCTTCTCCCATCGGCGTAGGTACTCCACCTCCCCAACAGGCAGTAGCTATGTTGACAGGAAAATCCCTCCTGTTGACATAACTGTCTACACTGGAAGTAGGTAGGTATAACTGCGCCATTAATAGCCCTTGTCTACACTACAAACTGACATAAGTTTGTAGTATAGACAAGGGCTATGGCTGGAGGGATGTTAACGGGCCACTTCACCATGACTGGTCCCTTGAAATATATGTTAACTTCTTATGCTAGACAATCTGTTCCACTTTGTATTTAGCTATGACATGCTGAATAAGTTTTCCAGACCTGAAGAAGAGTTGTGTGTAAGCTTCAAAGCTTGTCTCTCCAACAGAAGTTGGCCAATAAAAGATATTCTTCTTCAAGTGCTTGTTGATATCCATTCAACTTAGGTGCGTGTGCTCGCCACATGCACCGGTGCCGGAAGTTTTTTCCCTCAGCAGTATCCATAGGGGACTGGCTCTGTTGCCCCCTGGACTGGTGCATACATGCTGCAGTATATAAGGTGCCACTGGGTCACCCCGACCCTCAGTTCCTTCTTGCCGCCAGTGATGATGCTGGAACTGTTGTTGCTTCAGCTAGCACTGTGCTTTCTCATTTGTACGAACTCATTGATTCTTTGTATTATAGTGTATCTAGTTTTCTTGTTAGTGTTTGTATCTCTTAGCTAATAGTTACAGACTTTGGAGGTCCCGAACGGGACTTTGTCTCAGGGCAGGGCATGCCCCAGTTCCCAGGATTTAAGCCCTATGATTGCTGCAGGAGGCCAGTGCATGCAGCGATCCACACAGCAGCTGTCTATGTTGCTTGGGCGAAGGGCACGTTAATGATAAGTGCAAAATTTGCAAGTCCTTCAAGCCCAGGACTAAGGTGGCACGTGACATTTGCTTAAGGGCACTCCTTATGGAGTCTGACCTCACCCTGGCTTTGGAGCAATGCTCTGAGTCGGCGCCGAGCACCGTGATCTTGGTATGCAGTGCCCCAGCAGGACCATCCACTGGCCAGCACTGGTCCCCTTCCATGGCTTTGTCCAAGAAGCCCAAGAAGACAGTGTGAGGTCAGCCTCCAACCTCCTGCAAGGGAAAGGATAAAACTGGGGGGCAATCAAGGTCCCATGCTGGGCAGCTCTTCACCGCCATCTGGAACTCAGGCCCCAGCTCCGGTTGAGTGATGTAGCCCATCCCGCTCCCTGCTGGCCACCCCAGGTAGTAGCAGAGGACTCTATCCACTCCGGGTATCATCCATGCTGGAGGTCTGCAGCCAGCACATGGTAAACCTGCATTTTAACCATCATGGTCTGTGCCTCAGTGGCACTGTTCCCCGTCGCAGGGGACATCCCGCAAGCGCTTGCCCTCCTGTAGCTGCCATGCCTCTGACCATGACAAGCAGACTCAGTGCAGCCCCATTTGGTCCCTGACCTTGGGCACAGGCAGAGAGGCTCGAGATGCAGCTTGCCAGTGACTGGGTACAGATTTCTGGAAGCATGCATCTCCTGGCAGTAGTACCACTCTCAGAACCTAGTATTTCCAAGACCCCGATACCACTCCAGAGACCGGTTGAGGGATTGATGCTACAATTCCTCAGACCATCACCTATCCCCTAGAAGGGAATCACCTTGTGTGGATGCCCCTTCCCGGCAATGAGCCTGCTCCAATTCCTGGTCTTGTTCCACATCACCAGTGCCCTGTGGTAAACTCCTTCCTCCTTGCCCACCATCTCCAAGAGGGCTGAGCACAAGTACTTTGTGCCATCCAAGTACACCCACCCTGCCCTCAATTCCCTGTTGGTAGAGGCGGTTACTCACAGGGAGCAACAGGGTCAACTTGGAGCTACCCCTAAGAATAAAGATTCCAGAGACTAGACTTGTTTGGGCATAAAGTTTATTCGTCCTCTAGTCTCCAGTTGAGGGTGGCCAACCATGAGGTGCTCCTGGAACACTATGACTTTAACATGTGAAAAGCCATGGCCAAGTTTGAGGTCTCCTTTCCTGAGGCTTCTAGGAACGAGTTCCAGGTGATCATAGAGAAGGGCACGACTGCGGCCAGGGCGACCCTCCAGGCAGTGTTGGATGCAGCAGACACTGCTGCCCAAACCATGGCCTTGGACATCACTATGCGCTGGGCATCCTGGCTGCTCCTCTCCGGCTTGTTCACAGAAGCTCAGCAGTCGATGCAAGACCTCCCCTTCAATGGGCAAGCCCTGTTCACAGAACAGACAGACAATAAGCTCCATGGCCTCAAAGACACCTGCACGACCCTGAAAACATTGGGCCTGTATGTTCCTGACCCTGCCCGCAAGCGGTTCAAACCATAGCAGCCTCAGGGCCAAGGAAGCCTCCCCACAAGAAATCCAGAGGCTACAAGCAGTGTCCTAACCACCAGCCTCCTCAGGTTCCTCAGTCAAGTTCGACCTGTAATAAGCAGGTGGGCAAGCATTTATTTTGAGGGTACACCCAAGGGCAACCTACCAAACTCTTCCCAAGATGCTTCCTCCCCTATTTTTGCCAACTGCCTTTCTGCCTTCCTCCCTGCATAGGCATATATAACATCGGACCGATGGCTTCTCAGTACGGTGGCATGGAGTTACACCCTTCAGTTGGTTTTTACCCCTCTTTCCTACTCCAGCCCCCGTCCCTCTTCAGAAACCCTTCTTACGAGAGTCTCCTCGCGCAGGAGGTAGAGCGGTTACTGCAGCTAGGTATAGTGGAGATCATTCCTTTAGAGTACAGGAACAAGGCGTTCTATTCCCATTGCTTTTTAATACCTAAGGTCAAGGGTAGTCTGTGACCTATCCTGGACCTACAAGACTTGAACTGCTTCCTAGAAAAGCTGAAGTTCCATATGGTCTCCCTGGCCTCCATCATCCCTTCCCTGGATCTGGGAGACTAGTACACCACCCTCGATCTAAAAGATGCGTACTTTCACATTGCCATCTTTGAGGAACACAGACGCTTCCTCCAGTTTACGGCAGGTCCCAACCACTATCAATTTGCAGTCCTCCTATTTGGCATAGCAGCATCACCGCAGGTTTTAAACAAGTACATGTCGGTAGTGGCTGCTTACCTCAAACATCAGGGTGTTCAGATCTATCCCTACCTCAATGATTGGCTAGCCACAGGCAGCTCTAGGTCTCAGGTGCAAAAGGATGTCGTGGTGCTGATAGCCACATGCTGTCACCTTGGCCTGTTGGTAAATGACCAAAAAATCCATGTTAATTTTGGTACGTAGGAGAGAGCTCATCGGAGTGGTGCTTGACTCGACTTGTGCCAGGGCATTCCTGCTGCTGAAGAGATTCAGGGCATTGGTGGACCTCATCGCAGAAGTCTCCATGTTTCCCCTGATCACGGGCAGGATTTGCCTGTGCCTACTAGGTCACATGGCAGTGTGCACGTATGTGGTGCACCATGCCAGGCTCCAGATGTGATCCCTGTAGCAATGAGTGGCAATGGTCTATTCCCAGTCCAGGGACCACCTGGAAAAGGTCATTGCCATCCCTATGATGATATTTACCTACTGTGATGGTGGACCGACCCCGGGACAGTCCTGGAAGGAGTCCCCTACGACAGCACTCCTCACTCAGTCGAGTTGTTTTCGGACACCTCAGACCCCGGCTGGGGGGGCACACCTTGGCAATCTTCAGACATGTTTCCGGCAAGAAGAAACTGAGGGTGGTGGAGCCAGCAGCACCCTGCATACTATGGCATGTGTTACACCACTGTAGAGGGTGCCAGAGCCGGTCCCCTATGGATACTGCTGAGGGAAAAAACTTCTGGCACCAGTGCATGTGGTGAGCACACACACACCTAAGTTGAATGGACTTGAGCAAGACATGTCAAAGACCACCAGTTATGGAAAAAGGTAACTGTCTTTTACCTCATACACTTATATGAGTGTATAAGTCACATGAAATGGAGAGTTTTGCATGTGAGATCAAATAACTCAGAGGTGAAGTGGTTAAAGAGTGGATTTTTTTTTCAGCATGAAACACAGGGATCTAACCATATGACTACTATTAATGTTAATAGGAGCTAAGCAGCTAAGTCTCTGTGGAAAACACTGAGTATTAACCCCTTATATTCTAATCTTGTTTTCTAGGGGAGCAGAACAGTCAAGGCTGTTAGTGCACTATCTGGCAATGTTTTGGATTAAATAAACTGGTCTAGAAAAGTTTGGTAAATGACTACCTAACAGTGATTACCCTGGGATTAATTGGTTTCCTCCATAGAAGCGCTTTATTCTTTGGTAATAATATTTGCAGATTTTAGCTCATTGTTAATGCCATGTATATCAGAAATTATTTTCTGAAATGGCTTTTGTTGCCATATGGATCAATAACAGATCCTAGCACGCTGACCTATATTGTCTCATTGTTTCCTTGTAGCCCCTGTTTGTCTGTCTGTATTTGTTGTTTCTTGCCTTAGAATAGATTGTTTGGGGGCAGAGATCATCTTTCTGTTCTCTGTACAGTGCCTAGCATAAAGGGGTCCTGGTCCATGACTAGAGCTCCTGGGCACAATGGCAATACTATAACAATAATGGGTTTCCAGTGGGATGTAGTGTAGCTGATTGATGAGGATAAATAAGTGGTGTGTGACATTGGTATCTGGTACTTGTTACAGAGATAGTCAATTCATGCAATTTTATTTCTGCATATAAAATTTATTTTCTGCTTCCATTTATTAATCCATAGCTTTTTGAACATAGAATTGCCTTTCATTTTGTTGCTCTACATGTGAAAGGAAAATTAGAGTTTAACATCTTAACTCACTGGGGGCTATAACATGTGGCAAAGAAGTTTGGGTCCCTCTTCAGTGGAATCAACAGTCAGAGTAATTAGGGAATGTAGAAAGTGTACTGAAAGATGCACAAACCTAGTTTTGAAGTTGGGCTGTAATGTATCCTATCACTTTAAATGGCCTGCTCTACTTGGGGTCTATCCTGAGCAAAGAAAGTTGTCATGGAAACCTCAATTGGATCATTAGTATCCAATGAGAGTAACAATACCTAGGGGATTGTGCAATCAGGTAGCCATTTAGGCTTAGCCTAGGAGGACTTGGTTTTCTTTGTGGGGGAAAAAAGTGCAGAATCAATTGATTAAAGAAAGGCTGCTGTTGTGCTCTAGGGGGATATTATGATGAGCTATAAATTTGTTTTCCCTCTCTTGCAGTCAGAGGCAATTGGCAGTTTAATACACTGGATTATTCCATTGTGAAAATTGAAGCTATGTTCTAAAGCTTTTTAGAGGAGCTCTATTATAGAAGTTAGAGAAAGCTTTGTTCTATATTGTATACTTGCTTTAAATTGTCCCTCCTTATCATATAATTTCCAATCCATTATCTGACAGAGTAATTGAGACCTCAAGTTGTATGATGTGACCCTGCTGAACTGTGAAATATTCAAAATAAAGTACAAAGTGCTGAAATAACCAACTGTGGCTAAAAATTTGTTATATCAATGCTTTGTGTCACAAGATGGTTGTCTTGAGACTTCGTACGGTCTTCTGAGTCAAAGATTATTTTGTTTGTGCAAAGATGTTAAAACACCAGAATCTCACAAATTTCCTTGATGTAAATTTTAGAGCAGTTGGCTAACTTCTGCATGTTTCCATGTTGTTCTCCCAGCAGACACCAGATGGTGGTAGAGAAGAAATGAATGTTAATCTTGCTAATTGGATGCTAGGGGTCTGATTATGCACAGCTTCACACCTTGTGTAGTTCTTCACACCTGTGCAAAGTAAATCACTAACAATATAGAATTCGTACAAGCAGCAAAGAATTGTCAGATGCATGGGTATTCACTCACTAAAGCTCGTGCTCCAAAACGTCTGTTAGTCTATAAGGTGCCACAGGATTCTTTGCTGCTTGTACAGAGCCAGACTAACACAGCTACCCCTCTGATACTTGACACAATGTAGAATTCTCCACTCATTTACGCTGCCAGTTGTGTTTTACACCCACATTGTGCAGACGTAAGTGACTATACAAGGTGCAAGGTAGTGGTATATCAGACACTAGATTGGATCATTAGGGTTAATAAATGGGAATTTACCCTATCTCCAGGTGAGCTTCAAAATTGCTGGCTGTTACTTTGGAAGTTCAAACCAATCCATTCTAATGTTATTTGCCATATAGGACACAGTTCACAGGTTTTTGGAGGTGCGTAGCAGAGCACTGACTTAAAGGCACAACACCTCCTGCTGGTCCTCTGGGAATTAGCTCCTTCTAGCCTCAGTGTACTCTCTGATGGCCATTGTTTGTTCTGCCTCATCACATGTCCCTCCTGGACCTTGGGGCCCCTTTCCTTTGGGGTGCTGCCCACAGCAGTGCCCCTCCTCTCTGGGTCTTCCTTTCCCATGGAACCCCCTCCCCCTATTCCCACCTCACATCAGTGGCTACTTTCAGTTGTCATATATCCCCCTTTCTCTGGGGCAAACTGCAGTCTGTGATAACCACTCATCATTGGTAAGGGGGTTGGACCTGCTGCCTAGGCCCTACTGTCTCCCTACAGCCCCAGTACCTTCTTTGGCCTTCAGCAAGGCCTCAGCCTGGGGACTTACCAGGCCAGAGCTCACCAGCTCTGCTTCAGGTACCCTATGCTCCTGCAGACAGCTAGGTCCCTCCCACTCTAAGGCTGGAGTGCAACTCAGCCAGTTCCTCTTGTAGCCCTTCTGTCAGGGCCAGCTGTGGTCTGATTGGGTGTGGCCACAGCTGTGGCTGCCTCTTCTAATCAGCCTACCTTTTTCCCCTAGGAGCAGGGTGACTGCCCCGCTAGTGTGTATCTCCTGCCTGTGGGGGATACTACTGACCCTTCCAGCTTGCAGGGCACTCGGTTGCACAGTGTCCACCAGCACTACCAGAGTGCCGGGATGGAGGTCAATGGCACTGTACTGCTGACTCACATCTGAGACTGCTCTGCCCTCAATACAAGTGAAACACTGAAAAAATGCAAGTACAGCTTTATCTATGTTTATCTATGTTTTCAAATAGACACCTTTCTTTTTGTATCTGCCAAGTAAGTACCTACTACTCAACTGGGGGGGCTATATTAGGATATTTGAAACTCTTACTAGCTGTGGGGAGCAGGAATTCAGTAACTGGAGGTGAAATACTCTGACTTGCCTTTCATTTATGCAAGTGTAAATTTTGTGGAAGGGTTTAGCTCAGCATCCCCCAACATAAGCATTTGATGGGAGTGAAGAAGGGAACTATTTTAACCTTTCTAACGAATCATGCAGGAGGTAGGGTGGGTGGGGGCTGGAACTGACCTGTGAAGCTCCCTGCATGGGTGCTGGTCAAAGGTGGGGCTGCTACCACAAAATCAGCTGTCCCTTCTTTCTTTTGAAGAAAGTGTGATCTCCATGCGGACAAATTCTTCTATTGCAGACCATGGGGATATAATTGGACCTATATATTGTGGAGCCACCTAAAGTAAATTTATCTGTAGGATCCCTGTGGAGCTATGGAATCTGATGGAAGTATAGCCCTTGACTTTACCAGGAGCTGGATTGGGCATCTGCCCTTTTTGTCCTTAAATTATAAAGAAGAGGATTTCTTATTCTGTCTCATGCTACATGGTTTCTTGCTCCACCAAAGACAGTGGATGACCATCAACCATATTAGGATGCTATCTGGCAAATGAGTGCACCTGTTGTACAAATGGAGAATCAAGGATTTGCTTGAGTGTAAATATGGAGACCTCCAAACATGTGTTGAACAATTGCCCCATCTATCATTTCCAGGAGGTATAGCAAAAGTGTCCTCTGCCTCTTGTGAAGTCCTTGAATGGATCCTAGATCTTTAATTTGTAAATTTTGTTGTTTCCACACAAAAGAAGAAGAATGCATACTCAAAAGAAAGCAAAGCAGTTTCCAGACTTTGTGACATAGTAGCTTCTTGCTCCTCTAGTCACTAAAATATCATTCTACCAATTTCAGCTTTTCTTTTGAATACAAAGGAGTGGCTATAATGATAATGAATGCTTTTCTTAAATAATTAGATTCATAAAACTATTTAACAGATTGCAGTGCTGTTCAAACGACGACAAAATATGTATTTGTGTTATATAAACTCTGCTAAGGACTGTGCGGGTGAGCAGATATCTCCAGTAAACAGATGCAGTTAGTGGATGACTGTTCAACAGCAGCATTTAGTAATTGGACTGTGACTGTTCAAGCTCTACAGTTGTTGTTGTTAACCTGTTCAAAGAACTACCAGAGGTGTGTTGAATATTTCAGTTTGACTCTCAGTAACCACTATACAAAAGGATGAGCTGGATATAATTTCACATAAATTAGCAGACTGGACTAGAATGACTTCTAAACATTGTTACTGACAAGAAGAAAGTCTCTATATTGATAGCACTTATTAGATTTTAATCTTGTGACATTCCTGACTAAACTATGTATCAGAACACCTTGAGGGGAGGGTTAACCCCCCCCCAAATTATTCAGGAAAATTGAATCTCTTTTTGACTGCGGATCCATCTTTTTCAGTTTGTAAAGTGTCATTTACATCAGTGGTGCCATAACAGTATTAATAGTATTTCAATAGATCCATACACTATTATAGTTAAAATAATTGTTAATGTCTTTATTTTTTTATTCTTGTTTTAAGGTTTGAAACGTGTTTCCTTTTGGACTGACTGTCCTAGAGAGAAAGAGGTCTCCTGTTGATCCACAAAGGTAAGTACAAAAAAGACAGCAGTAGCTCAGGTTTCCCTGCACTGCATTGCCAATGTTCTGCAAGTTCATCCTGGAGGGACCACCTCTCAAGGAATGAGAACGCATAGATTACTTTCTATGTCCATTTAAGTCCTTAGCTTCTTTATAAATAGGATGCTAATTAGGGCCAACTGTGATGGCAGTTTTTGTGATGTGGATACTTGTTCATTAGGAACTTCATTGATAGCAAACTCATCTCACATAGGTGGGCTGATGAACAGCCATCAGAAGGCAATGACTTTCTGCTAGTTGTTACTAATGAGCATTTGTGCTACTGGTCTGGATTTGAGTCAGTGACCTACAGGTGAAAGGCTCAGTATTCCTTCATCAACTCCTTGAACAATGCATTGATAAACTCTTAAAATGTTGAGTTACACTATTAAATTTTAAGGTAAGCCCTGGCAATAGACATGTATTATGGAAATGCTAACAGATTTTTAACTAGCAAGTGAAGGTATCCTATTCTGAGACAGGACATCAATATTCTGGGGAACAGCTGAGATGAAAAGCCTTAATTAAGGCCCATGAATAGTTGACCTAAATTGTTCCCCAAAGGTAAAATGACAGAAGTAAATACGTCCCTCTATTCTGTTTTCTACTACTCTCCATTAATTCTTCACTATTCTAAATTGTACATATAACTGGTCAGCTCCTGTCCCCATGAAATGGTCTTGCCTGACACCTGTCTCATACTCTAACAGTCAAATCCTCTTCTCAGTGGGAGCTTGTCTGCTCTTGATGTGAACCTGTTGCATTTTTCTTCTGGGAAATAAATGTGATGGGAAACTTTATGGTTATAATGACAATAATAGGTAAAGTCACCTTTTCTGGCTTAAGCAATATTTGGATCTGGCTGTAGGATTGAGTGATTTGTTATCTTGATAGGAATTAGGACTCATGTTCTTCTTCTGTCCTCCACTTCCCTTTCAATTCCTAGCTCACCTATTTATCCTTTCAGTGTCAGCCATGGTACAAATAGATTTTTTCATAAATGCTCCCTGTTCTCAGTATAGAAAGATATAGCTGGAGCTCATTGTTATTGCATGATATGGCTAGCGTCCAGTACCTCTGTGTTAATACAGTTCAAGTGCTCAATTTAGATTCCCAACTTTATTTTCCCTTCACTTTATTACTGTATCTACTTAAAGCACAGTTCCACTCTGAAAAGTGACACCTCGCTCACCAGACCTGCTCCTGATGTGTATTTCATCATGTCTGTTTAGTTCTGTGACAAAAATGTTTGCATTCCTTGTTACTGCTCTTAGCCTCTCAGAGCTAACAAAGCAATGAGAAAATTCTCTAAATTTACTTCATTCTTGTTAGATCAGCAACATAATGTAGTTTTCAGCAATTGCTATCACTGTGCACTCTCTCTAATTAGTAAATGGGGTTCTTGTAACACTCAGAGAGAGTTGCCATTTTAATGATGCTTCACAGTAACAATCCAAGAGTCATTTTCTTTAAAATAAAGCAAAAAAGTACTTTTGTTGTCCCCCCCCCCAGTATGGAAATTCTCCCCAGATTAGGTGGGTCTAAGGTCCAGAATAGACATTAAACCCTGGACAAGTGACAGGTTTAGGGTCCAATCTCTCATGACCCATAAAGGATAGAAATGAAAGACTTATACCACTGGAATGAGGATATTCCCAGCTTTCCGATGGGATTACACAACAATTGCTTCTAGACCTGGAATGTTCTGAGATAAGACCTTAAAATTACAACATAATGAATGGAAAAGAGATTTTAGGTCTTTTCTAGGTGTTTCCCTCTCCCTCTAAGGTCTGGATACATGGACTCATAGTACTGAGGCAGCAATATACCAAAAATAGCACCAATATAATATGTAATTAGACCAAACCAATTTCATATCCATAAAAACATTATGCTCTGTGTGTGAGTGTAACATAACTACACACACACTTTTCTCACATAATAAAATGTTTATATCTATTTGACCTTCTTTTGTAACAATGTTACAGCAGGTTGGCAAATGTCTCTGTATAGGAAATTGACTGAGTAATTCTAGCCTCTTTTCCCTTTGAATATAGCCACACGTTACTGTTTGTAAAGATTGAAAAAGATGTTGTCGCCAAATAATAGCTAGAGTGGTCTTGTGGAGTGGCTTTGCACAACCGTTTGCACAGATGCTGAACCCCCCCCCCCCAAAGACAAGTCATTTATGTAACAGCTGCATATGTTTTACTGAAAATAAAGCAAAAAGAAGTGAAGGTTTCCTTCTCAGCTCTCCTAACCCTCACTACCTGTGAGCCTGACTGTGGTCTTTAGCCTCTGGACTGCTGCACCATTTGGGAGAAGATTAAACCATTTGGGCCCGAAGATTAGAGGACAATATTGGGCCCAGGTCGCTCCACCCTTCCAGACCTGCAGAGCATGTTCTAACTGGATAGGAAGCTTAGAAGCTTATATTGGACTTGGAGAGATGAATGGTAGGAAGTGAGGGTAATGCCAAGGGCATTCCAGTGTGCGGGACTCTGATTGGCTCTCATAGGGCCCTGGGCTGGAGCCCAGTGAAATGGGAAGCCCAGTCTCCCTACCCACTGTCCTTGCTACAGGAGGGGCATAAGCTTCTTTCCCACCCCAATGGCAAGGACATTGAAAACATGAGGTGGAGCTACAAGCCCATACATGAGTGAGGAATTGGACTGAAAAGCCATTCTGCTGGGGCACAAGGCTAGATATTGGGTGTGCTACTGTAGTGGGTGGGTGGTCATCCTTCCCCATCAGAATCAGAGGGAGATAACTGTCTCACTATGATACAGTGATCAAAAGTCAGTTAGTTGGGGAATTAGCATCTCCTAGCTACAATTGCCAGTCTATAGCCCTGGACCTTTGGGTGGGCCCAAGCAACCATCAGTCTTTAGCCTGACCTCCTGACTAGGGAAGACAGCAAACATAGGCCATGTCTACACTACAGAATTAAGTCGACTTAAGTTGCGTCGACTATCATAAACTGCTGTAATTACATTGCTTGTACATGTTCATGCAATGCTACTTGTGTCAGCAAAGCACATCAGCAGTTGGTGCTCTAGCATTGACAGAGAGAGCAGTGCACTGAGGGTAGCTATCCTACTCTGCAAATTGCCACCTTCTGCAGCTAGGAGTTCTGAGAATGGATCAGAGTGCATCATGGGGGTGGGCTCACCCTGGAGTGGGCACTAGTGGAATCAGGGAGGCTTTGAAGCAGCATTTTGACAATGAGCTCCAGTAATGTGTTTCTGTAATTCATTCAGGCAGGCATTGTTTACATGCCACCTTGAATGACCCTTGCAATGACTGCTGCCTGAGCATTAATTGTAGTCTGCAAATGTGCCGATTGCCACTGTGAATGAATTTCTGCAGCAATCGCTCTGTGTTGATACAAATAAAGAATCATTGTATTTCTAAGAGTAACTTTTTATTAAACAGCAATACACAGATTTCCATTTCTTACAAGCGACATGAAACTGAGGAGCACTCTCTCAAATGAGGCTCTCACAGCTGTGTGTAAGTCCATCTGTCACTATGGAACATGTCACTGGGGTGGAGTGCAAGGGGTACTGTGATGGGCTGGGAACATGAGAGGAATGTGTGTGGGGAATTTGGGGAGGGCATGGAATGTAATTCTGTATGGACTGCAGAGAGTGTCGAGCATGGATGTGTTCCGACTGAGGCACAGTCAGGGACCTCAGCATCTCTGTTTGATCCTCGTGGTGGTAGGTGCACAGCCCATCCCACTTTGGAGTGGATCATGGGTGTGGTGACACTGTGGTTACAGTCTACCAGACTGTCCTGGGACTCAAGACAGTGCAGCTCAATGACCAGAATCAAAGTGTGTGTGTGTGGGGGGATAGCTCAGTGGTTACGGGGGGGGGGGGGAATAGCTCAGTGGTTTGAGCATTGGCCTGCTAAGCCCAGGGTTATAAGCTCAATCCTTGAGGGGGCCACTTAGGGATCTGGGGCAAAAATCAGTACTTGGTCCTGCTAGTGAAGGCAGGGGGCTGGACTCAATGACCTTTTGGGGTCCCTTCCAGTTCTAGGAGATCGGTATATCTCCTATTATTATTATTTATTATTAAAGTGACTGCCCTCAAGTGCAGGGCCACCCAGCCCAGTGGCCAGAGTTCATACAGCGACTCTTGAGTGCAGGACTTCAGTATGCCTGCTTCAGCTCCTTGATCTTAGCATGGCTCTGTTGCGTGTCCCTTCCATATCCCTTCTCCTCCATTCCACGAGCAATCTGCTTGTAGATATTAAGGTTCCTATGACTGGATCAGAACTGCTACTGTACTAGCCTCTTCTCCCCACAGATCCAACAACTCTGTTGTATTCCAGGAAGGAGCAATTTGCTGAGAAAAGCAGGCATGGTCAGCTGGGAAGATGCCATAGGAACTCTCCATGTTGAGCAAACAAAGTGCAATTGCAAAAATTCCTGGAGCTTTAAAGGGGGAGGGGCACATGCCTGTGTGTCTGGCTGTCGGGCAGCGGAGTTGAAACCACTGAGCACAGCGGTCATGATGGGTATTGTGGGACACCTGCTGGAGACCACTTAGGGCAACATAAGAAAGCACAGTGTTTACACTGACACTGTGTTGCTCTAACTTTGTTGCAAAAAAGCTCTGTGCCTCTCATTGAGGTGGTTTTATTTTGTTAGCATAGCAGGAGAGTTAAAAAGGTGTGAGGAGCATTGCAGTGCGTACACCTCCGTTGTTTGGTGATGAAAGCTGACTTTTGTCGACAAAAGTGTGTAGTGTAGACAAGACCACAGTCTAGTGCTCTAACCCCCTGGGCAGGGCAGAGCAGGGAGCTGTCTTTAGTCCAAAGCCTGCTGGCTAGGGCAGATAGCAAATATAGTCAGGTGCTCTGGCCCTCTGGGCAGAGCAGAGCAAGGATCAGCGTTTAGCCCAAACCTCCTGGCTAAGGCAGACTGCTCACAATATAGTCTGGGGCCCACATCTCTCTGGCTGGTGCAAGCAACAGGTAAGAAGCACACCTTCTTGTCTATGGTGAGTAGGCTGCCATCCCAGAGATGGAGTTGGTGGCAGGGTGACCCGGGCCCACCCTGTTCTACCGGGTCCCAGCCCAGGGCCCCGACAGTGGTAGGTGGTCCCGCCCCTGGGTCAGCAGGAATCCACCCAAAACACAGTGATTCATCTCTCAGCAATATAAACAGACTAATGTCTGGTTCCCCTTGGCTATCTCCCACCACCACTCCTTGGCATGGCTCTGTAGTCTGTGGTCCTCAGTCTCGTCGGTGTAAACAGCAGATGGCAGTCTGAGCAACTCCTCACTGCAGTCAGTCTCCTCTGGGGGCAAGATGCTGCACAGCTTGGTCCCTGGGCCAGAGTTCCTCAGTGAGGCAGAGATGTCTGACTCTGGCCCAATTGAGCTGGAGGCCCGCCTCTTATATTTCGTGTCCCACCCCTCCACTTCTGGTGTGGGGGGGTGAGCAGGCTTGGCTTCACCTACCTGGGACCAGGGGGTGGTTTCTCCTCATCAGGCTTGGAGTGAGGCTGCTCTGCCTCACTATAGCTACCCATTAGACCACCTGGCCCTCAGAGGACTTTATTATACCTTCCCTTCCCTGCAGCTTTCTGCTCCTCCCTGGCCTGGACTATCCTGTCCTGTAAACACAAATAGCTTTTAAGGACAAATGAGACAGTAACATTATTGTTCCGGAGGCTAATATTTTTGAAATGAGACTTGAATTGATGCAATTTTGATCCTGGATACTAGACTCAGGTAGGTTTGTCTACTAAGCCCATGCACTGTCTCTTTCTTTCTCCTTTCCATTTCTATGCTACACAGTGGTAAAAAAGCTAGATATTTTGTGACCTTGGTGAATGCCTCTATTTTTATGATGCACAATTCATTAATCCCTTCATTTGATTTACTTCAAATTACAGGGCTGAAAAAAATTCTCCCTCAACTCTGGATCTCACCTACCAATTTCAAGGCCAATGGAACTTTATTGTGGATTTTAGGGAGATGTTGGGAAGTAGAGGAAGGAAAGGGTGCAGAACAATCGAGTTTATAATGGAATCTGAATTGAAATCTTATAGTATAAAGCTACTATCACATAGCCCTCGTCCAGACTACCCCGCCGTATTAAAATCTAATCTAGACGCGATATATTGATCCCTGAGTGTGCTTATATCGATTCCGGAACTCCATCAACCCCAACGGAGTTCCGGAATTGACACGGAGAGCTGCGGACATCAGTCCTGCGCCGTCTGGATGGGTGAGTAATTCGATCTTAGATATTCGACTTCAGCTACGTTATTCACGTAGCTGAAGTTGCGTATCTAAGATCGATTTTTCCCACCCTAGTCTGGACGAGCCCTAAGCCATGATTCTGTGTACCTCAATACAACTTCTTAAAAAAATCTCTACTTTCCATTAATGTATTTTTTAAGCCAATTGTGTGTGTAACCCTTCTGCCAGGCACAGCCAGCAGCAACCAGGGCTGGGTTTAATATCTAGGAGTTCCTTTCCATCGATACAACACAGAACCGGCTCGAGCCCCGACCCAGTAACCTGGAAAATTACACACCACCTCTGGGCACCTCTGAGAGGCAATACTTCCCCACTTGCAAGCACAGAGTCTGAGTAAAAGAAGGGAAGTAACTCAGTTTTAATTTGGGAAAACACCACAAACAGGATTCATAAACACAAACCAGGAGCAAACAACCCACCCCGACGTAAGTTGTGCAGTGTCCTTTTCCCCTCAGGTTCTTAAGTGCATCAGTCCAAAAGTCCCTTTAACATACTCATCCCTTCTCTGCACCCCACTCACAGTCACTGTCCTTGGTCATTGCAGACCTAGAGTTCAGAGGTGCATCTGCAGAGTTCACCTCTTACCCTGGGTGGAGGCAAGGAGGCACCTTATTTGCTCCAAGGCCCCTCACCGACCGCTCACTCTGCCAGCTGTCAATCACCTTGTGCTACCACCTGCCTCTCTGCTGTGACCTCTGCACATCAGTCTCTTTGTGATTTTCAGGTCTTTACAGATTGGACAAAAATACTGCCCCATCTCAAGTGATTTCAGCTCTGTGATTGTCTGCTCTGGGCAGGACACAATCTTCCATACAACTGATTTTCAGCTCTGATGGGGCATTTAAAATAACAAAGAGGTTCTTAATGAAGCCCATTTAGGGCTCTTTAAACAGTGGGGAAGAATAGGTTAAACCAATTCAGGGAGGACCCTTGGTGAGAGTGTGCAGCATCCTAGCTAGAACACCTGTCCCTATCCCTCTTACTGTCACAGGGCTCTGGCCTTTGATCCCCTGGCTTAACGAGGTCCTTTCAGCTGAAGGTGACCCCCCTCATTTGGAACAGGTTGAGCACAGTCTAATTACAACATTTTGGTAACAGTACTTCACTACCCCTGCATTCAGTACTAAAGTGATTTGTACCTAGCACCAGCCATAATTGATTACTTTGCTGCTGCTCTATGTGCTGAATATCTAAGCAGAGCAGGAGCAAACTGCATTTACATAAACACACCCAAAATATTTCCCCCCTCCTAGCTAGCTGTCAGGGAAGGATTCATTCAGACCCTATTTAAATCCGCCCCGCAACCGAGAATTTGTCTTCCCAGCAAATCGCAATCCATATTATACCAGCTACATGAGTTCTTCTCAAAGGGTCTGAGGAAACCCACTATGGCTGCCACAAGTCTGTGAGCGAAGTTTATCACTTCCTCACTAACCACTCTAGGTGCATCATCAGTTAGCCTGTTTACTGGCCTTATAACCCTGTCATACCTATTGAGAGTGGGCATGGCAGGGGCAGTGGGGACTTCTTCTGGAGCTAGGAGTGGTGAAGATTCCCTTGAGAGTACCCCCTCTACTGGCACAGGCCCCTGCATCTCTTGCTCTGGTACTGAGATGTCCAGGGCGCCAGGGACACTTTCCACTTGTATATCCCCTCTGTCCAACAACCTAGATGTGTCATCACAGGTCTGTTTTTCTTCCAGGAGGTTTGGGAATGTTGGTGGGACAAGCTCATTATCCCAGGCTGGTCTCATTGTTGACTGGGGTTTGCCAGCAACAGGCCTAACTGCTTCAGCAATCGGGTTTAGAGCTGAAGACGTGGAGCTCTCTTCAGGCTCAGCCGATGGAGTCTGGAATCTGGTGTCCATTCTAGGATACTCAATGATAGTGTCCTCCTCTCCAGACTCGCTCTCAGATGTGCTAAATAAGGGTGGATTAGCCCCACTGGGCTCACTGTTCATGCTGGGTGATGGATTTGATCCAGCACCAGCCACAATTGATTACTTTGACACTGCTCTATGTGCTGAATATCTAAGCAGAGCAGGAGCAAACTGTATTTACATAAACACACCCAAAGTCTTTCCCCCCACAGCTAGCTGTCAGGGAAGCATTCATTCAGACCCTACTTACATGGGCATGAACCTAGAATATGTGCATGGTTTCAACACCTGAAATAAATGTCCTCACATCCAGGAACAAAAACCCGTGTAAGCAGAGTCAGGATAAGCTCTACACTGACATCTGGTGGAAAGAATTTCAGAGAGTGTATTTGCATAGGCACGCCTACCCTATCCCAGACTCCCAAGCTGTGGGACTGCTTGGTGACAAATTGCTCACTCTCAGTTGGGTGGTACTGGCTAGACATGGGACATGGGTTCCAAAACCCAGAGAATTGAGAGAGGCTGGGGACAGGTATTTGTGCCTGGTGGTGCAGTCTCCTTGTGGAGCCAGAAGCACCAGTTGCACCCCCTCCTCTCTCCACTGTGGAATGTCAGAGTTGATTTTTTTATTCCCTTAAGACTTTAAATACAGGTTACTGAGCTGAAATCACTTTGGGCTAATGGTGCACTAGCACTGGAGCTCCCCTACTATGAGCTGGAATCACTAAGAGCTGAAAATCACTAAAAAGCTAAAATCACTGAGCTGAGAGCACTGAGTATGGTGCTAACTAGTGGGGAGCCCAAAGCTATATTGTGGAACAGAGCTGCTGGCGGAGTGGAGCAGTTTGTGGGGACGGCTGGAGCAGATCACGGGACAGCTGGTGGAGCGGAGCGGCTGGCAGAGTGGAGTAGCTGTGGGACGGGTGGAGCGGCCCACAGAGCGAGCGGAGCCGAGCAGTTTGCAGAGAGAACTGGAGCAGCTCATGGAGCAGAGCAGCTGGTGGAGCGGAGCAGTTTGTGAGGACAGCTGGAGGAGCAGCGTGGAGCGGCTGGTAAAGCGGAGCAGTTCGTGGAGAAGGCGGAAGCAGAACCCATGGAGAGGCAGGGCAGTTGGCTCCGGACCATGTAAGGTGCCCCTTTCTATCCAGGCTGGGGGGAGGGACCTCTACAGATAAACTCTCGAACTCTGGGGTGGCATTGACCAGAGACTTTTGGGTTGTTGGACTTTGGGGTGATTGGACTTAAAACCCTAAGGGGAAAAAGGACAGTGCCAAACGTACTTGGAGGTGGGTTTTTGTTTATGGTTTGTGTTATAACCCTGTTTGTGGTGTTTCTCCAATGGGATGCCGCATTAATTCCTTCCTTTATTAAAAAGATTTTGCTACACTCAGACTCCGTGCTTGCGAGAGGGGAAGTATTGCCTCCTAGAGGCGCCCAGGGGGGTGTGGTATGTGAGTGTCCCAGGTCACTGGGTGGGGGCTCGAGCCGGTTATGCATTGTGTTACTGAAACGGAACCCCTGGATACTGAACCCGGCCCTTGTTGCTGCCAACTCAGAGGGGCAGAAGGGTTACACCTGTATAGCTCTGTGGACAGAGATGACCAACCTACTCACTCTTTTGACACATACCTCGCTCTGTTAAATAATCTCGATCCTATTTATGAACTACATTCTGACACTAGAAAGATTATTTTGTACTTGAATAATGGACACCATATTAATTTCCAGTGAAAGAGAATGCAAGTCAGTTTTCCATTTATCCTGAATGGAAAATATGAGATATTCAGTTCACATTTTAAAGGTAATCTATTTTTGAAAGAGCTTTATTGTTAGCAGTGCTATGGAAAGAATTTCACACCATTATATAAAGAGCTGATCAACTCAAGCAACCATAAAACTTTTCCTTCAATGCGGTAGTAAATGAACTAATCTTTATCCTATTGCTTTCCTTTATCTTTCTTAATCTCCTCTTCTCAAAAATCTTCACCACCCCTCTCTCTCTTCTATTTCCCCCTCATTTTCCATCTCCCATCTTTCTCCTCTTGTTGTTTATTTACTTCCATGCTTCTCTCTTTTTATAATACTTCAAAATCTCCTTTTCATCAGCTAAGTATTCTTATTTCCCTAAATTTCTAGGGAAGTGGGGAAGAAATTCTGTTGCAGAATTTATATAGGCAATGCTGTAATCTATAGTCATCCTGCTGTACTGATGCTGTTGGGAAGATATTTTTGGATTTAGTTTCACTTGAAATTGGATTAATAATAGTAAATGCAACAATAATTCAGACCTGGTCTACACTACGCATTTAAACTGAATTTAGCAGCGTTAAACCGATTTAACCCTGCACCCATCCACACAACGAGGCCCTTTATATCGATATAAAAGGCTCTTTAAACTGGTTTCTGTACTCCTCCCCAACGAGAGGAGTAGCGCTGAAATCGGTATTGCCATGTCAGATTAGGGTTAGTGTGGCTGCAAATCGACGGTATTGGCCTCCGGGCGGTATCCCACAGTGCACCATTGTGACCGCTCTGGAAAGCAATCTGAACTTGGATGCACTGGCCAGGTAGACAGGAAAAGCCCTGCGAAGTTTTGAATTGCATTTCCTGTTTGCCCAGCGTGGAGCTCCGATCAGTACGGGTGGCGATGCAGCCCCAAATCCAAAAAGAGCTCCAGCATGTACCGTATGGGAGATACTGGAGTTGATCGCTGTATGGGGAGACAAATCTGTTCTATCAGAGCTCTGTTACAGAAGACGAAATCACAAAGCATTTGAAAAAATCTCCAGGCTATGATAGACAGAGGCCACAGCACAGTGCTGTGTGACAAGCGTAACAGAAAGCCAAAGAATCGAATGGACGCTCATGGAGGGAGGGAGGGAGGGGGTATTGGGGACTCCAGCTGTCCCACAGTCCCTGCAGTCTCCAAAATGCATTTGCATTCTTGGCTGAGCTCCTAATGCCTGTAGGGTCAAACACATTGTCCGGAGTGGTTCAGGGTATAGCTCATCAATTTGCCCCCTCTCACCCCCCATGAAAGAAAAGGGAAAAAAAATCATTTCTTGACTCTTTTCAATGTCACCATATTGCATGCCGCTGGTAGATGCGGTGCTGCGGGACTGAACAGCAGCATCCTTTTCCCTCCCCTCCCCGGTGGCAGATGGTACAGTACAAAATGACTGATAGCCATCCTCATCATCCTGTAAGTGCTCCTGGCTGGCCTCGGTGAGGTTGGCTGGGGATACCTGGGTAAAAATAGGAATGACTCCCGGTCATTCCCAGCAGATGGTACAGAATGGCTGGTAACCGTCTTCATCATAGCAACTGGGGGCTGAGCTCCATTAGCCCCCCCACTTTCATGTCTAAAGAAAAGATTCTGTACTGCCTGGACTATCATAGCAGCTGGAGGCTGCCTCCCTGTCATTTTATCTCACTAAAAAGTCAGTGTTTCTTATTCCTGCATTCTTTATTACTTCATCACACAAATGGGGGGACACTGCAATGGTAGCCCAGGAGGTTGGGGGAGGAGGGAAGCAACAGGTGGGGTTGTTGCAGGGGCACCCCCCAGAATGGCATGCAGCTCATCATTTCTGCGGGATCTGACATGGAGCCGCTGTTCTCTCTGGTACACTGGTTCTCTAGTACACTTGCCCCATATTCTAGGCAGGACTGACTCTATTTTTAGATTAAACATAAAGAAGGGAATGACCCAGAGAGTCATTCCCATTTTTGTCTTTGCGCCCCCGGCCGACCTCAGCAAAGGCCAGTCAGGAGCACCCAGGACAGCAGCAGAGGGTACAGAATGACTGATAACCATCATCTCATCGCCAATTTACAATGGCATGGCAGATGGTACAATGGGGATGGTAACCATCTCTGCTACCTTGCAAAGGCAAATGAATACTACTGTGTAGTACTGCAGTATCGCCTCTGTCAGCAGCATCCAGTACACATACGGTGACAGTGACAAAAGGCAAAACGGACTCCATGGGTGCCATGCTATGGTGTCTGCCAGGGCAATCCAGGGAAAAAGGGCACGAAATGATTGTCTGCCATTGCTTTCACGGAGGAAGGAATGAGTGACGACATTTACCCAGAATCACCCGCGACACTGTTTTTGCACCATCATGCATTGGGATCTCAACCCAGAATTCCAATGGGCAGGGGAGACTGCGGGAACTATGGGATAGCTACGGGATAGCTACCCACACATTGCAACACTCCAGAAATCGACACTAGCCTCGGTACATGGATGCATACCGCCGAATTATTGTGCTTTGTGTGGCTGCGTGCACTCGACTTTGTACAATCTGTTTTACAAAACCAGTTTATGTAAAATCGGAATAATCCTGTAATGTAGATGTACCCTCAGTCTCTCAGCAGAAGGCTATAAAAAGTACCACAGAGGATTCAGATTAGAAGCACTACTTTCATTTGTTCAGCCAGAAACAACAAACTTCCCTCTTCTAATACCATGCTGAAGTTTAATGCAGCTATGCTATGTGATTTGTTTACAGAAACTATATTCTTAGACTGAAAATACACGGTGCAATATGTTACATTAAAATGTTTTGGTTTCTCCATTCCCAGTTCCAGATCCCAGACACCAGGTTGTTATCTCCCCCACTGCTTTGAGTCATCAGAGCCTTTGTTCTGGCCAGGTCTTACATTTCTAATCAGATTGTATTATTCTTTTTCTTGTGCTGCACCAAAGAGAATGCATGAGCATCCCTCCAGCAGGAACATCGCTAGTCCTCTCATATGCAGCTGAACACCACAGCAATATCTTGCAGTTGGCAAGGCTGCATAAGGCATTCCAGGAATCATACCAGTGGTCCTTAATCTCTTTGGAAGCTCTGTTTGGTGGTGATGCAAGCTTCATCTTCATGCGTGGTGGGTATAATAGGCCAGAGGCTAAGCCTTCCCTGGTGCAGCTGCCTCCGACCCGCCGCCAGATACCTAGCCCTGCCCCTTCCCTGAAGCCCCCACCATCTGCTGTTGTCCACTGCTGCTAGCTGCGTCCCTCCTCCTCGGGGGCAGGGGAGTGAGGAGGGAATGTGGCGAACTAGCGGTGGGTGGGAGGGTCCAGTGGAGGAGTGAGGCCTGGCAGCTTGCTCGGCTGTGTGCTGGGGCTGGCCAGGTGCGGGGGGAGGGTGGCTGCGCACACCTGACCGGTGGCTCGGCCCAGCCCAGCGTGGCTGTGACTGTAGCTGGTGGCTTGGTCTGGCGCTTGGGGGCAGGGAGTGGCGGCTTGCTCTGGCCTTATTGGAAATGTCTGGGACATGGCTCGGCTTGGCATGGCCAGCATCTTGGCCAAGTTCATCCCATCCAGGGGACGGCTCAACCTGTCTGGGGTGCGGCTTGGACCGGCATGGCTGACTGGGGGGGCAGCAGCTTGGCCCTGCAAAGCTGGATGGCTAGTACTCTGGAGTGGGGCACCCTCAGGGATCCTCCTGTTACAGGGGGGTAGGGTCTGGGCTCCGGCGTGGGGGGCAGTGGCTCAGGTGGAATGAGTGTAGCCAGTGGGCTAGCCTCCCCAAAGCGGAGGTTCATCCATTGCCCATTTTCATCTTCCCTTTGCATCTAAGGCCTAGGCTGTACTTGAAAGTTTTCCTGCTATACCTATGCTGGAAAAACCTCCCTGTCTAGATGCAAAGTGCATTTGCCAGGATAGTTTATTCTGGTTCCTCAAGGGAAATAAACTCTATTGGCAAAAGCACTTTGATGCTGGTATAACTCTACACTAGGGCATTTGCCAGCATCGAAATGTTACAAACAAGCAATCACACCCCTAATAGATACTGGCAAAAGTTTCCAGCATAGTCCTCTCTTGAGAAAAGTCATTGCCATACTGATCTGCAGTTCCTATTAGAGTAGAGCAGAAAGCCAAACAAGGGCAGGACTCCAACCTGTTGCTGGGTGTGAGCATGGAATTGGATCATGTGCTTCCTCTCCTCTGCATCTCTAATGCCAGGGCAGTGGGTGGGGATAGCAGGAAATCTGGTGGTGAAGTTTGTTGGCAGGGCAGTCGTGCAGATTGAAACAAACAACCTGGCAGGACACACATCCTAACATCCTCTTCTGTTAATTAGCCATGGTTATGGCAACAATTCAAAGGAGTAGGACAGACTCATTTACTCTTTCAAGGGCGAGGTTAAAAAGATGCTTTGAAAATGCATTGTAGAATGTAGTGTTCTGCCTGTTGCATGGTTAAATTGAATGATGCCTATTCATAGCATTCCTTCATACTCCCCACATTTGCAGCCCTGTTCATCGTGCTCCTTTGAAAACAGCAGCAGCAGCACAGCTCAACTGATTCCTGTCATTCTCTCTATTTTCCTGTAATTTTTAAAAGAGTTATAAATATTCCCATTTTAGGCCAGGTGAATCAACTGTAGCTGATGCTCCTGGCTATTCAGGTGTTTCCTTCTGACCAGTAGGATGTTCTCACTCTGGCACAATGCTTTTCTATACGTACTTCTCTCTGTTTCTACCTCTCCCCTCTCTTTTTTTTTTTAAAACCCTCTCCCTTCTCCCTTCTTTCTGTTTTTTTCAGTTTTCTCCCCCCTCCACTCCTCCTGCTTTCCCAGTCAATATCTCTTTCCCCCACTTCATATGTGCCCTGTTGTTACTCTGTCAGTTCTCTTACTACAGTGCACCTTCTTTTACTTTTCCCTGCCCTCCTTCTTCCCTCTGTGTTTCTGTTCCCATCACATTCTCTGTCCCTTTGATCCTTGTTGACTTTCCTAGTCAGTCACTTTTTCCTCTTGTTCTCCATAATTTTCCAGCAAACACTTTTATTGTCCCTTTCTGTGTCCCTCCTGCTCTCCATACTTCCTTGCCTTCCCCACCACAGAAGGTTCACCCATTTTTCCTATCTCTACTGCTCCTTTTGCTCTCTCTTACACTGTTTTTTCTTACTCTTTACATCTGGTCTGTTCTCCTTTTTTCACCATTCTCATCTCCTGCTCCTCATTCTCAATCTTTTCCATGAACTATGCTGTGGCTATCCTTTGGTATTGTGATAGCAGTAAGAATGTTACATGAGGTGTTTCCCTAGTTCCCTCTCCCAATCGGATTGTTTTATACCCACTTGCTACATCTCTTCTTAGACTGTAAGCTCTTCAGGGACTGTCTCTAACTTGTGTTTGTACAGCACTTAGCACAATGGGAACCCAATCCTGTGCAGGTCCTCTGAGGCTCTTTCTTAATATAAATAATATACAGAGTTGTTACTTTGAGCAGCCACCAGCTAGTACCATAAATATGAAGCTAATGCAATGCAGGGATACAGACCATCTTTTTGTTTTGTGCCTAGCACTGTACAATAGGGTCCTGGTCTACGACTAGGGCTCCAAGAGACCACACTAACACAAATATAATTATTTATATGCTCTGCTTTACTGCTGTATTATGAGGGTAGGACTCCTTTGTCCCAAACTCTGCACATTCCAGGAAAGAATCCTCAGAACAAGTAATTAAATGGGAAAAGAGCTGTATATAAAACTTTTATAATGGAACGTGTTGTTATATCTGGGCTGAGTTTCAAGTTACTCTGCATCATGCTTTGGGCGAGTTTCAGGTGCTCGTGAGAAATTTATAGACTTGAAGTTTTCATGATTTTGATGAGTTTGGCAGAGCCCTTTGGAATGAACAATACTCTTTTTGCACAACTGAATTTGTGGTCTTTTAAGACCACAAGTGAAAGTAGTTAATGTTCAATAGATTATAGGTCTGTTTGTACTAGCTAAAAATATCACAACTTGTTAGACTCTATTTTGATTCCTGCAAGTGTCAGCACCTTCTCTTACCACCCTTCGTTAACATTCCCAGTGATTCACAAGTGCCTGAATAACCATTGAAAAGTGATTATTGGAAAATTGGTTCACTGACTAAAGATCACCAAGCCCTTGCATCTCAAGGAACCAACCCAAAGAAGTGGGTCTTAAAATATAAGCTCTTTGGGCCAGGAGCTTTCTCATGTGTCTTGTATATTGCTCAGCCCATTGGTGGCACTTATATCATAAATAGTAAAGCTTGAGGACAATTAGCATTCAGTGTTATGTTTTTACAACCCCCCCCCCAAATTACTACCATCCATATTAATTGATGTATTAATAGCCTGAGACTCCATAACACCATGTAAGCCTTGGACTTAAATTTTTAAAGTGAACTACATGCCTAAAATAAGTGCATTGGTGACCAGCCTCACCATTTAGGGATAATTTAATGATACCTGATGTGCAGCTTGTGGTATCTTGCTCACTCAGGCTAATGGAAAGTTTATTTTTTAAAAAGCATTCAAGATCATTCTGTATGATAAAAATATGACAGCAAGCTGAGCCATAATACACTGACTCAGTAGCCTGGCAGGGTGCCAAGGTAGCTGTGATATTGTGGTAGGCTATATGCTGTTGTCACAGAAGAGCGGAAAGTGGCTGGCAGAACTTCGGTGGAGCTGGAATGAAAACAGTAAAAGCTAGCTTAAAGTTAGTTATGTAAGTAATTTTTTTGTTGTTTGGGCATTCAGCACCTATGTTTAGCTCATCTACACGAGAATGTATTTGTCATTCTTTTTTTAAAATGGCCAAACTGATAATTTAAAACAAATTTAAAATAATCCCCAGGGTGGAGCTTGTATACCAATTTGCTTTTGAGAGCAGATAGGAGTTGCTGACTATACACTAACAGCACAAACAGGTAGTTGACTCAATTGCTGTAACTAATTATTAGCTACGTTATTAGCTACATTTTGGAATTAAAAGAATTGATTTTCTACTCATACTGGTGGAATCAAGAGTAACTGTGCTGAAGTAAATGTTGCTGGAGAATGGAGAATCAGGTCCATCATCTTTGAAAAGAGCTTTTCTTTGTGGGGAGGAGGGAAGGGCTTAAAAGCTTGCTGATTTTCTAAAGCTATTTATGCTTGATTCCCTAGAAGAGAAATTAAATGGTTCAGATTTGCAAGCACAATTGCACACACAGCAATGAGAGAAGGTACACATTAACAGACTAATAAAACAGAATGCTGGGCAAATCTGAAGATTTGATAGCTGAATATTTGTGTAACTAATCTTCTCCTTCTGCTTAGTTTTCTAGTGGGAAATTGACCCAGATCCTCAAAAGGTACTTAGGCTCCTAACATCCATGGAAATAAATCAAACTTCAGGGCCTAAATACCTTTGAGGATCTGGGCCATTGTTTCTAGTTTCATAATCCAGTTCTTATAAATAATCAACACCAAATAATGTTGCATGGATATACAAAACCCACCAGCAAATCTAGTACAATGGGAACAAACAAAAGAGAACCTACAGTGTGTGGAAAAAGAATGTAGAGCTGATTTCTTAGCTGATTCATAGTTTTAGTCTCTTGTTTTGGTCCCAAGTTGTGACAAGGCCTGGCCCTCCAGATCTAAATATCATCAATTTCTTACATACCCATTTATTTACGTAAACAGTGCAAAGGGATTCAGAGATTGGTGGCCTCATCTATTCCTATGAATTTGCAAGAGAAAGATTTTTAAGACCAGAAAGGACCATTAGATCATCTAGTCTGACCTTCTGTCTATGACAGGCCATTAAATTTCAGCCAGTTACCTTCGGAATGGGCCCAATTTGTCTGGCAAAAGTATGTCTTCCAGAAAGGCATCCAGTCTTGATTTGGAGACAACAAGATATGGGGAAAAAAATCTACTTATTCCTATGGTAGTTTGTTTCAGTGGTTAATCATTTTCACTGTTAAAAATGTGTGCCTTATTTCTAGTTTGAATTTGTCTGGCTTCAGCTTCCAGGCATTGGTTTTTGTTAAGCCTTTCTCCACTAGTTAAGATCCTGTTTGTATCCAGTATTTTCTGCCCATGAAGGTACTTATAGTGCATATTTCTTTTACACAGTAAAGGCAAAGCAGTGGGAAAAGAAACAGTTCTGGACCTAGGTTTTTTCTGAGTTGCTTCACAAGCTATAACAGAAATAGCTCAATAGTAGTCTTGAAGGGTTTAGAAATAAGAGTTTCCCCTCTTACAAACAACTGCTTATTTTTTAAGAGGCGACTATCCTCAGGCTAGTCTTATCTCTTTAGTTAAAGTGATTGCTGGGTTCAATTTATGACAGCAGATAAATAAGTGCTTACTTTGTGCCAATGCTGGTCAGGGCTGACCCCCAGAACCTCTAGACTTGGCAGTTCATAGCCCTGGCACCTCTGGGCTTGGAACGTCAGTTATGAAATTTAAAAAATTGCTTAAACTCCAGCACTTCTTTCATTATAATTAAGCACTGCAGGTAACCTCTATGATCAACCATTCATGGTCAGACAAAACACAATTCTTCATGATTACTCTCAGCAATCAGTAATGTATATTGGTCATCAGCATCCACTGCTCGAAACAGAGTCAGTTATGGGTTTTATACAAGGGATACTGTCAACTTGAAATCTTGTCAGTTTAGAAAATAAAAGTAGTTTCAGATAGTGCCCTGGCCCTCTATCTTCCTCCCAATTTTTTTTTTTACAATCACATTTGTCTGTTTAAAAAAATAAAAAATTGTTCACTCCACCGCTGGTTTGAAACATCACTTCCTCATGAAATACTCCTCTGATCTAAGGCCACATTATTTTCTTTGATGAAGTCAATGGAGTCACACTGATTTACAATAGCTGAGGATCTGACCTTATTCTTTTTTATATTATGGTAGTACGGTTATGTATTTGGTTGTCATGGTAACAGAATCTTGTGTTGCTATAGCAACTGAGTTAGATTATTAGGGGTAGCTCAGCCTGTTTGGATGGCTGTTGGTTAGTTCTGTGTGTGGCAATAAATGGCTGCTTCAAGGTTTACAGCTCTATGTGTCTCCAGTGATTTCTTCCTAAAACTGTTGCCCCCAAGGATATAACAAGTACCCAAAAGTGCCAGTCAGAATCAGGGCCCCATGGCACTAGGTGCTGTACATAGAAAGATACATTCCCTGCTCCAAGAAGCTTGAGCAGATGGTTTAGTTTCTTTTGATATTCTTCAGTGGGATTGGAGGATAGTGGCCTGTAGAATGTGGTGTTGGAGAGTTGCCTGGCAGCCTCCTGTTCATAATCTGACCTGTTCATCATGACCATCTACTCAAGAAACTCTCTGCTATAGAACAGGAACAAATCTACACAGACATGCCCCTAGAGCCTCGACCAGGGGTATTCTATCTGCTACCCAAGATCCATAAAACTGGAAATCCTGGATGCCCCATCATCTCAGGCATCGGCACTCTTACATCAGGATTATCTGGCTATTTGGACTCTCTCCTCAGATCCTACGCTACCAGCACTCTGAGCTGTCTTTGAGACACTGACATCCTGAGGAAACTAAAATGCACTGGTGATCTTCCTGGAAACACCATCCTGGCCACCATGGATGTAGAAGCTCTTTACACCAATATTCCACATGAGGATGGACTACAAGCTATCAGGAACAGTATCCGTGATGAGGCCATGGCACACTTGGTGGCTGAGCTTTGTGACTTTGTCCTCACCCACAACCATTTCAGATTTGGGGACAACTTATATCTTCAAGTCAGCGACACTGCTATGGGCATCTGGATAGCCCCACAGTATGCCAACATTTTTATGGCTGACTTAGAACAATGCTTCCTCAGCTCTCGTCCCCTAGTGCCCCTCTTCTACTTATACTACATTGATGACATCTTCATCGTATAGACTCACGGGAAGGAGGCCCTTGAGGAATTCCACCTGGATTTCAATAATTTCCACCCTACCATCAACCTCAACCTGGACCAGTCCACACAAGAGATTCACTTCCTGGACACTACAGTGCAAATAAGTGATGGTCACATAAACACCACCCTATACTGGAAACCTACTGACCGCTATACTTACCGACATGCCTCCAGCTTCCATCCAGGACACATCACACAATCCATTGTCTAGAGCCAAGCCCTAAGATACAACTGACTTTGCTCCAATCCCTCAGACAGAGACAAACACCTACAAGATCTTTATCAAGCATTCCTAAAACTACAACACCCACCTGGGGAAGTGAGGAAACAGATTGACAGAGTGAGACCAGAAGTCACATACTACAGGACAGTCCCAACAAGGAAAACAGAACACCACTGGCCATCATGTACAGCCCCTTGTTAAAACCTCTCCAGCACATCAGTGATCTACAACCTATTCTGGAAAACAATCCCTCACTCTCACAGACCTTGGGAGGCAGGCCAGTCCTCGCTTACAGACAGTCCCCCAACCTGAAGCAAATACTCACCAGCAACTACACACCACACCACAGAAACACTAATCCGGGAACCAATCCCTGTAACAAACCCCGGTGCCTACTTTGTCCCCATATCTACTCTAGCGACACCATCAGAGGACCCAACCGCATAAGCCACACCATCAGGGGCTTATTCACCTTGCACATCTACTAATGTGATATTTGCTATCGTGCCAGCAATGCCCCTCTGCCATGTACATTGGCCAAACCGGACAGTCTCTATGTAAAAGAATAAATCAGATATCAGGAAAGGTAACATACAAAAGCCAGTAGGAGAACACTTCAGTCTGCCCAGACATTCAATAACAGATTTAAAAGTAGCCATCCTTCAACAAAAAAACCTTCAAAAACAGACTTCAAAGAGAAGCTGCAGAACTACAATTCATTTGCAGATTTAACAACATTAATTTGGTCTTGAAAGGAACTGGGAGTGGCTGGCTCACTACAAAAGCAGTTTTCCCTCTCTTGGTATTGACACCTCCTCATCAATTATTGGGAGTGGACCATATCCACGCTGACTGAATTGGTCTTGTTAACACTGGTTCTCCACCTGTAGATAACTCCCTTCTCTTCACATGTCAGTATATTTATGCATGCATCTGTAATTTTCACTCCATGCATCTGAAAAAGTGGGGGTTTTTTACCCACAAAAGCTTATGCCTAAATAAATCTGTTAGTCATTAAGGTGCCACCGGACTCCTTGTTGTTTTTGTGGATACAGACTAACATGGCTACCCCTGTGATAGAAATGTTCAATTGCTCTTGGCCTCAATGACATCTTGTGGCAGCGAGTTCCCCAGTCTAATTACACATTGTGTGAAAGTATTTCCTTTCATCACTTTTGAATTTGCCATCTTTTAACTTCATTGCATATACCCTTTTGTATTATGGGATAGGGAACTTCTGTGTTCCTTATATAGCTTCTCTAGATCTTCCATTTATTTTATTTTTTATATATATAAAAATTATGATGTCCCTTCTTCTTCATCTACTGATGAAAACCACTACGTAGGAATTGGGTATTATTATTTTGAAGTAAACAATTACAATCTTTTCAACATCTCTTCAAATGCGTTTTTGTAGGCCCTTTATCATCATTGCTCTTCTCTGAACCACCTTTAATTCTGCAATATCCTTTTTAAGATAGTCACCTGTACTGCACATGATATTCCAGATGAGGGTGCACTATTGATTTATAAAGGCACAACATTCTCTGCATTATTCTCCAGACCATTTCTTATGCAATTTAACATTGTTTTCTGTTTTTGATTGCAATGTATTGAACTGCCTACAATAACATGGTTAATTTAGAACCCTATGAAGTGTATGATTGGTTTACAGTTTTCCCTCCAGTGTGCATTACTTTGCATTTATCAATATTGAACTTCATTTGGTATTTTTTTTGCCTATTTACTTAGCTAGTTTGGGCCTTTTCTGAAGTTCCTCACAGTGCACCCTGATCCTGACTAACCAAAATAATTGTATCATCTGCAAATTTTGGCATTTCACTCACATGCCTTTCCAGATAATTAACATATTAAACATGAGATGTAGTACAGAATCTTGAGGCACCCTGCTGTTAATATTTTGCCATTATGAAAACTGACCACTTAAGTCTACTTTGTTTTCTGTCTAGTCAGTTTTTGATTGGTGACACTACTTTCTCTTTTCACCCCCTGCCTGCTTAGCTTCTTCAGTAGCTCTTTGTGTGGGAACTTGTCAAAGGCTTTTTTGAAGACCTAATAAGTTAGCCAGTTTTCCTTTAGCTGCTATTTTATTGAATTAAATACATGGTCAGCCAAGTTTAAAGAATTCTAAGAGATCAGTGACACACAGATTTCTTTTGCAGAAACTGCAAAACTTTCATATTATGGTCTTAGTATTTTGTTTATTCTGTTCTTAATTATTCTTTCAATCAGTTTGCCAGGTATGGATGTAAGGCTAGGGTCTTTTAAATATAGATACAGCACTTGCAACCCTCCCATCATCTGGAACAGTAGCTGTTTTTAATGAGAGATTGTATATTTTTGTTAGCAGCCAGCTTCTTCTTTCAAAAGTTCTGAAGAAGCTCAAGTATGTACCATCTAGGCCTGTTGACTTACTTTTTTTAAAATGATTAATTTGTTTCAGCACCTCTTCTGACACCTCAGTCTCAGAATATCTCCTCTATGTTACCAGAAAAATCACTGAATCAGCACAAAGGTATTTGGCACCTGGGTGATTCTTATAATTAAGATACATTGGAGTAAATCAGTGGACCCAGGACTCACACTTAAACCTGTGTAGTGTATTGGGGCAGTGTTAGCTCAGTAGGCTGACATACAACATGAAGCAATACCATTTGCATCAGGGATTGCTGCTGGATTTTCTGATAATATCTGTGTCTGTTTTTATAGGTGTTTCCCTTTGCTATTGAATATATAAAATGAAGCATTTTTAAGTAGAAGTAGTCAAACAGGTTTTTCAAGGCAATTTTTGATTTGAGGGAGCCTCCCAAACTCAATTTAGCAAAATTATCAACAGGAAAGAAATGATTCCACAACAAGGTATGAGCAGGACTAGATACAATGGTGGTAAAAAAACCCCAAACACAATGGATAGTCTACATTAGTGCACTCACCGTTTCTAGCTCCAGAAGTCATGCAACAAGGAGAGATTTCCTAGAAGTCACAGGTGTAAACAAGGCCTTAAAGATCACCCACTTCTAAGATACTCATCTGGTCACCACAGTGCTTCTCAATGTCAAATGGAGAAAAATCTTGAATGGGATTCTAAAAGCCTTTAAGACTGGAAATTGTGTTGAAATGGATTTTTTTTTTAAAGTTTGGGGTAGTTTAGTTAAGCCTCTCTTATGGTATTTTTTAAAAATGTTTCCATACAGCTTGCAAGCTTTTCACATTGTGACTATTCCTTTTAATTTCCATTTAACTAGCTTCCTCATTTTTGAGTAGATTGCCTTTTTAAAGTTAAACAATACTGTGGTGGGTCTCTTTGGTATTTCACCCCTCCCCCCCAACCTAGCTGCTAAATTTAATTACATTATGGTCACTATTATGAAGTGCTTAGCCATATTCAACTCTTGGACAAGTTCCTGTGCTTCACTTAGGTCTAAATCAAGAATTGCCTCATCGCTTGTGGGTTCTAGCACTAGCTCCAAGAAGCAGTCACTAACGGTGTCCAGAAATTTTATCTCTGCATCCCATCTTGAGGTAACATGTTCCCAGTCAATACGGGGATATTTGAAATCCACATTATTAAGTTCTGTTTTTGTAGCCTCTCTACTCTCGCTGAGCATTTCACAGTCACCATCAACATCTTGGTCACATGGCCCATAGCATGTTCCTATTGCTATACTCTTACTGTTCAAGCATGATATTTCTATCCATAAAGATTGTATGATACAGGTTGATTCATTTAAGATTTTTACTATGCTTTCTTTCACTTGTAGCACCACTGTCACACCAGCACAACCCACTGTTTTATTTTGTACCATGATATTATCATGTCCCATTGATTATCATTGTTCCACCAAGTTTCTGTCATGTTTATTATATCAATATCCTCATTTAGTACCAGGCATCCAAGTTCACCCATCTTAGTATTTAAGCTAACTTTTGTGTATAAACATTTTTGCATTTTGTCAATATGCGGTTGTGTGATATAATTAAATAGAACTCTTTCATTAGATTGTTTCTCTTCAGTTCCGACCTGTACTTTATCAACATCTCTCCTCTTCACTTCACTAGGATATTGAGAATCTCCTTTAATAAATCCTCCAGTAAGGGATGTTTCTATCTGAATGGTGTGCACCTCTGCACTGGTCAGCTTTCCTTCAGCCCTTGGTTTAAAGGCTCCTCTATCGCCTTTTTGATTTTACATGTCAGTAACCTGCTTCCATTTTGGTTTAGGTGGAGCCATCCTTCCTGCATGGGCTGCTCCTTTCCCAAAAGGTTCCCCAGTTCCTAAAAAACCTCAACCCCTTCTACAAACACCATTGTGTCATTCATGCATTGAATCCCAGCAGTTCTGCCAATCTAACTGGCCCTGCTCATAGAAATGGAAGTCTTTCAGAGAACACTATCAAAATAGCATACACTTATACTGGCTTTGCTCAGCTTCTCATCATGAAGCGTGCACTATACTCACAAATATTACAGTATAGTATACTGTAGGACACCATATCCCTATGATTCTCCTTAAACCTGTAAAAGATTGGGGCCTATCTTATAGCACCTTCTTAGGGTTGCCAATTTTCTACTCACACAAAACAGAACACCCATGCCCCCACCCCTTCCTCCGAGGCCGTGCTTCCCAGGCAATGGGAGCTGCAGAGCTGACACTTGTGGCAGGGGCAGCGCATGAAGTCCCCTGGTTGCCCCTATATGTATGAACCGGAGGGGGCATATGCTGCTGCTTCCAGGAGCTCCATGGAGCCACAGCAGGCAGGAAGCCTGCCTTAGCCCCGCTGCAACGCCGACCAGACTTTAAATGCCCTGGTCTGTAGTGCTGACTGAAGCTGCCAGGGTCCCTTTTTGACCAGGCATTCTGGTCAAAAACTGTACACCTGGAAACCCTACACCCTCTTCCAGCTGGGCCTGGGCTTCTGACTGTTAAGCCCGCTCCCTCCCTGGGGAAATTCTGCCTGGAGCCCTCTCGCAGAATCCAGGGTAGTTTTCAGCCATACTAATTGCTGTAGATTTTATTTCAAACCTTCTTAATGAAAACAGGACCAAAGCTTCATAGCTTCTCCCCTCAAAGTTTGTCCAAGTTACATCCCTTTCCCTTACTCTGTCCCTCACCTCACAAGTTCATCAACCCAAAAGTTCCTGCCTTATCTCATAACAGGACTTTTTGTGATAACAGGACTTTTCCCTGGTCTCCCTTCTGGCCATCTGTTTTTTTGAAGCCACTCCTCACATCAGTTGCTCCAGCCACTCCAGGTATTGTCATCCCCTTCTATTTCCTGCTTCTCATTTTATGAGGATCAGCCAATTAATTTTGCAGGTCTTTTCCCAGGAGCAGCAGGTGGGGCTAAATAGCCAGCCAGCCAGCTGCAGGCCTCTGATCTCAAAGGAATGGTACCCCTTATGCCTTCACAAAACCCTTGTGGTTATTGGAAAATGTGATGCTAAGGAATAAAGACACAGCTGGATTTTATGAGATGGAAAGATGGGAATGGCAAGTGTTTGTTCACTCATAAACAAGTTAGGGATAATTCTCAGAGGTGCATGGATGGTAATACCAATAAATCATGTTGTTATTAATGTGGTGTTCTGAATGCAACTCCTCATGTACCACTTTTGAAATGTGCTCTGTAAGGTGTATCTAAACAATGAACCAAGCAATGACTGGTTTACTGCATTCAATGGCTATGATAGGATCTCTGCTCACAGCATGTAGATCAGGTGATGAGAGAGATTCCTTTTCATGAGGGAAGTTGCTGCACTTGAGACAATATAAGAGAAAAAACAGAATTGTTGCTATTTTAAAAGCTGTGCATCTTTTCTTCCCCCTTTGAATAACATCTTTCATTATCTCTTCTAGACTCTATGAGTATGTCTACACTGCAATGTAAGGCTGGGCTCAGATTCAGGCTTGAGCCCCAACTTCCCCTTCTGTCTACACATAAATCTTTCAGGCTCTGACTTAGGGTCCTAGAACCCTGCAGGTGTGGGGGGTTCAAACCTGATTCAAGCTGGGACCCAGGCTTTGAGTCCTATTGCTTTGCAGTGTAGTTGCAGCCTCCCTGGCGCAGGTCCAGGGATCTGCCAAAAGTATCCCCTAAGCCAACTTCCTGTGTCCTCTCTTTCCCAAGAATTGCAACCAACTCCATGGAAATGGAAGCAACACCCCTTGGTGTGGTGCAGTAGCTCAGTCACCATGACCCCTTCCATTGTCTTTTGACTGCCAAGCTGCAAACATACCACCAGAGAGCCTTCTGTATTTACAATGCAGTCTGACCAGAAGAAGTATTTTACAAAGCTTGTCGGTTCATGGTTGCAGGAGCACAGCACAGCCAGATTTTGGTAAATTTCTGGTGTGCAGCCAGCAAAAGAGGAATGATCACGCATACGAGTAAATAGTGAAGAAGTTGGCAGTGTTGTGAATTTACCAAATTGGTGATCAGTACAGGGAGTAGTTTAAGTGACTTCAGGGATCATAACTGCACCTTGGGCAATTCACTGACATCATACCCATTTTAGAAGGAGTTTAACCTGGTGCTGGGTATTGTGCTCAGCATGGATCCAACAGTGGTGCATGGTGACCTAGTCAGCTGGCGTGGCAACTTGCAGTTTATGTAGGGGGAATCCACAGCTGTAGTGAGTGTCATGAGCAGAGTCAACCATGTCTGCGTCCTCCTGCTTCTCTTCCTCCACTGTCTCCTCCTCCTCCTCTAGCATAAACTTTGTTAGGTGCTTTTAATGGGTCAGAAAATGCCACTGAAATGTCCACCAGCATCACACAGAAGTTCTGCCCATTTCCTGACACAAAAATGAAAGTGCAAAGAAGAGAATTTCTTCAAAAGGTGCCTCCTCCACATTGCTGGCTCCAGTAGATGGGAGCACACAGACCAAAATGATGGCTCAGCTGACTATGTTGGTGAGCTGCTCAAACTTCCTGTAATGTGCAGGGTGGACAGTCAGATTTTCCCACAGTGCACCATGGTCAAAGGACTAGAGCAGCCGCATTCAGGAAGGTGCTAGGGAGTCTGAGATTTGGTTGGCTTGACTTAGGTCTGTGTACTACAGTGTGGATGCTGGAGCCTCAGGTTTGAGCCTGGGTTAGAAAGCTTAACAGTCAGTGTAGATGCTCAAGTCCTGAGTTCTCTAACCCAGGGTTAGCTGACTTGAGTCCCACTAACCATGTGTAGTGGGAGATATATGGAATTGTATATATCCTACATATAAATATAGTCTGTTTTATTATGACCTATTTTTATGCATTAAAGTTCTGCTTCTGTTGGTGGGCCTCAAATCCCAGAAAGCTCCTGACAAGAAAACTTAGCTACTGTAAGAAAAAATATGCATTTGGAGGACTATTCACTATTATACAAATGCTCTTGGAAGGACTAAACTTTATTTTCTTTTTACATTGTGTTGCTGTTGTATCTGTATTAATTTGCATATGAAATACCAGAGACTAGGCCTGCTATCAAAAGTACAAAGCCAGTAGAATTAATGATTATCTGGGAGTACAGAAAATGTTGGAGGAGGTGTGCCCTGCTGACCAGAGCAGTGCATCACAAACACTTAATCTGTATGACTTGTTGAAACTTCAGTCATTTTACAGCTGTTTTCTGTCATCCTTTTGCAAACATCCCTCAGGCTTTATATCTAGTAAAAGGTTGGTTTTTAAAATGGGTTGCCATTTTAAAATATGTGTTACTTGCTTGCAGTTGCTCACAAAAGCAGTGCAGTATGTACACATTCTTCTGCTAGGCCTGGGCCTGAATGAAAACCCCAGATCTGCAATCCTGTTGAATTCTAGGGAAGTTCAGATCTTGATCCAAACCCTGACCTGAACTTTGCTGAGAGCCCTCTCTACTTCTGCCTTGAAGTGAGTGAGCACCTGAAAGGCACTTGCCAGAAAAAGCTAGAATACTGAAAAAACAGCAATTTTCCCACTCTCCTTTATGTCCCTTGTGCCTTCTTGTGCTGAAATTATGCCCCTTTAGGAGAAATTCAAAGCTGTGTGAAGGATTCTGTTTTTTATAGAGAGCAGAGTTAAACTTAACTTGTACACACAATAGAAACACAGGGAAACAATCATTGCTACATTTTGAATGGCTTTTAAAAAATGTGAATGCAGAAATTTCCATTCCCATTTGGGATTATGTAAGTTATTCATTGTTATTGTTCCCCCACCCCATATCTTTCTGTGATTTCAGTGACAGGCATAGGTAAGTGACTGTTTAATGAAATGGCAAAGGTGCTGACTGGCTACCAAAAATATCCAGATACTTAATAAATTGTAATCTGTCCTCAGCAATGCTGAGCAGTAAAGGAGAAAAGAAGGGCACAATATAAACAACAATGTACGGCACTTACAAAAGCCTACCTAGGAAGAATGGTCCATGCAGACTCTCATTTAAGAGAAAGATCACAAGCTTGATTTAGCTGAGGGAGTTGGAGGCTGCTTGGGCCACAGGAGAAAGCCCTGGCTGAGATGTGTTGATAAGAACTGATTATTGCCACAGCTGATTAAAAATACGGTGTTTGAAGGTGAAGGGAAAAAGATATACAAAGGCCAGGGGGAATCCTGAATGTTCTGAAAGCTTTAGATTCCTAATCACATCGACGGAGAGGGACTCTGGGGGGAAAACTGCAGAAAAACAGATGTAATCCAGAAACAGTTGTAACTGTAACAGACCAGGCAATACAGGAAAGGATTCTTCATGTGGGTGTGCAGTCTTATGTACCTCTGTGGTATGCTGTATTGCAGGGGTTCTCAAACTTCATTACACCACAACCTCCTTCTGACAGCAAAGTTACCACATGACCCCAGAGGGAAGGAGGAGTACAGAGCCCCAGCTGCCCCAGATGGGGGGAGAAGGGGCCAGAGCCCGAACCCCATCACCCTGGGTAGGATGAGAGGGGGCGGAGCCTGAGCCCCACTGCCTTGGATGGGGGTGGAGCTCGGGCTTCAGCCTCAGGTCCCAGCAAGTCTAATGCTGGCCCTGGCAACCCCATTAAAATTGAGTCACAACCCACTTTGGGGTCCTGACCCACAGTTTGAGACCTGCTGCTGTATTGTAAAGCGGAAAGATGAAGGTAGAGAATACCCTACACTCCTAATCACCACAAAGCAGCATCTCCTATGCCCAAATGGCTATATCTACTCTACTGTCCAGCAATCCACTGCAGACCCAACAGCCACTCTCCAAAAGCTATTCTCCTATGTTAGTGAACTCTGAGCATGCTCACTTGAATCCATCTTTTGTTACTAGGCATGAGCACCTTCTGTACATTGTCACGGAATAGTGTGGGCTCATGCTTTGTGGTACTTTGGAGAATTGTTGGTAAGGTTATGACACTAAGCACAGCGGGAAGAGTCTGAAAAATGTGCAGTCCAACAGCCTTCTATAGTTGATGTGTCTTAGCTGTTTCCTGACCAACAGATGCCTAGTTGAACAGTTCTGACTTCAGTCAGTAGAAGGTAGTGGTAGATGCATACACACTGGTCAATTCATTTTGTGTGTCATGGGCCACGTGGACAAGTAGTCTTTAGTCAGGTAAATATTCATATGGGTAAGAGTTGGATAAATTGCGACTCTCAACCTATTTTATAAAAATAGTACTGTATCAGTTTGCGTCAGTGCTGGGCTTTCTAAAACAGAGAAGAGAAGCAGTAAGAGCACAACTGTCATGTATGTGAATGGAGGCTTCAGGCAGATTGTCAATAAATAATGAGTGTGTGAGCGGCAGCAGTATGAAGCCCTGAGGAAGGGCCAGTTTTTGGAGATAAAGAAACGTACCAGATAAAACACCAGTAATAACAACAAAGCTAGAGTAGACTTTGGCTTAGTCACACAGCAGTTTGTCATTGTGCCAAGTAAATGGGTTCATACTAGCCTGCCCATCACGTTATTACTATGTGATTAAAAATAATATAAGTAATATTAAGTTCTATTCCTTAAGTACATGTGTGGATGCTAAAGCTCTCCCCACCACTAATATTTAGGGCCTTTCACTTTCATCTAGTGTTCCATTCTCCTTCAGAAAGAATCAAAGCCAGAGTAAGAAGGAAATGTCTTGAGAACTCCATCTCTGCCATTATTTGCTTTTGGCACTCTCCAACTCGGCAAGAACAAGGCTGGTTTAAGGGCCTGATCCAGCTTCCATGAAAAATTTCCATTCCTTCAGTGAGAGTTGGGCTGGGTCTTTAATATTTAGCATATGGAATACTTCATTTATGTTGTCACTCCAAGTACCTCTGATTGTTTTATGCTAGGATGTCCTCTGTTCAGGCTTAGTGTAATTTGGTCAATAGCACAGCTGACGTGTTACCAGTAAATGCTACAGACAGTAAACATACTGTTCTTTCTCTAATGTATATCGGCAGCGTTTTCTCTACCAAGCAGATTTAAAGTATTATAGCTTTTGTACTGGTCATTTTGGGGGCTTTAACATCAACTGAGATCCTGAATGATTGTTGTAATTAAAGGTCCCATGCTACTATTTGCCGCATATTTTGCATGGGTGTGCATAGAGCCTGATTCTGATCTCATTTACACTGGTGTAAATCAGGAGTAACATCTAAATTAATGGATTTACACAGGTGTAAAACTAGTGAGAACATAATCGGACCTATATACATAGATACACAGTTGGAGTAAGATTATTGGACTACATTTGTTGTGTAACATCTTTGTGTGATCCTTTAACCACTTTTCCTCTCTTGGCAAGCACAAAATGAGATACCTGCATGTCAGATACATGTGGGGCGCTGTCATTGAGCCAGACTAGGAGCCAGCTGCAGTACATGCTACATGGCAGCAGCTTCACATAAGAGAAACTGGGGAAGAATAGTCACAAAGAAATGGTCACAAAGAAATATTTCTCTCCTTCCTTTAATCTCCTCTTCTCGTGTTTCTTTTTTCCTCAAGTAGTAGTGGTGCTGAATACTAATAAGGTAGTACTCGGTGCAAGTCCAGCTGCCATTTGGAGTTCATTCAGGTTCTGAATAGCCTAAGTGAATTTGTGCCAATAACTTGGAAGTTTTTCTAACCCACTAAAACTAGTTAATTTCTTGATACCATCAGGACAAGGAGTTGAAGCAGAAGCGTAGGATGTTCTAAATAGGCACAGGACATGCAGTAGGAAAAGAGCATATTTTTTGTTAGGATAATCTGTTTGCAATATAATGCAATTTATCTTCACAAACTAAAAAGAAAGGAAGACAATCACAGAACATTAACACTATAAATTAGGAAACTAGAAACTATGGCGGTGGTGACACAGCAAGTTGGGTTGCTATTGCAAATTAATTGTCAAGTATTGCAATAGTGTCTCAAAGATTAGTGTGGAGCAGAGGGAGGGACATTTTAATTGGCACAGCTACAGGAGTATTGCAGAATCTGGATCAAATTAGACTCTCGTTTATCTCTAGGCAATGCCCATGGAGTCAATTGACTGAATTTTTGAAAGGACAGAATTTCCTTATCTTATAGTACTTTGCTAGATCAGCCTAATTCACTACCAAAATAAAATGCTACATGGTACCAGCTTTAATGCTGCACCCTGCCACTATACAGAAGGTGCTTAGGGATCAGAGATTTATGTTAACAAATGGGAAATAAATAGCTACGTGTAGGCAGTAAAATGAGAATGACTTTATTTGTTTTTTTCAGTTCAATATTATAAATCAACTAACATGGCAAAAGCAACGGAAAGGTCATTTCATTTTGACTTCTGACATTGAAAATCTCTGCAGTAGGCTGTAGAATGAAAATTACATCTACATCATGGGCCAATTCCTGTCCTCCTTTCTCAGGGAAATTCCCACAGGAATGAATGGGAGTTTTGCTTGAGAATGGCATGGAGGACTGGGCCCTAACTGATCCATTCTAAAGATCTAGTAACAGCCAGTGTTTCTTGCTTTACAGCTTTATTAATTGGTCAACTTCTGCTCTGTTATATCGCTGTATAGCTGGAGTCACTCTGCAGGGTGATGGGAATTATAATTTACAGCTTGCTCCTTAATGAAGACATCCAGCACAATCACTGCTTCATGATTGCAAACTACCTAAAAACAAACCAAACCAAACAACTCCCTCCCCAACAAAATACATTCAGTGTTGCCTATTCATAATTTTTTATCATGAGTCTCATAATATTTGGTGTTAGTTTTAGCTACTGGAATCAGGTTATTACCTCAGATCTCAGCTTTTCTTTTCTTTTCTTTTTTTTTTAAGTTTCTAGCTCTCATGGCTGTGGAGAGCAGCTTGAAAACATGAACCCTAAATAATCCAGCACTAGAAAGCAAATGAAAAGAACTCCAATTTTTTAAATACTATGGTTTTTGGAGGCTGACTCATAAGTTTTGAACACTGGGGCTAGCAATACTGTTTTGTTTACTTTAATTTTGATTAGAAACAGGTTTTTACTTTTATTTAACGGTGTCATTACATCTTTAATAAATACTTCTGTCATAAGCAAAAGCAATTCAGGCATGATGTGCAGCCATCTGGTCAGGCAATGCCTGGACTAAGACACACTGGATAAGTCTTTCATCCCCAAGACCTCCCTTTATAAGTTCATGCCACAGACAGCCTGTGGCTTGTTAACTCCATGGCCAAATGAATCCCTCCTGTAATTCCATTAACTTCACTGGAGCTACACGACTGATGAAAATGCCTCTGAGTTATTTGGGGGGAACCCCAAATGGGGCATAAATGTTTTCCTTTGTATGAGCTGCCCCTTATTTTGCATACATGGAAGAAATATCCTGAATTTGGCCCTAAAACCTTTTGTTGATCTACAAGCCATTTTTCCCACTAGTTTCAAGTACACAGTGATAGTCTTGATCATTGTAGGCTTATACTGATCCAAACATAGTTGCATTACAACGGCTGGTGGAAACATTGCATGTGGTCTGGACCCACAGCTCCGGGGACTACCCTTATTCCATTTCAGGGGCTGCTTAAAATGGTCAGTTTACTGTGTCCTTTGCTTGAAGCAATTACCCTCTTAAAAGCTACTACAGGTTTTATCTGGCAGAGTGCTCAGCTGAACATTAAAAGCTATTACAGTGTAAAGAAAATTGCTTTTGTAATTCATGCTTAAAGAAACAAAGTAAAATTTTCTGTTCCAAATAACTTTTCTGGGAGGAGCTTTATAGACTTACAACTTAAAAAAAAAGCCATTATTGAGACCACAAATTCCTCACCTCTCCCCCAGTGTTGTTTCACATCTGGACCACACTCAGTTCAATAGTGTTGCTATTCTCCTAGCTGAGAAGGACTGAATGAGAGGCCAGCAGCGGTATCCTCTGAAGAAATTGTCAATGAAGTTGAACCAAGAGAAACTCTTTCCCTAGTCTATTGTCCCAGAAGTGTCCAGACAGAAAATGATCTTGGATCTTCTGGATGGAAGTAAAAGTATGAGGAGTAGGGTACGCCATTTTTAAAAGTAGCTTCATGTCAGATCCTCCTGAGGTATGTGAGAGGACCCTCTGGGGGAAAACCCATTTGCTCAGTGCAGTGACACTTCAACATATGCTGATATTTCAGCATGCCTACTGTGACCAGATTATCATAGTGAAAGGAAGCCTCACTTGTTGAGGGGCAGTAGGCATACACAGACTTGTTTGGCAGGGGTCAGGTAAGTGTGCATGGGAGCATTCTGGCAACTGAGGGGTAGGGGGAAGTGCCAGCTCCACTTTTTCACCTTCCCTGCCACAGTGTGGATTTGACTATACACGTAGAAGAGGGCTTGTTCCATGACTTGTGAACATAGGGGTTCATTTGGAACTGATGGCATCATCTCAAGGTGTGACAGGCCTAGTGTATATGCACTTAGGTAGCCTGTAGTCATTTTCACCAGCTTCATTGACTGGCAGCTCCTTCAGTTGGCCTGTCTGCCAGTTTTACAGCTACTGGGATAAACTCTATAAAATCAACAACTACATTCCAGGTTCTCAGGGACGCATGGTCACTACTGTAACATCCATACACTGCATCATATCTCAGGTTTTGATTTACCAAGAAGAGACCCTGCAAATGACCAATAAATTATTTTGTTAAATCAACTCAAATTAAGTTAGATGTTACCTGTAGGAAGATGTTCTTATCCAGTATCCCCACATCTTGGAAACATGTTTGACTTGGACTTCTGTTGTTAATCTGGAGTAACCTGGATCTCACTTTAATCAAAGTAAAGATTTGACCTGGGAAGCTCTTCAGCAGGATTTTTTTCTGATTCAATTAAGCATAAAGGCCTTCTGTGACAATTTCCAGTTTATAGCTGTACAGTGCATGACAAATGCAGTGTCTGTCAGAACTAATTTTACATTGTCAGCTAGATATAGCATCTGCAGAGAAAATTGGCTAAATTGTTCTTCTCTGAAGGGTGGGAAAGAAAAGAGGCTGGTAAAGAGTTTATGACAGTTTCCTCCCCACCCCAAGGCTTCTAATATCAGTGACAAATGATTACTGGCAATGCATTTTTACCTCTAATGTACACTCTTCTACCAGGTTTCAAAGTAGCAGCCGTGTTAGTCTGTATCAGCAAAAAGAATAGGAGTACTTGTGGCACCTTAGAGACTAACAGATTTATTTGAGCATAAGCTCACGAAAGCTTGTGCTCAAATAAATTTGTTAGTCTCTAAGGTGCCACAAGCACTCCTGTTCTTTTTACTCTTTTACTACTGAATGAAGAAAAAAATGTTACCCCTGAAACTAGATCCATAAATGTATACTTGGGTATCTTTTACAGTGAGGTTTTTAATTCCATTATTTATCCTCTATAATCTGATGATTTTTGATTACAAGGAATCAAGAATACACAATGTCTTGCTAGAGACAAAACAAAATAACTTTTCCCCAACACATCCAGGTAAAGAGTGCTTCTACTCTCTTATGCTGGTGTAAAGTGAGTAATTTCACTGAAGTAAATACAGTTAATCAGTGTAAATGAGACATAAACATTCAAAGATTAAAAAGACAATTTATATGCTGTGCTACCATTTAGGGAGCAGTTCTATTATGCTGAAATATCTATGCTTAATGTTTCCAAATTTATCACTTCTTCATAATAAGGACATCTTGATACAGAGAAAACTGACTATGAACTCTTTTTTCCATTGTTATAGGATTGCAAAATTTTGTTGTAATGTTCACAGGTTGTTTTTATATAAACCTACACCCTATTTTTCCTGTTTATGATTGTAAAATAAAATGTTGAATATATATAAGCCCAGATAGTTTAAAAAAATAGTGTAATTGAGTGATTATAAAAGGAAAAGAGTAATAGGGATTAACACGCAGTTCAGCTGATGCACCTCATTTATCCTTAGTGCTTGCGCTTGCAGGGGGCTACGTTCAGCAGCAATGAGGTGCAAGTTAAGCATACACTGTATGTTACTCAGAAAATGCATGTGAGCACCAATGTTAAAGCAGGAACTTTGCACTGATTTGCTGTTCATTAGCGGTGCAAGATGGTTAACTTACATACTGAAGTCAAGGGATATACAAAACTGGAAAAGCAATGAGCAAAAAGGTACCTTTTAAAAAGAGGGCCTACTCTGCACACCCACCCAAGCCAAATACTTGAAAGTTACACTACTTATATCTACGTTATGGCCACTGTATACATTGCTGAATTTGGCCCATGTGATGAATGGTGTATGAGCTTGTTGCCTTCCTGCTTTTGCTTCCTGTTCCTGTTTGTTTCCTGCTCCCTGAACTCAGCGTTCCAGTTCGTGTGTACACAGGTAGCGTGTGTGCACATTTTGTTTTTTGGGATTATTGTTCTGGGGTACATACTTAAATTGTAAGCTCTTTGCAGACAGGGACTGTCTTTTTGTCTTTCTGTCTTTGTACAGCACCGAGGACAATTGGGTCCTGGTCTATGATTGAGGCTCCCAGGCGCTTCCACAATATAAATAATAATAGCAGAGTCCCTCAAACATCTGAGACTATCACTTAAGGCTTTATTAGCAACTTCCTTGATTGCAGAAGCATTCAAACCCATTTCTAGAAAAACATTGCTTCTGCCAAATTGCACTGTGGTTTTGTTGTTTGTAAAACATCCATTAGGAGCTTTGGGCTGAGTCCACTTGAGTAATTTAGTGTGGAGCAAAAGCCAAACTTCATTGCACTACACCTCTTATATTTGTCTGTACTTTGAGTTGAAGTGGAAAAAAAATGCTCAGTTTGTGAAAATCAATGCACGTTCCAGATAAATTAGCAATTTTTCTAGGTTTTGTGATAAATTCATAGCCTCTACTCAAATGTTTGCTGCAACCTATTACTCACTTTTAAATGTGATTTAAAAGCATCCTGAGTAAATGACTAAACTCTAAACAAGAGCAGAGATGCTGAGTGAATTTGTCAACTGTTGAAGAATATTCTTCATTTCGAGCTTTGCTGTCCTGAGGCACAGTCTAGCTCAACTACCTCTTTGAGAGAATTATTGCGATTCAGTGAATCTCCACCATTAACTTCACTCAGGGGAGTCAGCTTCTTACAGAGATTCTTGGTATTCTCCCCCCCCCTTTTTAAAAACTTAATTAGGATGCCTTAAAACCAATGGAAATTCAAAAAGCATGGCTAATACTGATAATAAACTCCCTACCAGCCCTGCAAGCAAAGATTCCCCATACAGTACAAGAGATTCATGACTTCTTCATCAAGAAAAAGAAATTTTTTGCTGAAAGAAGCTCAGCCCTGGGCTTCAAGCTGTGCATCCGTTTGAAACAGCTCCCGTGTTTCTCATGGTGGCAGGGATAATGCTACAATCAATTTGGATTCCATGCAGGAGATGGTTTCTGGGTCCTGTGCCATCAAATTGAATTGAGGGTTGATTGCTTTACCTCTACGGGAGTTAAATCAATCTCTGACTATTGTCAAATAATCCTGCCAGGGACTGATTTATCTATGCAGAAAAATCCCTGAAACACAAGTTTTTTGCTTTTAGAATGAAAAATATCATCAACCGGCAAGTGTTGCCAAAAATAGAAAAAAGTGAGGATAGTGCAGATCTTCCATTGAGGTTTTCTTCCCCCACTACTTCTTCAAATCACAGAAACCAAACACTGTCTTTATACTATAAATAGGCCAGATAGCCCATTCCCATGGTAAAACACAAAGGATAGAAATCTGAGACATTGCTCTTGCAGAGATTCTCCCACATCATTTCTTGGAGAGGGGGGATGGCTGCCCCTCTGCAGAAAGAGCAAGTCATGGTTTCCCAAGGGATCAATGAAAGATCAGAGCCATTAGTTCAGAGGCCTTGTATTATCACAGCAGTTCTGGACCCAGACATCCCCACCCCCAGCTGTGTGACTAATGAAGCCCTGCTAACAAGAATTTCCCTTACCCTTAAGTAAACCCCTTGAATGGTTCCTCATGCCTGAGGGGGCTCTATGGAAAAAATAATGCCATCCCACATGTAATTCCACACATTTGGGAGGAGTCCCCAGCGAGAGGGGAGATAGAAGAACAAGAGCATGAACTGAAGTGAGCAGTCCCTCATCTGAACACCTACTCATTTCCTTGTGTCTGGCTGTTGTGAGGCTCCAATGACAGCTAGCTGACACAGGAGAGCCCCAGTCTAAGCTAATTCACATCTTCTTCCCCTCAGCCAGAAGTCCCTGAGGTTCTGAGAGGTGGGGTGTGTCATTTTTAACAAACACAGTGTTGAAATTTACCTCGGAATAAGGTTGTCTGCTTTTCCCATTGACATCTATAAAAAGTGAGTTTTGAACCTGTGATGCAGCATTTGTACAGCACAGGATTGAAAGGGGTTAAGGTGGCCAGGCAGGCCAATTAACTCTATGGGGTGCACTTAGAAGAGCAGCCAGGGAGCATGCCACTAATTAGGAGTAGGCTAAGATGGGCAGGAACAGGTGGGACCAATATAAAGCCCAGGAGTGGTAGGTAACTAGAAAGTAGGCTTCAGTAATTCCCTGAGTGGAGAGGCTGGCAAGGGGTGGGGGAAATCAGATGAGTAGGAAGAAGCCAAGGGAAACAACAGTAAAGGAGTCAGACCATGCAGAGACCTTGGCTGCTTGTTATAGAGTCCCTAGGCTGGAACCTAGTGTAGAGTATGGGCCTGAGTTCCCCTACTAGTGACTGGGAAGTGGCAAGGGTATTAAAAATACCAGCCAGATAGCAGGTCTAGAAGGACTTTGAATTCCCCTGAAAGGGGAAGATCTTATTGACCTGGCCAGAGGGCTGAGTCATGAAGAGGAGACAGAAGATCTGAGAGTGAGTGGGGCTGCAGAATGAGACAGGATGGGGGAAATACCACTGGAGGCAGAGCACAGGCCTGGTGGAGCTAATTCCCAGGGTAGCCAGCAGGAGGTGCTGCTGGCAGTGAGCGTAACCCATGGCAGACCTATCCTAGCCTAGTTGCCCTTACTTCCTGGTGATGATAGCTTCCACACGGTTAGGTTAGAATCATCCACAATCAAACAAATGCTGAAATTGCCACATATATTCCTTCAATAGTACTGATTATATTTCTAACTACATTACATATCTAAAGATGGATTTTCTTTGTTTAGAACTCTAACTATAGAACTAATAGAACATTACCGTTTTCTGGCAGTAGCTAACAGAAGGTTAGTTTGTTAATACTCTTGACTGTAATTAATATTGTATGTGATGGCCTGGACTCTTGGCTGAATCAAACTTTTCCTAACTATATATTTAGGACAGTGCATGAGTGTGGGATTAACATTCACTTCCATTATCCATCCATAATATATATATTAACACATGGCATGTCTTACACGTGATGGCATGGCACACATTTGTCTCTGCTGATTCTATTTACCACTGTTGAACAAGACTATCTAGCAGGAAGCTTGTTCTAAATATATACAAAATTGCTTCAGGCCATATAGTTATTTAGCTATTATATTTTGGTCTGAGTTTTACTAACAGCACTGTAATAAAGTTGAGGCAGCACTACTGTTGTTCTACACCCTTATTTTTTGGTATTCAATATTTCAGAAATTTGCCCCTTGGGCAGAATTTTTTCATCCTCAACTGAAAGATGACTTTTTGGGGAGCTGGCGATGTTGCTGTTTGACACCTTGAGCTATGGAATAAAAGTAAATCCTTAAGCCCATTAACACAACAATAGCTTAACTAAATCTTTAGATTTCAGACTTTTCATGATTGGGGGTGTGACACTTTCTCATGGCATCCAGGACTGTGTGTGACTTTTACCCTCCTGCCTTCAGCGAAAGAGAAACTTTCTGGTGCTAAACTGGGTGTCAGGTCCCTGTCACCCAAGTCTGTTAGTCACCCAAACAATCTCCTCAGAAACTCTGTCAGCTTTTACTCTGCTTTGTGGGTAACACTTCCCAAGCACCTCAAAAGCATTTCCCTGTAGTGTCCAGTGACAGAGGCTGGACACTCACAGTGGTTATCAAGTCAGCTGTTCTAAAGAGCTAGTGTACATGCTTGATTCAATTGAGGATGTACATCTACTTAATATGAAGGCACTGAGATAAATTCATAATAAAAAGAGTAAATTTATTAACAAAGAACAGGGATTCAAAGATGTAGTGAGCACGGATAATGAGAAACAAAAAATAACATGTTTCTACAAAAGTAAGTCTTAACTCTAGCAAGTTAATCTTATCTAAAGTAGTTTCTCATTTAAAACCTTTTCTGTTGTGCTTGCAGGTTTTCACTCATACCATGATCCAGAATTTTCATGATTCCCCTACACTTGGCTTGCAAGGAGATTTCTTTAAAAATGGATAACAAAGGGTTTCTTTCCCCCTTCTTATAGCCATTAAACCTTTAAAATTTATCCTTTTGAAGTGTACTCCTGGATAAGAACTTCCCCCCATGCTTCCTTCACATTTTCCCCTCCCCTGCTTAATTTGTTCTTCCTGTTTACTTCATTTGCAGATGTAACTCCTATTGTATTTGACTCACAATACTTAATTTACATAAGAGACAGAGATAGCTGAATAGAGGTGCTTTTGTCTGCCATAAGAACTGTTTGTCCTCTCTGCCTTGTTACAGATTTTAAAGCATAATATCAATAGGTATACATAATTCCTCATCTAGTATTAATACTTATATTTCACAGTAATATAATGACCAGTCTGTCACTAACTTTCATTAGATTTGATATCTTCACAGATAAATACTATGACAGCAATGTGTTAGGTGTAGTGAGTTTGTCAGTCCTGACGAGTTGCTGGTGTAGAGTAGTGAACCGCCAATGGGCCTCTGTGTCCCAGGAGGGCATGTGCCTTTAATATACTGGGAGCAATTTAACTTAGAAATAGTATCAGTACTGCACTGTAAAAAGTTCAGGCAGTAATTCAGGGCCTTTGATCCCTAATGCCCAACCCATCAGACCCAGAGGGACTTGCCTAGGGCACTGTGGCAGGGTAGGGGTTAAAGCCCTGCCAAAATGCTGGCTGCAGCCTGCTCTCTGGCCAGGAGGCCAGGTGTAGAGATGCAAGTACTCAGCAGGGAGCCCAGCTGAAAGCCCTAAGGAGGGCTGGCTCAGAGGAACATACTGAGCTAAGTAGTGACAGCTGTGCTAGAGCAGGAGCGGGCTATAAAAGCCCTGGGCAAACCTCAGTGGGGAGGCTAGTCTGGGAGGAGATAGGAGGGCAGAATCTCTGTCTCCTTACCAACAAGGAAGCCTCAAGGGCCAGGAGACCCTGGGGAGGGTATGTGGGGCACTAACTGTTGGGAGATCTGGGAACTGCACAAGCACTGTAAATAAAGACATGGGGGTGATCCAATAAAAAGAGGGGTGGAAGACTCTTTATAATACCAGCCTAAACACAGGATGCAGGCCCAAAAGTGGGAGAGCCTGTATGGGACCCCGTGACAGGCACCAACCCCAATTATTTCCTCTCCCATATGGGGGACAGCAACAGCTGGAAGGGGCTTTTATAGTTTGCTGACATTATCCCTCACTCGATTTAAGAGTTAGTCTGGATTCCCCACACCTTACCCTTAGTTTCTGTATTGCCATCGCTTATTAGTCTCCGTTCACCTCACCCTTTTTCAACCACTGCAAACCCTGAATTCCTTTCTTCCTGATCATTATGCTACTTGCCTCCTTTGCCTATCCATAGTTTCTCTTTGCCCAGTGTCTTTTCTTACTCCACCAATCCCTTGGCAGTTCCACCCAAGTGCCTTCTAAAACCAGTTTTTTTGTAACATAAATAAAACAAATATATCAACCCCCCCCAAAGGAAACCAAATAATAGAGCCAGCACACCATGTGCCTGCCATCACTCACATCAATTTTCATGAAAGGGGTATCTGTTCCTATTACCCTTCATCTATTTTGTCTTTTTCAGTTCATTGGTGCAGAGATTATATTTTCCTATGCGTTTGCATAAGTGCCTACTATAATGGGGTCCTGAGCCTCACTGGGGCCTTTGGGCTCTACCACGATAAATATAAAGGATTTTTACACCTTTAAAGAGACACACACCCAAAGACTGAAGAAATCATTATGTGGAATATTATGTTTGTGAAATTACACACATGTACATGTACAGAACTTCAGCCACTGTTTCACTCCCCAAGGATCACTTGGTAAAATTTCAGCTGTAGCTGCTCTAGAAACCGGGAGAGACTTTTTTATGAGATGACACTATTTTTTTTTATTACCCCTGGGAGCTGGTAATTAGCGTTAGTTTTTTTGCTTCAAGATAAATATGGGATTCTGGTCTTGTATGAATATTTTGACTTTATTACATTGAGCTTTAGTTTGCAGGACCAATTCAGCTGACCCAACTCAATTAGCTGCTTTGAGACTACACTCAATAAAGGCAAATAATGTCCATGTGATTTCTCTCATAAAAGTTTCATGTAGTGTATAATTAGCGGAGACTGAGTGCTTCCTTTGTTGCAGCAAGGTCTTCCCACCCATAGATTCTAACAGCCCTAACATGTTGCTGACAAAATGAATCTAGAACCAATTAAACATGTACACAGAGATTTAAACCATCTCTCCTCTGAACCCCTCTTCTCTTCTTCCCTTCCCCCAAAACATACACACAGGAAGGGAGGCAGAGAAAACAAGGAACTTCAGAAGGGTCACCTACCTTTTGTCCCTTCAGGGTTTTGGGGGAGATGGAACAGGCAGGGAGAGCAGTAAATGCTGTGGATCCTGGATCTATGGTTAACCGAATCCTGTGATGTGCAGAAGCAGGAAGGTGGCCCTCCTAGAATGGCTGCATCTCTTTGCTTCTGCTGCAAAGCCTTCTTCCTTTAATACAGTGGTTCCCAAACTGTAACAACCTGTGAACCCCTTTCACTAAAATTTCAAGTCTTGTGAACCCCTTCCTAAAAATGAATATTTCCAGGGATTTTCTCCTTTACCTGAGTATAAATTATAAAAGCAGTGATCTTGGAAATATAAAATTTGTTTTTATGATATGTTTATTACACACTTTTTTATTAACTATGTATCATTACAGTATTTTTATTACATTATGAAAATGGCAACACTTTTACAAGATCTCACTTTTGTAGCTTGTCTTTTAAAAGGCTTATTCAAAGCGATACAAGATTTCTATGTTTCAGACAGCACCATGTTAAAGCACACCAGCAGACCTTTGTCATGTGAGCTAAAGGATTAATTACAATATCTGGCAGCAGGAGTAGGCTATTATTCTATGTGGACCTTCCAGTAGAGGATATACAATAGAGGATATACAACAGGACTTGCCCTGTTTTACGGACAGCATACAGATTTGGGAGGTTCTGTCTGAGAGGCAGTGTGGCTAAATGGATGAGCCTTGGGTCTATCAAAGTAGAGATCTGGTTTCTGATATCAGCTGGTGTAACCTGTCAGTAGGCCTTACTTAGCAGATGTTAATAACCCCTATTACTAATAAAAGTGTAACCTACAACTCATGGAGCTTGTCCCTTGCAAATCTGAAATATGTGCAGAAACATTATGTAAGTTCTGCACTAAGTTGCAATGTGCTATCCCATTTCTATATTGGCAGCACCACACAAAATGGCCTTAAAAATGCCATATCCAGTCACAGGAGGATCTCCTCAGCATACAAAGACCCTTTAGTGCTGGAGAGCCACACTGGCCGCCATCCAATGCCTATCACTCTGCTGCCAAGGTAGGAAGTGTGGCTAGGGGTTTCTTATGACCTAGTGCTCCCCAGCTGCCATTTTGTTCTTATGGGGCAGCTGGTGTGAATTAAAGTAGGGTCAAGTTGCTCTGTTATGCCATGAACTAACCCAGCATGCAGCTGGCCAGAACTGCAAGTGTGCAAAGGCCATGTCTGAACAAGCACTACAAGAGCTGTAGTAGTCCGTCATGGCAACAGGGACAAATGCTGCAGGAAGTTCAGCTACTCCAATGAGACCCTGCCTCATGTCCTGTGTGAATGCCAGCACCACTCCGGAGCCTGATGGCACTGCCACAACGCCATCCAGAACCGGCTGGTGAAAGCCATCCTGCCATCCCTGGGGAAGAACACCATCAACTCTGCCATCCCTGGAATGGACAGCTGACTGCGACCTAACATCTTCATGACCATGGTGGATGTTATGGTGCCATTCGAAAACAGGTCACCGGCCCTCCACCAGGCCTGAGCTCGGAAGGTGCTGAAATACACCCCGCTGGCTGACACCCTGAGAGCCCAGAGCTATGAGGTCCAGATCCACGCCCTGATCGTGGGAGCCCTGGGTTCATGGGATCCCCACGAGCCAGTGCTGAGAGCGTGCAGAGTCTGTCGACACTACGCCCGGCTCATGAGACAGCTCATGGTGTCCGACACCATCAGGTTGTCCAGAGATATATACCGGAGCATGGGACAGCGTCAGTACCAGGTCAAGTTATCATGATCATTGGTCAGGGAAATAACCCACTTCCTTCCTTCCCCGACAAACCAAGGACACACCCCACCCTTGTACTTATTCACTACACCATCATTGACTTGGACTCTAAATACATTCTATGGGTAGCGTACTTGAGATCACTTATATACTGATGTTTTAAAAACTCCTGCACCCCAATCTGGGTCTATGCTGGTTATGTACTATGTATATATCTTATGAACCTTGTAACCAACACTTGTAATGCCTCATAACCCAAGCCTGACCCCAGTTGTACAGTACCTTCCTTTTTAACTTGTGTAAATTTGATTTTAAACATTACCTTTAATAACATTTTTAAATTTGTTCTCCTTGGCCATAGCTGAGAATAGGGGCCAGTTTTCCTAAATACCATGGTGCTGAATGTAGAATATAAACTCTGCAGGGGCCTCTGGACCATACTGTGACCAGTAAAGGTACGTACAGCTCTCATCTCTATTGCTAAAGGGTTTGTATTATTTAATCAGTGACGGCATGTGCTCTGGTTCTCACTTCCTGTAGCTGGGTCCACATGCTAGAGCATCGTGGTATGCTGCAGATCAAATTGATCCTGAGGCTGGGCCTTTGCACTGTGAATTTTGTTACCAGGCCACTGGGCTTTGACATAGTGAGTTAGTGTAAAACCATTTTTTATCTTAAATGTTATTTGGTTGTTTTTAATTATGAAATTTGAGGAGTGAGGGGCTAAGAGAACAAAACTCCCAAACTTGATGATAACATTGTCTCCAAGCAGCAATTAAAAGGAAAATTTGTGTTTGTCTCTTATTTGCTGTTTGCAAAAAAAACCTAACACCTTTTAAAGCAGCAAAGAATCCTGTGGCACCTTATAGACTAACAGACGTTTTGGAGCATGAGCTTTCGTGGGTGAATACCCACTTCTTCAGATGCATGTGGTGGAAATTTCCAGGGGCAGTATATATATGCTAGCAAGCAAGCTAGAGATATCTAAGCTCATGCTCCAAAACGTCTGTTAGTCTATAAGGTGCCACAGGATTCTTTGCTGCTTTTACAGATCCAGACTAACATGGCTACCCCTCTGATACCTAACACCTTTTGAAAATCAGTGTTTTCTCCATTACAGTAAAGCTTGTCTCCAGAGAATAGTGTAAATTGTTTTGATCTCTGTCAATTAGCACTGTTGATAAGTGTCATTGATCAGCTAAATAGCTTTGTTTGACTAGCTGATCCTTTCTGACTGTAAAGAGACTATGACTCTATGAAGAAAAGGGAACAAAAATACATATCATAACCTTTGAAATGTTTTGAACCTTTCATATATTTATAATTGTAATGATAGAGAGAACAGAGAAGGAGAAACACAAGATGGGGTAAATATAAAGCTTTTATCAGCATGAGTTTGGAATGGCTGTATCTCTATTTCATTACAGATAAATCATATATCATTATAGTAGTTTCTGATATATTGTCAGGACCTTAGCCATGCATGTGACCAAAATACAGTCTATCAGAACTTCTATACACGTAGCGAATATTAAACAGAGCACCGGCTGTTCATCTTCTCTATGTACAGCAACTCCTCTAAATTACTTAAGGTGCTCAGCCTTGATCTTGCATTGAAAATTGGATAAATGCAGGAAGTCAATGGGCTCCCTACCGGCACAGGGGTCTTCCTCTACTCAGGTAGTTCTCATTTCAGGGTTGGGGCGAACTTCTTTTTTGCTTGGGTGGGTTTTTGTTTTTTGTGAGTCAAAAAAGAAGAAATTATTTTCTGGGAAGAAAGCTTAAAAACCATGTCCTGTGAGCTGTTAAATAAATAAGACATATGATTCATTCTAACTACAATATTAGGTAGTTTCTGTTCAAATGGAGGAAAAGAAAACAAGAATTTTTTTTTTATTTAGTTTATTTGAAAAAGTATTATTGCTTCGGTCGAATACTGCAGCCATAGCAACAGATACAGATGCCAACAATATCTTTGCCCACTTCAGCCTGGCTCATCCCCACTGCACTGCATTGTTGAGAATTCCGAGAGTCATGAGATGGTAAAGTACGTATTCTCAAGAGACTGAAAGGAAAATGCTCCACAAATGCTAAGCTGGAACTTGGCACTGTGGTTGCTCTTCAAATGAATGGCACTGTATGCAATAAACAAGCAAAGCAAGGGAGCTTAAAAATCTAAACACTCTCTTGAGAGGAGATAGCAGTTCCTGGGAACAGCGAACAAAAGCTATCAGAAAACTAAGATCATTGATTTTTATCACTAATCACTTACGATGATGGATGTGTGGTTAGAATAGGAATGTAGATTCTGCAGTACAAAGCACTGCATTCTCTAATGCCTCTTCTGAGGTTTTATTTACACTAATTAAAAGAAGCATCCTGGTATATTAGACAGTGTAACATTTGTTAAACTAGCTGTATAGATTTTGTTTTTAAACATATTAATCCAGTAATCTTTCTGTTTCATCATATCCTTAGATAACTCTCATGTAGCAGTGACTGATATATGCCATTTCTGCTTCTATGTGTTTGAAAGGAAAATTCATACATAAAAAAAGCTATGGATTTTCCACTTGAAACGGATCATATTAAAGAGATTGTCTTCCTCTTTCCGGCCCCTGATTGTTATAGAGAGAACATTAAAAATAAGCAAATACATAGTGCAGTGTTCTGTCTACCAGCTGGCAGCCTGACAATAGAGCAAACTAAACAAGGTAGCAGGGTCTCCCATCCGGTGGATGAACTTTCCTGTGTTCTACTTCCTGCATATTATCATATTCAGAGACACCATCACAGCCAATAAGCTTCAGCTCTCTACTGCTGGCTAGTCAGGTTGTTTGGATATCTGTAACCAGGCCTGGTGGCCTTGATGTCTTTTGACAGTCCCTGTGTGCAAAGTGACCAGCCAGCTTCCTAGAAGCACCATTTTGGGAGGAAATCCCAGTCCCTCTTCCTCCTGACCCAAGCATTCACCATATTACTTCACTCTGGAGTTAGGACTCATTTTCTCTGAGATCAGAGTTAATTTATTTTTCTATCTCAGCAGCAGCCAAAAAGAGACTAAACCAGATGTAGTCATCACATCCAACTCCATTTATTTAAAGTAAAAGCAAAAGTTATTAGCAGAAAACAGAAAATAAGGTGGAAATCACCAAATAAACAATGTTTAATCCTTACATTGTTATTACTAGCCATAAGCAATGTCAGGTGGGCACAGATCTAACTTACGACACATGACATGGAACTATTACCTAAAAGCTACTTGAACAAAGTGTCTCTTCCAGCCTGAATGCTCTGGGTTCCTTCCCAACTCTAGTGCTAATGACTCTGTGATACTGGGGCCTGAAATATCTCCTGCCCCCAAAGAACTCTGAGAAAAAGTTTTGTCTTTTTTCCTTTTTCTTACATTTACTTTCCACTTGAGAGAGATCAGGCTGGATGAATAGGCCCTGATAACAAAGCAGTTAAACACAGAATTTTAGTTTAAATATGTGAGCAGTCCCATTTTGCTATACTGCACATGCTTTCCCAGTGTTTACCATTGTTCTTATTTCCTGTTTCTTTGTTCCTCGATTATCTTTCTCTGTCTTTTAGTTTAAAAAATATAACTGCTTCTGCCTTCACTGTGTTTCAAAAACTGTGGTATGTGAATTCAAAATGTGGGACAGGCTATTTATAAAATGATCCCTTGCCATTAGAAAATTAAGATTATTAGAGGACTGGTACATAATACGTTATTCTGTAAAGAATTACATTCATCTAAGTTCTCTGGACTGCTCTGACTCCCAACCAAACAACATATCAAATATATACATTGGGCACCTGTAACAGAGTGCTGACCAATAGCACTTGAGCCAAAACTCTGGTCACTTTTAGTACTAATTAGGTTTCCCAGAGAAGGCCTCATTGGGCATGGTGGTACCTGATTCCCAGGCCAGCTTGGGGCTAGTGAGTCAATGAGTCAAATTAGCTCATAAACAGGGAAGCTGTATAAAAGGGCACAGGAAAGGGGACTGGCTAGCGAGTGTGACAAAGGGAGGCTGCTGAGTAGACTTTATTTCCCTCCCCCCACTTTTTTTTTTTTGAAGAAGGGGTTAGAAGGTTAAGATACAGTGTAAAGGTGTGGAGACACTGATATGTGTGGGTGGAGGAACTGTAAATAAAAGTCAGAGTGGCGTTTACAAGCAAGAAGGTCTCAGGGCGGTCTGCGGTCATGGAAGAGGTCGGGATGTGACACCCTGCCCCTATCACAATACTCTTCTATCAGTCAGCTTGCAGTCTTGGACTCTTAAGAATATGTTAGCTCATACTAGGTCAGACTGATGGTCCATCTGGCCACTCTCAGATGACAGGATACTGGGCTAAAGTCAGCTGCTTCAGAGGGAATGAACAGAACAAGGGCAATTTTGAATGCTCCATCCCCTGTTGTCCAGTTCCAGCTTCTGGCAGCATAGGTTTAGGGAAGCTATTTTACTTGGCACCCAGGTGAGAAAAGCACCCCTAGGTAGAGCTGGTTCCTTTAAAAAAAAAAAAGTTTTGTGAAAATCAATTTTTTTTACTGTTTGAAATATCAAAATGTTAACAATTTAAAAAAAAATAATAAATTTCAACCAAAAATGGAAATTTCAAAGATGAGCTCTCTGAAGATTCCATGATGGTGGTCTTGGTCAACTGAAATGGGAAGCTATTAGCTATTATCACCAAAGCTTTTAAAAGAATTTAGAAGAGAATTCTTTGTTAAAACAACACAAATCAACACTCCATAAGATGCCCTGGGTGCTATTCTGTGAAGTACTGACTGTTTCCTACTTCGAGTGAAGAGAATGAAAGTTGAAGATGTTCAGCATCTCTCAGGAGGCGCTGAGCCCCATAATGGATCAGGCTTTAGTTTGGTGTCAGCTTTGCTCGTTATTAGCATTCTGTAATTGTTTAGTTTAAGTGTTTTCTTGCTGTTGCCTGGAAACATTTAGTAGGATGTCAGCACCGCAGCCTGGTCTGGTTTAAGATTAGTTTAATTTTGTGCATATTCACAGTTTTTAAAAAAATTGATTGATTATTTGAGATTTCTTACTTTGTTAGGCTTTCAGCATCTCATAACTAATTTTACCGGGACATCAACCTGGTAAATAAGCTTTTTTAGGAGGATCAACCTTTTGTCCTTGCTCCTGTATGCCTTGCTTAGGCAAAATTCCCCACTGAAATCAATGGCCTGAGTAAACAATGCAGAATTAACTCTGTTGCTTGTCTTACATTAGTTAGCTAAAACTTTGCTCAGTAGCTGTCTAGGCTCTTGCAACATTTCATTGCTGTAGTCTTATTGGTGTATGCATGGAAAGCTATGTTTTGCCAACAGATCTACTAAATGCATCCCTGAGCAAACAATACTTGACACACATCTTGACATGGCATATCTCCATTTATACATTCCAAGCGTCTGATGCTAGAACAGTGGTTTTCAACCTTTTTTCATTTCTGGACCCTTAAAAATTTTCAAATGATGGTGCAGACCCCTTTTTAAATCTTAGACATAATCTGTGGACTTTCAGGGGTCTGCAGACCACAGGTTAAGATCACTGTTCTCCTCGACTACAGGGTGCATTGCATCTCCCCATTAAAGTCTAAGGATATTAATGGTGTGCAGTATTTCACAAAGGGGTGTCACTGCTGTGTACTAATTGGGCTGTAAGATCCACCAGCCTTCTGGCCATTCCAGAGACCTACGGGTTATTCACATTACATGTGAAGATGCACATTTTTAAAAAGGGGCATGACTAAGTGAGAAAATGGACATGTTACCCTCTTAAAGAAAAGAATCTCAGCTGTATTTCAGACACACACATGGATTAATACTAGCGTATTTATGCATATAAGTGCTTCTAAATGTATAGAGATTTCTGTGGCTCCATAGCTGGGAATATCAATCAGAAATTCATAAGCCTAAAATAGTACTACAGTACTAAAAGTCATTTGACTATATCAAATTCTCTGCTAGATTTCTGTTCCTGGTATCTGCCAATTACTATTTTACATATGGGACAGATATAAACATGCTCGTCTCCCATCCAAATATTGTACAACATCATTCATGGACGAAGGAATGACAGTAACCTGTGCAATGCAGAAGGTTCATCCAGCAATAGGTTACATACCACTCAACAGTGTTAGAGCATCATATTCCAACATCACACAAGGCAAATATTTTCTACCAAATGTGAGAGTTTCTGTGCTCCTGTGACATATGGCAGACCTGCCAGTGAAGTGATAGCTCTGTCTCAAGGAAGCTAATTCTCAAATTGTGTTAACACTTTGAACAACAGTCCAGACTGTCATAAAACATGTAAACTCCACTGTCTTCACCAGACACACTGCAGTGACACAGCTGTATCGGTACAGCTGCGCCGTTGTACATATAGACCAGGGGTAAGCAACCTATGGCACGCGTGCCAAAGGTGGCACGCAAGCTGATTTTCAGCGGCACTCACACTGCCTGGGTCCTGGCACCAATCCAGGGGGGCTCTACATTTTAATTTAATTTTAAATGAAGCTTCTTAAACATTTTAAAAACCTTATTTACTTTACATACAACAATAGTTTAATTATATATTTTAGACTCCTAGAAAGAGACCTTCTAAAAACGTTAAAATGTATTACTGGCACGCAAAACCTTAAATTAGAGTGAATAAATGAAGACTTGGCACACCACTTCTGAAAGGTTGCCGACCCCTGATGTAGGCGTAGCCTAAGTGTTGGCACAGTGGGGGCTTCATGTTGACCTCCTGCTCTCCCACAAGTCTTTACCAAAAATAAGAGCTGGCATGACAAAAAGAACAAGAAAATTTAAGAAACTGGAAATGACTTATGAGTGAAATAGACAGGATTGTGGTTATTTTTTTTAGTAATATTTCTTTGCATGTAGTGTTCGTAGTCCTTTTAGGAAAGAGTTCTGTGCAGACCAAACTTAATAGCTCAAAGACTTCTGTTCCCAAGGTGGAGAAATATTACAGAATGGCATGTTGATTTAACAAATGTGCTTAATCTTGAAAGTCTAAATTTCTATTAGAATTATAAACATGTGTTTAGAGAGATACAGTCCTACTTATAAGGGATGATTAATGAGTTTGAGTATCTTCCTTTTCTGTGGTCAGAAATAGTAATTTTTTCTATTTATTCAATTTGCATATACACCTCTACCCCGACAGAACGCGACCGGGTATAACACAAATTCGGATATAATGCAGTAAAGCAGTGCTCTGGGGGGAGGGGGGACAGGGCTGCGCACTCCAGTGGATCATAGCAGGTTCAATATAACGCAGTTTCACCTATAATACGGTAACATTTTTTGGCTCCCGAGGACAGCGTTACATTGGGGTAGAGGTGTACTAAGTTTGATGTTATTACATTTTATTGTCATTCATTTTATTTTGGCAAATGGTAAATAAACTGGTAATTTGGTAAATTAACTTCCTTTTTTTGTTTTAAAGATTGATTAAAGTTTAATGACAATCTACTGACTCTTGCATTATCCAATGGATTCATGGGTCAGCTTCTAGCATAGCAGCCTGGCTCGGTCTGAATCCTGGAACTGTACAGTTAAATACAGCATACTGGCACTCAAGCCTTGTATTTATGAAAGACAGTTCACTTTGTGAGCTTGTGAAAGGCATACTCAGAACTAGAGCATTTTGAACATAAGGTTCCTTACAGTCATTACAGCTCATTTCTTCCCAGGGCTCATCATCCAAGAGGTAACAGCTGAATGACCCTCAAATGCCTAAAGAAAGTGGAGAAATCTGGGGGAAGATAGAGGAGGAAAAAAAAAAAAACAAGAGTGCAGAGGAAATGAAACCAAAGAGGAATCAGTATTTTTAGCTGACTTAAATATAGATCAGATTATTATAGGCATTAGTGGAGGTGGAGAGATAGGAACATCTGATGTCCTCTAGTGTGATAGGAAAACAAAATATGGTTCTAGTCTGCAGAAAGAGTATAAAAAGGGCATTAGGGTTTTCCATATTCCACATTCATCTTCTGTCTGGGACTTCCATGTGCATTTTTCTCACTATACAGATCAAATGTGGGTTTTTACCTGCCGGCACTTGAAACCCATCTGAGACTGAAATTTAACTGAAAAAAAGATGAGAAAATTTCTGATTGAGACCCCTTTAAATAGTGTGTCTAAAGTTTAATTTTTAAAACATTCTATTTTAAAATACTTCAATATGTTTTTCTGCTTCCCTGCTGATGTACAAGGACGTAAGAACTGCCATACTTGGTCAGACTAATGGTATATTTAGCCGAGTATCCTGTCTCTGATAGTGGCCAGTACCAGAGCTGCAGGGGGAGTGTATAGAATGGGATAGTTGGAGTAACCCATCTCTTGTCTTCCCCTCTTGTGTTCTGATAGTCAGAGATTTATAGTCATTCTGCACACGGGATTGCATCCCTGACCATTCTGGCTAATAGCCATTGACGGACCTATCCTTCATGAACTTATCCAGTTCTTTTTTCAACCCTGTTGTACTTTTGGCCTTCACAACATCCCATGGCAAAGAGTTCCACAGGTTAATTATGCATTGTGTGAAAAAGTATTTCCTCTTGTTTATATTAAACCTGTTGCCTATTAATTTCATTGGGTGACCTCCTAGTTCTTGTATTATGTGAAGGGGTAAATAACATTTTCGTATTCACATTCTCCACACCAGTCATGGTTTTATAAACCTCTACCAATCTCCCATTAGTCATCTCCTTTCTAAGATGAACAGTCCTAATCTTTTTAAGTTCTCATCATATGGAAGCTGTTCTATGCCCTTGATCAACTTTGTTGCACATTTCTGAACCTTTTCTTGTTCCACCAGATCCTTTTTTAAATTGAGTGATGAGACCTGGACGTAGTATTCAAGGTTTGGGTTGCCATTATGACATTATGATCTTTTCTGTCTTATTTTCTATCTTGTCCTTGATAGTTCCTAACATTCAGTTAGCCTTTTTGACCACTGCTGTATGTTGAGCAGAAGTTTTCAGAGAACTATCCATGGGGATTCTAAGATCTCTCTTTTGAGTAGTAACAGCTAATTTAAAGCACATTTTATATGTGTAGTTGGGATTATTTTTTTCTAATGCATTTTACTTTGCACTTATCAATGTTGAATTTCATCTGTCATTTTGTTGCCCAATCACCCAGTTTTGTGAAATTCCTTTGTAACTCTTCACAGTCAGTTTTTGGACTTTACTATCTTGAACAATTTTGTATCATCTGCAAACTTTGCCACTTCATTTTTCACTCCCTTTTCCAGATCATCTATGAATATGTGGAACAGCACAGGTCCCAGTATTATCCTTGGGAAACTCTGTTGTTTACCGCTTTCCACTGTGAAAACTGACCATTTATTCCTACCCTTAGTTTTAACCAGTTACTGATCTATATGCTTGTGGACACCCTAAAAGAATTCTAATAGATTGGTGAGGGATGACTTCTCTTTATAAAAGCTGTGCTGATTCTTCTTCTTGTTTTATTTCCTTCATTCAGCTTCCAGGGCGACAGGACTAGTTTCTTTGCATATAGCATTTCTAAGGTGCAATAGGACAATTTAACAATCCTTGTATTGCGAAGTTCCTTCTCAGCCATCTGATTTTGATAGGCCTTCTGGATGAGTGGGAGGAGGAGGGAATTCCCGTGCCTGGGTTCACAAGTTCAGAGCAAACATTTTCAAAGTTATAAAGCCAAACACATATTGTTTTACAGCATGGAATATAGATATTACAAGTAAGATTAATGCATGTAGCCACTTACAAGCATTTCATAGAGTATAAACATTAAATGCATTCTTATATGCCTAATACCTATTTTGAGCAAAACTAACATACAGTTGAACTGGTCAGGTCTCCATCAGTTTGTTAGTTCTTAGTTAATGCCTGCATTCTTGGCCAGAGCTGGCACCTGCTTTGCCAACATCACAGGCTGATTCTCCAAATGGAAGGGAAGTACATTCTCTTGATAAGGCCTTCTACTGTCTGCATGTGAAGTAGAAGCATACATCAGTGTAGCTAGCTTTCTGAATGTTTATCTTTACTTGATTTTTGCACTGTTGCTTATGGGCCTGATTCTTCCAAGCTGGCCTTTCTTCATGAGTAGTGCTCTTGAAATTGGGGCTCCATGAATATGGATATGCCCATAAATAACTACATTACAACAAATCAAAATGTGAAATTCCTGTTTTAAATTCCCAGTTGCATTGTAGTACATACTAACTAGTAAACAGGCTGAGACACTATTCCCAATATTCATACCTTTAAACATAATTGCCCTTTCCACTGAATTTATAAAGTTTAGGGTATACTTTGATGAAAAGCAAGTAAGTAGAGCTGGTTGAAACAAGCAAAATGTACAAGAAGTTTGTGATATGTTAATTCCTGTGTAATGGAATGTGTTGTAGATATTCAAAACGTTGACTAACAATAGTCCAGCTCTAAAGTTAAGCATTCTAGGAGGTTTTATTTCGTTTCTTCACTTTGAGCATTTGACAGTACTTTGTGTATTGTCAGATCTAGTCGCTATCTTGGCTTTTGTTTACAATGGAGCTCTCCTGTGCGTGCTAGCCCCCAGGTCCTGCAAGAGAGCTGATGCTGTTTCAGTGGAAGGTCTCCTTTCCCTAAGACTCCTGTAGAGAGCCAGGGAGAAACAAGCTGGGAGACAGACACTAATACCCTTATCTTCATTCCTCAGATGCATGCATGGGCTAGGAAATAAGAAAGAAATACTTCACGCCATAACATTCCTTTGCAGGACTCAGAAAGGAGTTTAGAAGATAGACCTAACCCTAATGCTGCTATTGAAGAGGCAGTGTTCATAGGGGGAAGTGGCAGGACCAAACATATAAGGTGGTGCTTCTCCTGAGCTTCTCCAATTCTCCTTCAATGATAACAATGCAAAATGAACAGCTAAAGACACAAAAACTAACAGTAAGAATTTTGTTGAGGACATTAGAAGCAGGAAGTCTGCCAAACAGGCAGTAGAGCTACTAGATGACCAAAGTGTTAAAGGAACACTCACGGAAGATAAGACCATCGCAGAGAAGCTAACTGCATTCTTTGAATCAGTCTTCTCTGCAGAGGATGTGAAGGAGATACCCACATCAGAGCTATCCTTTCAGGGTGGCAAAACTGAACTACTGTCCCTCGCTGATGTGTCCATAGAAGAGGATCTAGAATAAATGGATAAATTAAACAGTAATATGTCACCCAGACCAGATGGTTTCACACAAGAGTTCTGAAGGAACACAAATATGAAATTGAAGAACTACTAACTGTAGTATGTAACCTACTGCTGAAACAAGCCAGATGACTGGAAGGTGGCTAATGTAACGCCAATTTTTAAGAGAGTTCTAGAGATAATCCTGGCAATTACAGGCCAGTGAGCCTAACTTCAGTACTGGGAACACATTGTGGCTCACGCCAGGTGGAGTGTATGTCTAATTGGCCTTTGACTCTTTCTTGCCTGTGATGGGGGTTCATCCCACCACAGCGTCGCTTCAAACGTCAGATACTGCTGTTTTGCAATAGCGACATAATTTTTCTGCTGTTTTCACATCAGCAAACACACACTCAATATACTCTGTGCAAATTCTTTATTGAAACAGTGATCAATTTACAAGCTAGATCACATTTTTTGCCACTTTAGCATGAACTGGTTTCTCTTTGTGATTTACGGCTGTAAAAATCTTAGAATTGACAGTTCTTAAAAGCAAAATACAGTAACTGTGCTTCTGATCAGCAGAACACATCCATAGGTCTTTTACATTCGTTGTAACATAAAAAAAAGAAAACTTTCAGAATTACTGAAATATAACTTGTAATTTAGAGCAAGCATTTTCTTTGCATCTAAGAAACTTTCAGCAGTCTCACAAAGTATGATCGATACCAAGGAGACCAACAGTTTAGATAGTGATTTGCCAGTATATTCTTGGTAACAACTTTCAAGTCTCTGAATTTACTACTGGGTATTACCACTTTTTTAAAAACAAGTTATTCTGAATCAGTATGTAGGTAACTTTAGCAAAGCTGATCAGGAAACCCTGATTATATGTTACAATACTTTCAGTTCTTGACATATAGGGATGGCCATGAAGGGTGTAGCTGCATTACGAACACAAGATCCCCTTATTTCATTCTAAAATTGGATTAGTCTGCATGGTATGTTTAGAACATAATTTTGTCTGAACAGAGACTTTCCGCATTTTGAGTGTTGTATGGTACCAAACACATGGATGCTTAACAAATAATAGTGTAAAAAGGTGTGCCTAGGCCAAATTATAGGTAATTTATCACTCCTATTCCCTTTAAATGCTTAAGGTGTGTGATGAAACTATCCTGGATATAAATTCAAGTTATGTAATAATGTAAATACTAGAAATATAATTATGGTTCCATCAAAACATTTATACTATTTCCAAATGTTATTCTTTCATCATATTATGAAACACAGTTCATTTTAGATAGATTATGATTAAATAGGCTAGGAGTAAGAGGTGGAATGAGATCTTCAGACCTTGTTTGCCACATCACTACTGCAAAATGAGTGCTTAAAAGCATTTACTAAACATTATGCTTATAGGTGTAACACCATAGATCCAAAAAGATACTGAAGATTACTCAACCTATATGAAAACAGAGAGAAAATATTTAAAACAGAACATTACAAACCTACATTTCCCCCAACCAAGTAGCACATTAACTGTGACCAAACTATTAGATGCCCCCAAAAGTTACATTTACCTTTCAAACATTTTTATGGTTACGTAGGGAAAGGAAGCCTTCAGATTACATTGATTGAACCACCATCATCTGTGAACTTTAAAGTTTAATTGGCTGAAATCCTAGCTCCAGTGTCAAAACTCCTATTGACATAAACAGGGCCAGAATTTCACTTATCTGAGCATCAGATTCAAGCAATTTAGCTAAGAATTGGCTCACTGTGCACTTTAAAGCCCACGCTTCATTATTCACTTTGCATGGTTGAGCCCTTTGAAAAATATGTTAAATTTCCTTGAAGTATAGATTTTATTTTGAAATTTTGCTAGAAACCATGGGGTTATTTGGCCTTCTACTATTATTGTAATTTATTAATAATTATTATTGAACAGATTGCAGGAGTGCATAGAGGCCTTAATCAGGATCAGAACTCCACTGTGCTAGACTCTGTGGCTTGGATCCTCAAGGGATGTAGGCATCACAATTCCTAACATTTAGGTGCCTAAAAAATCACTGGAATCCACAAAGCATGAATCAGGGCCTTGGCTCCCTATACAATGCACGGGGGATATAGGTGCTTAAGAATGGGATCCACAAAAGCCAGCATGCTAGGTGTGAGCTTCCTAAACTAGCCAATGGGAGATATCCATTAGAGGGGTGTACCTTAGATGTTGAACTTCATGAGGGGGCATGGGTTAAGCCTGGACTGGAGAGAGGCACCTATCTCAGCTCACAATCCACAACTGGGAACTTCTCGCTTGGAAGCAGGTAGTTTAGGTGCCTAACCTGTTTCTTTCAAGAATGCTGCCTAGCTCCAGACAGAACAACTGGAGGAGGTAACCTCCATCATAACCCTTAGGCCCGCAGTGGTTAGGGTAAGATGTGGGAGACCAGGGTCAATTCCCACTGCTCCCAGAGAAGGAGAAGGGATTTGAATAGAGGTCTCCTACTTCTGTCATGAATGCCCTGATAACTAGGCTATAGAGTTATTTCCTCCCCCAGTGGCCTAATTAATATTTAATACGAAGTGGAAAGCTTCACCAAGAGATTGAGACTCACATTAGAATAGCCCATAGCCCACTGAGATGGGTAACCTCTGTTCAAACTCCTTCTCCTCATCAGACACAAGGTGGGAATTGAAATGGAATAGGCATTGCTCTGCCCATCGCCACCTGGTTTGATGATTGCACTGGGGTTTAGGAGTGAGATGGGTGTCCAGGTGCCTGCTAGAGCAGCAGCGTACATGCCCAGAGGCAGAAACTTAGGCCTGGTCTACACTGCTGCTTAAGTCAATGTCAGTTACATCGCGCTTCTCGGGGAGGTAGAGTACTGAAATTGACAGGAGAGTGCTCTGCCATTGACTCATCACGTATTCACCAGATCCGCTAAACTGATGCAGCTGTATTGATTGCAGCAGTGCCGATTTAACATGCAGTATACACAAGCTCTCAGGCTCTGAAGGAACTTTTACATTAGGACTTTAGGTGCCTACATGCAAGGTGGATTGATTTAAATCACCAATTTTAATCATGGTTTAAATCACCAAGCAGGAAACCTTGATTTAAATAATTAATATAAATCGTGTTTTGCATTTGTACTTTTTAATTATTTTCCTAAAGAAAGGTTGATTCTCATTAGTTAGTACTCTTAAAACATGTTATTTTCATCTAAATATAATCTTTGGTGCTTCTCTTTACTAACCAGTAGGATGTAATATATCTATACATATTTATTTAAACAAGTATATAGCTTAATTTACATTTATTCAGATTCTTATTTTTTAAATATTTTATCATGTTAGAAAATGATGAATGATACATCTCTTATTTACCAGATTATTTATTTTTACTTGTGATGTGTATCAAGCTCTCTTTGGATGGAAATTCAAATTTAATTTAAAAGTGCACTGAAACAGCTTTTTAACTTTTTTATTAAATAAATCTACCTTACGAGTGCTGAATACACAAGAAAAAAGTTTATCAAAATATGTTTTGCATTTAAAACTGATTTATTAAACAAAGGAAATATTAACTGTAGTTAATGAATTGAACTGATTGTTTCTAGTCATCGTGCCCTTTGAGATTTTAGAACTAGTAGATCTCATTCTCTCACACCTAGTTTTTATTCTTCAAGTAGAAGAGGGTAAACAAGCTTTCCTGCTTTTTCAACTCCCAATTGGCAGCTCAACTTTGAATGAACTAGTCACTGAATTTAACTAGCTGAATAAACTGAAATGAGGAAAATATTCTCTCTGCAATTGCAGAAGAGGCTACTGCTGTCAGAAGCTGGTTTAGTATTTCAACAAACTTTGGTTCCAGTTACTTCCACCAGTTCATGGGTATGGTTTTCTTGAAAACCTGGCAGCAAGTTTTAATAGCTTATAATAATTTTAGCCTTCAACATAGGTTGTCACTTTCAAATGTATTTTTAAATAGGTTTAGTTTTTAAAAATAAATCTGAATTTAATTTAAATACAAAATATCTAATTTAAATAAGTTTGATTTTTTTGGTTTCAGAATATTGATTTGTTTTATCTCTTTGCCTCCAGGGTTAGGTGACAGCTGAGAGGGGATTTTGTAGATGGCAGTGGTGCTTAAAACTGGGAGTTTAGGAACCTAAGCCCCGTTGTGGCGCCCATACGAACTCAAGAGATGACAAAGCCACAGTCCAGAGTTGCTCACAAACTAGAGGAGTAATCTCTTCCTAAATTTATAGCATTCTGCTATGAAGAATAGTGTGGCTCTTCCTGAGAAAATTACTTTCACTGAGCAACAGGCAAGTCACTTTATAGTATGAAACCATTTTTTGCTAAACATTAAACAATTAGGAATATCAATATCTCTCTTTAGTATAAATAATTAAGACAAATTAAAAGAACTCAGTGCATACTTCCACCTTTGCTTTATGTAAAATCTTCTTTTTGTTAACCAAGAGTAAATAATTGATTAAAACAAAAAGGATAAGAACATAAAACAAAAATGTACTTCAGATGAAAAGCTTACCGTGTATTTCACTTGAGCACTTTCACTCTCAACAGGTCATGATGACATCTTTCTAACACATTCCTGTCTCTTCTTCTGCATAGTATGGTCTAGATTTGTTTCACGTAACTGCAACTAGTGATACATTTTGGGCCAAATTTTAAAGAGGCCTTGCCCCGGCATATGTCTGTTTGTGGAAGTGCACATTTAGATGTCGAATTACCTGACTACTGGGTGCAGTCAAATATCTAGGCATCTAAATGGCTATAACTTGCACATACAGCTGATATCACCCTAAAAAAAAATTAGTCCAGTTGAGCCTCTTATTTTTTGTTTCATACCCATTGGTCATAGAAATGTAAGGTGAGGGTAGGTGCATATCTTAGCTACGTCAGTGTATTTCAGTGGATTGTAACTGAACTGGGTCCTGAGGATACTCAGCACTCCATTCAGGGCTACCACCACCATTGTTATCCATTTCTGATGGCTGCAGTTTCAGTGACCTTGTTTGCCCCCAACTATTTATGTGGTGAACATATCTGATCTCCTCCAAGCCAAACATCAGCACTGCTCAAATTGTGACAGCTATTGGGAAATGTCTGGGTGGCCCATGCCCACCAATTTCTCAGCAGTCTAAATGAATTCTCTCTCTACAACACTCTGGAGTAAGAGACTCCAGGTTATTTCTAACACTTGATCTAATGCTTCTCCAAAGTGAACAGACCATGGTCTGCTCAGCAGTTCCAAGTGAATTGTGTATCAGATGATTGAATAACATACTGTTCATCATGCACAAATTCTATCTTGTAAGTGATCTCTTTCCATGCTCATCCAGTAGTGCATATGATTACAGTACTTCTGAAATAGACACTAGCCCCCTTCCCTCCCCAACCCCTGCAGTTCATTAATATCTGAGCATAACTCCATGATCCTAATATTATAGCATTGCAGGACTGGAAGAGACCTTAAGAGGTCTTCTCGTCCAGTCCCCAGCCAAGGAAGGACTAAGTCTTCTCTAGATCATCCTGGACGGGTGGCTAACCTGCTCTTAAAAATCTCCAATGACAGACATATGCCCCACTTGCCATGATTATGAAAGCTATATACAGTTGGAGTCACATTTGCTAGATGTCAGTGAATCCCCTCACCCCAGGAGATCTCAATTTGATGATGATTTTTTAAAATAACAAATCAATTGTACTATCATAATACAGTTTGTGATCATTGTCCATTTTTATGCACTGAGGTGACCATTATGACTTAATAGCAAGTATTTGACTAAATTTTTTGACTCATTGCCAGATTAAAAAGATTATGATTATGGATGCACTTGTTTTTGTTCATCAGGAAATTACATTGCAGAAAAAGGAAATCCTGATAAACAAGGATCTTTTACCACTTCAGCTTCATCTGCAACAAAATACTGGAGTGTACAATACTTTTACTGAATCCACACTCCTGACAGGTTATATAAAGTCATCTGGTTCCATTTACTCATACCATGTAAGCAAAACAGACAATAAATTTTGGACACACATAGTCCTTCTCGATATAGACTTCTGGTAAAGTCAACAGATAGCTAAATATATGAAAAAAATCTACTCCACGTTTGTACTGTAGCCTTCTGGCAGAAATAAAGTGCTTTCTCTTCTGTAGAAACAAATACACTGTATATCATCTGTGTGAATGAACACTTATTGTCTTCTTCAGTCTAAGGGGTAGGGAAACCTATTTCCCCACTGTCTAAACATAAATAAAATGGTCTCAAATGAAAAAGACACATTTAACCTTTCTTAATAGCCCTCTAATTCACAATGCAGCTTGGCAAAGATGCTTGGTAAATAGGATCTAACTAGGATTTTGTTTGGCTACTGAAATCCTGCCTCCTGGGCAATGTTTCAAATTCAAGGAAACAGTTACACAAAAATGCAGCGGATGGAAGAGAGGAAGTGGAAGGAGAAAAATGAAGAACAGTTTTATGTTTAGTAAATCGAAGTCTCTTTAACACTACAAATGATTTCTAGGAGGTCACTGAAGTTGACAACAACCTAGAAATTGCTGAGGTAAATGTTTCTGAAAAAAACTCCTAAACCAAAAAGAGCAATTAGTATTAATATAATAGTAATTACTCTGTCATACATCATAGTAAAATTAACTCAAAGAAGAAAATATCAAATAATTGACATGCATGCTTTTGCTATGATAGTCTCCAGGTAAGGCTTAGTGGCAAGTACAATATCTATTTTTAAAGGAGCTCCACCCGATATTCTTCCTATGCATAGATTCACAGAGTAATTATCATACATGGCTTTCATAAATAAAACACGTATTTTTGTCAGTTGCCAATGCTATATCATTGGAGTTTAGTTCAGTAGAAGGCTCAGGAACTAGGTCAGTAGGAGATGCTGGTGTTTGAGGAATCTCTTCTTCCTTAATTTCTAATTGCACACTGTCTTGTGACTGGTCATCTATACAGTCCTTTTTGGACAGCTGATGAACTGACACTTTTATCGCAATCTGCTGTGGTGGTTCATGCAGTGATGATGCCTCAGAGTCAGCTGTGGGAGAGTCGCTGCGCTTTAGTGCATTAGGAATCATAAACATATCATCTCCATCAGTAGTCTCCTGGCCTTCAGCTGCTTGCCGTACAAAGTTCTGTCCCTGTTCTTCCAAGCCAACCACCTCCATGATTTCTTCCATTATAGTCCTGCAGTTCATGATGAGAGGTGGCAGAGGAACACTTCGGGCAAGTTCCTCAATGTAGCGAGCAAATTCCATGGTCTTGAACTGGGTTACTTTGGCAAGCTCAAGAGTTTTGGCTGAGGTGATGATTGGGATACGCTTAGCAATCTCAAAGGCTTTTTGTAGTTTCTCTGCTCCTTCTGTTCTGAAAAACTCATTGATTGCTTTCTCAGTTTTCTTCAGATGGCTGCTCATCATACACAGCCTGGTAATGTTCAAGATCATAACAATGGTAAAAGCTACGAGGCAGACAATCATGTAATAGATCCCCATATCTCCGGAGGTAAAGACGACCCTCAGAGTCACAGTATTATTCACAGTGCCATACATGTTAGAAGCAACACATGTGTATTTACCTCTATCATCAAAAGACACACTGGTAATGTTCAGTAGCCCATTGTCAAGAAACCACCATTTTCCTGCAGGAAAGATATAGAAGAATTCAGTCCAGAACATTTGTTTACATGGTCAGTATCACATTTTAATCATTAGTTTTGTCATACTGGCTCCAGAATTTAGAAAAATGGCAATAACGTAGACTATACTAGAGTGAATCACTTGTCACAAAAACATGTCTGCTTTCAGGATCCAACCACAATACAATTTCAGCTACTGTGAAAATCACTGATTATACTCAGGTCGCATTTTTAAAATGTCTCACTATCGAAAATGAACTGTATTGTATATCTATCAGAGTCAAACAAGTTAAAAACCTAATTACCTACTGTGGACAGCATCCCAAAATCACACTGTACTTCATAAAATGCTGAATTTTAATGAATAATAGAAGTTTGAGATAGAAGAACTTATAATTCACCTAATCCATTGTTGAATCCAATGAAGATTGTAAATTTTCTGGTGTTTTGTTACAGTATCTCCTATCATCTTGTTACTGTTAACTTTACAACACACCCAAAAGTATGCTAGGGATCAAGGAGCTTACAGTGTAATTTGAAACATGACTTGACAAAGGGAGTGACAAGACAGCAGGGGTATGACGACAGAGGAAAGAGCAGGGCCACACCAACAGATCAAGCTGTTGCTCAATAAAATCTTGTGCACATGTTGGTGGATATTTTTTTTATCTGAAGAAGCTTATTGGGAGCAATCTTTACTGATTTATGCAATGTTATTGATACATTTGATCATTACATTCTACTGCAAGAGTTAGAAGTGCAAATTTTTCATGCTTTGACCCTAGCATGGCTGACTGATGATCATCAAATTGAGCTCAAATCTGAATCTGCTCCCATTTCTGCCCATCCTAATATTATAAGGATAATGACTTAGCTCCTCTTTCCTTCCCACCCCCCGTATAAATAGCTAGGTTTCATCTTTAAGTGACAAACACCACTATTTAGATACTAGGGAGATATGTATGCCCTATTCAGTTGGTTTGTAGTGTGGGTTTGATAAATTGCAAGACTGGCTTAAAAGATGATGTTCGCCATGGGTGTGGAGGGCTGATTTAAGGTCTTGCATCACGTAAATTCCAGAGTATGGACAGAGAGTAGAGCACAAATGGACAGTGTAGCTTTACTAATTCCGGATGTTTCTGTGTCTCCCTGAATACCACACAGTGGATTTACATGCTGATCCTCTGTACAACAGCACAAGGGTGGCTAAAGGCAGTGGCATAGGATCTGCAATTACAGAAAGAAAGTGGCACAGACACAACAGCAGTGGCAATGCCTGCACTGGCAACCTCACCTCTTGATGTCGGTTGTGTGTGTGCGTGTGTATTTAATTCTCTCTCCTTCCGATTTCATCTTCTCTCTCTGTGGAGAGTTGTTTGTTAGTTTAAAAGCTTCTTTTAGTTCTTGGATTCATAGTCTTATGCTATGGAAGCATATTATGTGCCATTTAAAATTAATCAGACAAGATACCTTCAATTTGGAATATTAGTGGCTATCCTCTTTTTGAAAATTATTCTAACTCAAAATATGGCTCATCCTAAAGGTTTCATAGTTTGCACATTTATCCTCAATGAAAATCTATGCATACACCTACTTAACTTTTTTGGAGTTCCTAATTATTTTTCCACCAACATTATTAGTTCTGCACTCTTATTCTTATGGAGTTTGCAATGTCTGAAAACTCCCAATAGTAATGAAAATGTGTAATGATGAGCAGGTGGATAAGTCTTTGCAGTATCAGGACCTCATCTTCCAAACGTTGTAAGGTAGTCAGAATTTTCCATGTCTAAAGATGTTACTTTGTACATAACATTATGGAATGAAGAAGCTGTAGACATGCAGTGTACTAAGTCACAGTATAAATAATAAAATACACGATGGCAGATTAAAATAATAGGGAAACAAAACAAAAATGTTAAAGTACAGTTATGTTCATAGCGACCGTATATATAAATTCTCTAGTACATTAGAAAGTTAGTTATCAGTAATAAGAAGTGTGAAACTTTGTAGTTAATGTACTTTTTAGATTAATGTAGTATTCTAACAATATTATAATAAAAGTATAATTCGTTAAATAATATTAACTATGGTCTGATTCTGCCACCTTTATTTACATTGAGTACCTTACTCTGTAAGTAGCCCAGCTGATTACAAGAAGACAACTTACAGAGTAAGGTACTACTCAACATGAGTAAGGGTGTCAGAACTGAGCCCTAAAGTTTTTTTGTCTAATCATATAAAATATTTTAGGCTGGGGTGTGGAATTCTCTATACTATTATATCCAAAAAAAGGCTACATTAAAAGAATGCTAAGATTGTGAAGTCAGGCAAGAATAGATGGTGGTATTATCCCATTTTGAAGCTTGGGAACTGAGGTCCTGTTGAAAAAAGGCGGCAGGTGGCCATGTAATTAAAGACTATCATAATGCATACACATTACACATTAAGCTTGCACAGGCAATTTTAATTCTGGCATTTCCTAACTTTTGAGTGTCTGGCTTTGCAACCTTAACATTCTTTGAACACAAGGTTTTGGGTTTTTTTTTCATTTGTCGCATTTCCTAAGTTTTAAAAAAGCAAATTTCTAAAACATAAATTCCATCAAGTGGCATTATACTGACCCCCATATAGACTGACCCATTATACTGCTTCGTCATCAGCAGGGTTGAAACCTGTAGATCTGCCGCACAGACCTCTGCCACTTGAACTAACGGAGTTCCTGTAGGTTTTCAGTCCCTATATGCGCTAGCACTAAAGGGCGATGGGACACAAACTCTGCCAGTGGATTGTTGCTGACAGCAAAGGAAAGGTCAGATGCAAGAATTGTGAGATGGTGAGGAATGGTGACTTGTTCTGAAGGGCAGTGTATAGTAGTGGTCACAGACACATCGACCCATAAACTTGATTCCTTCTATCCTGTCTCCTCTAATCTGTCCATGTCTCGGTCCTGTCTCTTTCTCACCCCGGGATACTTATCCCAGTCCCATTCTCTCACCCTGCCAGTCCCAATCTCTGCTCTTCAGGCCTCTAATCCCAAGTCTGTCTCCTTACCCAGTCACTTCCAGTTCTCTCCCCAGATCCTGGCTCCGCAACACATCTGTTTCTCTTCCCCCCAGCCCAGCCCCCGCCCTCCTACCGAGTCACAGTCTACTTGCTCAGCCAGTCCCCATCTACTCTCTATTCCTAATGTGAGATCAGTTTCCCCCTCCCTGGCTCCTAAGCTTCTTGGCTCCTACTCTCCTTGGCACCCGATCTCCTTGACTATCCCAACTCTCATTTTCTTTTTTCCTCTACCTCCTCCCCTTACCAGCTTCTAAGCACTTTCCCCCAACACTCTCCAAGCTCCTTGTCACGATCTATTTCCACCACCACCTCACCCCCTTATCCAGCTCTTGTCCCCTGTACATTTGAATCAGGCAACTTCCTTCTCTTGGACACCATGAGGATCACTGAGAGCCTAGGAGAGAGAGTCTCACTTGCAGTTCCAATGCCTGGTCCTGGTCCTACCCATAGCAACACAGGAAAAGTCAACTGTGAGCTAGAGCGTGTCCAATGAGAACATAATCTTTGGGAGAATTTAGCTCCGAAGTGCTAGCAAGTCTCTACCAAGCATGTGTGAACTGCAATGTTTTATTCGATAGCTTAGAATGAGGCCAAATCTAACATGGCAAGACAACGCATCTTTCTTTAATCTCATCCTTGGAAACAGCCAAATTGGTTATACTGATTTTTTTTAAAGAAAATTTCAGTTTGAGGCAGAGACCCAGCATGGAAAATTTCAGCCCAAATGGTAATAGTTTGGCAAACTTATAAGCAACTAAAAATAGGGTCTTATAAAAGGAAGTGTCAGGCAACCTTCATAATAGGTGGCATGACCAGCCCCACTTATAGTGTAATATATAAAGCACTGATATTGCTAAACCGCTTCTTAATCAGTAGGATCTTTATTCATTGTAAAATCACAAAATGGCTTGCTGATGTATTCCTGCTGCAGCTGTTACAAATGACATAATGGCATTTAGACTGTGACTCAGTGTCTGGTTTTGTGCCAAAAGATTCTGGCAGAAAGCACAAGCCTGCTGAGAAACAAAGACTATTCTGGGTGTAGAGAAGGTACTAGTGTTGGCTCACAGGTTTTTGCTGCCATCGACAAACTGGAAAATTATGCAACCTTTAAAGTTCTCAGTTGGGCATACAAAGCAACAGTGCAGAGAGCCTATACTTGGCCCTATGTACCACTTAAGTCTCATATTTAAAGGCTTAAATGGGTCTTAAGTGGTGCACAGGGTCGTGCATGAATTCTCTGCATTGGCTGAGTTATACCCACAGGGAACATTCATTTTGCTCCCTTAGGCAACCACTTGTTTTAACCTTGGGAAGTATTAATAGCAGTTAAGCCAAACCATGTGGATTCCAAGCACAAATTGTCCATAACACAATATTTTTTAGTTGTTTATTATTTTCATCCCTTTCATTGCCCACACTGTTGTGTAGAGGCTTTTGTGTTGCATGAGAAGAATTCAGCACTACATTTTAAATACAGTAATACACACACTTGGGAAAAAGCTTGTGCTAGGAAACACCCATTACAGGAGATGGTATGTTTCCTCCTGGACAAACAACTTGTAATACTGGAAATTTAAGCTGAAGTGATATAATGCCTTAATATTATCCCTGCAATTTACAGTGCCTTGTTCAGTGCTATTGCTGAGAGAGCTCCAGTAAAAGCTCTCCAAAGCACTAATTACAATACGCTGCCTTATCTCCTACATACCTTGCTTGAAGCTCAGTCAGTTCCTTTCTGTACCCGTATGGATAAATATGTTAGTACAAGACACAATACAGAAAGCTGTTACAGAAACATTATGCTGTGATGCACACAGCTGGGTCAATCATTGCATCATATCAGGGTTTTCTCTCAGGTCAGCTACTGATAAGACAAGTCATCCTGAATTTAATGTGAATAACTCAAAACTTTCTTTCATTATGATGTGTTTAAAGTGTCCTGCATTAATTCTATTACATGGACAATATGGCTGCTTCATAAAATGACAATAACCTTACTTGTATCATAAAGGAATAATGTGCACTTACATTTGTCCCCAAATTTAAATTTCATAAAAATGAGTTTATGTAATACTAAGCTCCCAAAGGACTGGCAAAGGACTTAAGCATGTACTTATCATTAAGGCCGTTTTAGTCACGGGTATTTTTAGTAAAAGTTATGGACAGGTCCTGGGCAGTAAACAAAAATACCTAACTCTTAAGCCAATTTTATATCCTCTCTTTGCCACCAGACCAGAGCAAAGGGAACAGAGTGGTGACTAGGATCCAAACACAAATTCCCTTTTTGTTTTTATCAGGGCTGGCTCAAGGCACCAGCCCAGCAAGCAGGTGCTTGGGGCGGCCAAGGGGAAGGGGCGGCACATCAGGCTCTTCGACGGCGAGTTCCTTGGTCCCTCTCGGAGGGAAGGACCTGCCACTGAATTGCTGCCAAAGAAGAAAGCGGCGCAGTGGAGCTGCCACTGATGGCGATTGTGTCTCCCTCCCGCCCACCCCCCCTGCTGCTTGGGACGGCAAAAACCCTGGACCCGGCCTTGGTTTCTATATTATCTCTTCAGCTTTCTTGTTTCCTGCTGTGTGTGGCCACAAAAAAACAAACAAACAAAAAACCACTAAAATCTGCAATTGTTTTCTCGCAGAGTGTATACAAATGAATTTACAGCTGCCATGACCCCAGGAGACTGCCATATTTTCACACCTCCTCACAGGAAAGCATAACACAATAAGGTTGTTACATTTACACACGTGTCTATATATAATAATAAAGTCCTTTATAAACAAAGTGTGGATGCCAAGATCCTTGTTACATTGTAAGAAATTAATCAGAGCATAAAAGCCTTACCACTGTTCTCTTCTTCCTTCAGCAAACAACCATTGGAATTGTACCATTTGTAATGTGGAGCAGGATTTCCTTGGACATTGCAGTCAATCAAGGCACTATTCCCTTCCTTGACTGTAATATGATCAACTATGGAGATAATCACAGGTACAGATCCCAAGTTCATGTCAGTGTGATTTAAAGTGCTACTAGTCACATCCCCAGCAGCTGTCAAAGTTGCTAATAAGATGAAAAGGCGTATGGTTGGCAAGAAGTTCAAAAAGTGGTGGCTGTTCAGCATGTTCATCTTTCTTCAGTAGGCTTTCAGAAGAGAGCTGGGATAGGAAATTGTCTGTTGAATGCAGCCTTCTAAGCTGAGCAAATCACAGGAAAGTTTTATCTTGATCCATGAAGATTTACATTTAAGAAAAAAATCCTATAAAATAAATACATTTTAAAAAATGAGACATAAATATTCCATTACAAAAGTTCTTTTTAAAATAATGAGATATCCATGAATGCATGTGACACACATCATTTTAGTCTTACCCAAAGGCTAATGTTATCACCATCCCCGCTCTTACTGGGAAAAGATGCATACATTTTCCCAAGAATAGCACTGTTAAACGTGGTAAGTGTACGAGAAGGATTTATCACCTGGACTGGACACGTAGCAGCAATTTAGCTGTAGCAGCAGTTGCAGTTTTAGTCTGAAGATTCTACATACAAACTAATCCTCAGCAATCACCTAAACTGGAAAAACAAAAAGCATGTCACATTAACGTTGCCATTATTGGTTCTATCATAAAAAATATAAGAACAGCCATACTAGGTCAGACCAATGATCTATCTAGTCCAGTACTCTATCTTCCGACATAGCCTAATGCCAGATGCTTCAGAGGAAATGAACAGGACAGGACAATTATCAAGTGATCCATCCACTTGTACAGTCCCAGCTTCTGGAAGTCAGAGATTTAGGGACACCTGGAGCATGGAGACACCTGACCATCTTGGCTTATAGCCAATAGTTCCATAGGTGTTGGAACTAGGGGTGCAGGGGGTGTTGCCATATCCCCTGGCTTGAAGTGATTTCCATTCTATATAGGGTTTACAGTTTGGTTAAATGGCTCTCAGAACCCCCACACTATCCAAATTGTTCCACCACCCCTGTATCCTATATGAACTTATCTAATTCTTTTTTGAACCCAGTTATACTTTTGGTCTCCACAACACTCCCTGGCAATGAGTTCCACAGGCTGATTGTATGGTCTGTGAAAAAGTATTGCCTTATGTTCGTTTTAAACCTGCTGCTTATTTTCATTGGATGATCCTGGGTTTTGTGTTATTTGAAGGGGTAAATAACACTTCCTAATTCGCTTTATTTACAACATTCATGATTTTATAGACTTCTGTTATAACCCTCCTTAGTCATCTGTTTTCTGAGCTGAACAGTGACAGTTTTTTTAATCTCTCCTCACATGCAAGCTGTTCCATATCCCTAATCATTTTTGTTGTCCTTCTCTATACCTTTTCCAATTCTAATATCTTTTTCAAGACGGGGTGACCAGATTTGCATATAGTATTCAAGGTGTGGGTGTACCACTGATTTATATAGTAGTATGAAGATATTTTCTGTCATATTATCTATCCCTTTTCTAACGGCTCCTAACATTATGTTAGCTTTTTTTGACTGCCAGTGCACACTGAGCAGATGTTTTCAGAGAACTATCCACAATGACTCCAAGAAAGTGGCCCCATCATTTTGTATGTATAGTAGGGGATTATGATTTCCAATGTGCATTACTTTGCATTTATCAACACTGAATTTCATCTACCATTTTGTTGCTCGGGCACCCAGTCTTGTGAGATCCCATAGTAACTCTTCACGACAGCTTTGGGCTAAACTATCTGGAGTAATTTTGTATCCTCTGCAAATTTGGACACCTCACTGTTCACCCAGTTCTCCAGATCATTTATGAACATGCTGAACAGCACTGGTCCCAGTCCAGATCCTTGGGGAACCCTGCTGTTTATCTCTCTTCATTGTGAAAACTAACCATTTTTTCTTATCCTTTGTTTCCTATCTTTTAACCAGCTACTGATCCGTGAGAGGACCTTCCCTTATATCACAACTGCTTAGTTTGCTTAAGAGCCTTTGGTGAGGGACCTTGTCTAAACTTTTTGAAAGTCCAAGTACCCTATATTGACTGGATCACAGTTGTGCACGTTTGTTGACAACCTTAAAGAATTCTAATACATTGATGAGGCATGACTTCCATTTATAAGAGCCATGTTCACTCTTTCCCAACATATTGTATTTATCTCTGTGTGTGATAATTTTGTTCTTTACTATAGTTTTAATCAATTTAGCTGGTACTGAAGTTAGGCTTACCAGCCTGTAATTGCCAGCATTGCCTCTGCAGCCTTTTTAAAAACGTAGTGTTACATTAGCTACTCTCCAGTCATCTGGTACAGAGGCTGATTTAACCAATAGGTTATATACCACAGTTACTAGTTTTGCAATTTTATATCTGAGTTCCTTCAGAATTCTTGGGTGAATACCACCTGATCCTGGTGACTTATTACTGTTTAGTTTATCAATTTGTTCCAAAACGTCCTCTGTTGCATCTCAATCTGGGACAGTTCCTCACATATGTCACCTAAATAAAATGGTTCAGAAATGGAGATCTTCCCCCTATCCTCTGCAGTGAAAACCAATGTACAGAACTCATTTCGATTCTCTGCACCCATCTTGTCTTCCTTGAGTGCTCGTTTAGCACCTTGATTGTCTAGTGGTCCCACTGATTGTTTGGCAGATTTCCTGCTTCTGATGTATTTAAAAATATATTTCCTGATAGTTTTTGTGTCATTAGCTCTTCAAATTCTTTCTTGGCCTGCCTTATTATACTTTTACACCTGACTTGCCAGAGTTTATGCTCCTTTCTATTTTGCTCACGAGGATCTGACTTTGAATTTTTAAAGGATGTCTTTTTGCCTCTAAGTGCCTGTTTTACTCTGCTGTTTAGCAGTGGTGGCATTTTTTTGGTCCTCTGTTTTATTTAATTCAGATTATACATTTATTTTGAGCCTCTATTATGGTGTTTTTAATGTTTATTATGGTGTTTCCATGCAGTTTGAAGGCATGTCACTCTTGTGACTGTTCCTTTTAATATTCATTTAACTATCTTCCTCATTTTTGTGTAGTTCCCCTTGTAATTAAATGCTACTGTAGTGGTTTTCCTGGGCATCCTCCCACCCCAGGTTATTAAATTTAATTACATTATGATTGCTATTACCAAGTGGTTCTGCTATATTTACCTCTTGGACCAGATCCTGTGCTCCACTTAGGACTAAATCAAGAATTGTGTTTCCCATTGTGGATTCCAGAACAAGCTGTGCTCCAAAAAGCAGCCATTTATGGTGTCTAGAAAACCTCTCTCTGGATCCCTTCCTGAGGTGATGATATACCAAGTCAATATGAGGATAGCTGAAATCCCCCATTATTATTGTGTTTTCTGCCTTTGCAGCCTTCCTAATCTCTCTGAGCATTTCACAATCACCACCATCATCCTGGTTAGGTGGTTGGTAGTATATTCCTAGTGCTATGCTCTTATTGTTCAAGCATGGAATTTCTATCCATAGAGATTCTATAGTAAAGTTTGATTCATTTAAGATGTTTACTTTATTTGATGCTGTGCTTTCGTTTCATATATAGTGCCACTCCCTCACCAGCACAACCTACTCTGTCATTGTATTTTGTACCCTCGAGTTACCACATTCCATTGATTATGCTCATTCCACTAAATTTCCATGATGCCTATTATATCAACAGTCTCATTCAATGCCAGGCACACCAGTTTACCCATCTTAGTATTTAGACTGCTAGCATTTGTATACAAGCACTTGTACATTTTGTCAATATTCATTTGCTTGCCTTCATGTTTATATTTAATTGAGACTCTTTCAAATTTTGATTGTTCGTCACTAGCTCATACCTGTACTTTACCAACTTCTTTCCTATCCTCTTTAATATGATTCAGACTTTCTTCTTTAATAAATGCATCCTTGAGGGATGTTTCTGTCCAAACCATATGCTCCCTTGTACCTGTCTGCTTTTCCCCAGCTCTTAGTTTAAAAATCCTCTACAACCTTTTTAATATTACATGCCAGCAGTCTGGTTCCGTTTTGGTTTAGGTAGAACCATTTTTCCTGTATTGGCACCTCCTTTCCCAAAAGATTCCTCAGTTCCTAACAAACCTAAAACCCTCCTCCCCACACCATCATCTCATCCACACATATAGATCCTGCAGTTCTGCATGTCTTTCTGGTCCTGCATGTGGATAGGTTTCATACGGTTAGCCATTCAAAATCAGCAAAACTTAGTTCATTAGCAGAAATAAACTATTCTGAGATCCAAATATAGAGAACTGCAAACATCTAATTAATTTCCAAGTCTCCATTTTCCTTTGCAAAGCAGTTTGATTTTATTTAAGGATTTTGGTTAACAACGGAAATCACTGTGGCATCTAAGCAAGGAAAAAAACATGACTGCTGGCAAAACTGGGTCAGTTCCATATATTAAGGGAGCAATAAAATTAAAAAGGCCTCTTTTTCTCTATTCTAAATGGAATTTGTCCTTCCCTGGCAATACTCATCCAAGTTTTTTCCCCATCTCTACAATACAGAACAATTAACTTGATTATACACAAATTGGAATTACTGTTAGAGTAGTGAAACATTTTCCTCTATTTACCAGGATGGATCATCACTAAAGGTTCCAAACTACACTTTTCTGATAGGCTGCATGTACAGTGCAAATGTATTGTCAGAACTCAAACTCTGTCAATGAACTTTTTCCAAGTTTTGTCCATAGTCAAATGTGAAGAATACATCATCACGGTATGGTCCATAACATTTTAAAATTAAATAGTTTTACATTTAGTGGTAAGAGCAAGATCTAGGAGTCAGCAGTTCTGAATTTTATTTCTCATTTTGCCACTGACTCGCTGTGTGACCTTGCATAAGTCATTTAGACCCTCGGCCACTCATGGGATTTCTGGATTGTACAATGTTAAAACAGTTGAAAGTGCCCTTATAGATGCATTTAGGTTTGAAGTAAATAGAATTAATCCAACCATCTATCAAAAGCTTATCCAGTGATATTTTCAAACCAGAGTGGATGGAGACATCAGCAATCTCGGTCTGCTTCTATCTGCAATGTGCGAAAGGTTTCCTGAGGAGTGCTAAATACTTTCCAGGGTGCAAGGGTCAGGCATTTCTGAAAAATCCTAAACAGTATTTTGGACTTTGGGCTTGGGCAACAAATGTTTTCAGATACTACAAAAGACACCAGGGTAACTAAACATTATAGGAAATCCTCTTCGGTCTGTGCCAAAGTGCTATTAGAGAGGAACAAAGAATGGAAACACAAAATAAGTCCTGACTGAGACCCCCGCATCTGCAGATTGAATCCGATCCTCCAGTCCTCACTCAGTCCAAGTTTCCATTGAGTTCATTAGACCCAGACACAGCATCCTGAAATGTTTTTCGACTTCTCCCCAAATCCCAGCAGCTGAAGCAGTATATTTTGTTACGTACACAAATTAATCCCATCATTTTCATGAGACCCAATAACTGTTATGTGAGGATTTTTGTCATAGAATGGGGAAAAATTATAAATGACTGATCTTTGTCACTGTAAATAATGTAGTTATTTCTGTCTTTGGCGCATGAACAGACACATCTGTATAAGCCAATTATTGAATTAATCAGACTTCAAGTCTAAAGAAGTTTTTTTAAAAAACACCCTACTCATATGGCCAAATGATCTCCTTCCTGTGGAAAGAGGAATCTTTAGCTGTGCTGTGTTATCTCCTTGGGACAGAGAGAAGATATGATCACCTACTAGGATGGAATCTGAGGATCCATGAGGAATCTCAGCATTCACCCCAGGGCTCTTGGCACACAGATGTGCAACATCTGCCCCTCCACGTGCTGTTTTGGGCAACCTTTCTCATAACAACACATCTGCCATTGGTCTCCAGTCTGAACTTGTATTCTCTCATCCTCTTCCCCCACAAAGCTGGTAGAAACTGAACAGCTAAAAGTAATACTGCAAGAATCAGCATTAACTTCCTTAGAGAATTCAACTGGAAATCGTGTCATCTGAGGGGAGCATGGCATACATCTCTTCCAGGTGACATGACCACAAACTCTGTTTGGATGTTAACTGTATATTGTTTATGTGGTGGAGTTTCCCAGAGCATGCTGCACTGCCAATGTTCCCCCAGTCATATATTGCCAATATCTATAGGCATTTCCTCTTATGTGCACAATACAGCAGAGAGGAACTATAAGGCTTGTAAATTTTCCTACCCAGAAATAAACATTGGACCAAGCTGGGAGGTCTTTCTCTCATTATTTCAGAGACTGTTGGGGATATCAATTGCATGCAGCCATGTTTTGATTGACTAGTTGGGTTTTTATTTTTAATATCATACCCAAAGTGTACAGCTGGTGTTTTACCCCTGAAAAACCAAATAAACTGATAGGGGATGAAGAGACTGCACTCAGAAGTACTGAATTTGTGCTCCATCAACTGGTCATTCTGAATAGGGGTACACAAAAGAGAGACATTGATGCATACCTTGTTCTGGCTTACTAAGTCTATATTAATTTGTTCTCCTTCTAATAATAACATGTATCCCTGTTATCTAGTGCTATGAGGTTATTCAATTCAACAGCAAACCAAAAGAAATCAACTCATTGTATAATGGGTAAATGGTGTCTCTATAGTTTGAGGAACACTAACAGTCCAGAGTTAGTTTGCTTGGTCTGTAAATATGAAAAAAAAGGAAAGAGAATTTTGGTTTCATCCTTGTTCTCAGTTGTCCGCAGCACAAAAACCACCACCTGACTGGCAATCATGAGGACAATGCTACAAAGTCATGGTTAAAAAGTTAACCCCTGATATTTAAATACTACTTACTGGTTTTTCTCTTCACACTCATCCCTTTTTCTGGTCTTAGAGACAATATGTTTATACAGTGGACAACTGTCAAAAGTGAATAGGTTTTACTGGAGCAGAAATGCAGACACTGAGACTTAAGGGTCAAAAGACCACTGGGAGTTCAGAGGCTCAAGAGTGTGAACCACCCAATAAAAGATTAAACTGTTAGGGCCTAGGCTGGCAGATGAATAGTAACACAATTCATTCACAACTGGTAGCAAGTTGTGTGGCTTTTGTCATCCTCTTGTTAATAAAACTATCATCCTAAAAGCAGTGGTTCTAATGGGGACATGACAGAATCTTCTCAGTCTCTCTGGGATATTTCTTTGCTTGTACCCTCATGACTTTTCTCCTGTTTCCTTCTTTACTGTCTCTAACTAGGATGGCAATGGTTGCATGACTTAACCGTTTCCTTAGAGCTTCAGGCACCTGATTCCTTGACTGGTTTAATGGCTTCCAGCTTCAAGCACGTTTCTCTGTCTCTACAGCTGATTTCAGTTGCCTTTATAATCTTTCAGAACCTTCTCCTCGGGGCCCTGTGAGAACAAGCATCCTACCATTCTGCCACTTATATCTTCTCAAGAGAAGTGTTGTAAATACCAGAGATGTTCATAGGCAGGTTAGGGCCTTAGGTGCGCTGAAAGAGCTGCATGGCTAGCCAAACGTCTTTAGTCCTGTCATACTCAACCTGTGAGAGGCACAAATATGAGAATTGCCTTAGGGACACCAAAAACAGAGTAACAAGGGACGTGTGAAGTAATGAGGGCTTTGTGTCTAAGCCTTAAGAGCTTCTAGAAATGATACTTGGAGTCACCATGGCAACTCCCCTCTAGCATTCCTTTATCATTTTGGGTAGTGGTATTCTAGAATGAGGAGACAGATTAATGAGACGGATAAACTGTAAGAGTTTAGTTAGATGTTGACCTGAGCCAGTAAAGATTGGCTATGGACTTACCATGTAAGTCTAAAGAAGGAGAAAAGAGTGAAAGCACCGTCGAGAAGACCTGTTTGAAGACTGTGTAACTATGCGAAGGACCAGATCTCTAAGTACACAAAGGGTATGTCTACACTTGCAGAGTTTTTGCACTGTAAGTTTCATCGGTGATAGGGAACTGGTGAAAGTAAAGCGCTTAATTCCTGAGGCATCAGAGAGTGTTTACATTAGCAGCACTTCCATTGCAGATGAGAGCAGTGCTCTAGGGCAGCTACCCAACAGTGCATTTCTCTCCAGTTTGACGATGGGTCTTGTGGGAAGGGTGTGTGTGCGATCGGGGCATCTGGGTCCCTTCAAAGCCTCCTCTCCCCAAACACTGATCAGCTCCAATAGCTCAGTATTGGTCCAAGCAGGGGATAGTTTGCTCCGCAGAGCAGGCATTGTCACCTGGTCAGATAAGTGGAAGGGGAGTTTCAAAGTTCCCGGGGCTTTGCAGGGGGAGGGGTGGATGTCTGTTTACCTGGCATCAGAGCAGCAGAGTTGCTGGCCAGAGTGGTCACCTAGGCATTGTGGTATATCCTCTGGAGGCTAAAAGCTGTGTAAACAGGAAGAACATGTCTTACTTGCACATCACCACAAAAGCATCACCGGGAAGAACTATACTCCTCTTGTGGAGGTGGTTTTCTTCTTGCGGTGAAACTTCTGAGTTTCACTGCAAAAAGTTACTGGCAAGTGTAGATGGTCCCATGGTTTTTGCACACAAAAGGGACTTTTTCTGCTTTAAATGGCAAGGGCAGAAATGCCCAAGAAGATATGTGTAAGTGTTGGAATAATAAAAATAATTTCTCTTTTGTATGTCGTTAGTAGAAATCTAAAGTTGTGCTTTTATCTCATATTGTTTAGGTTTCTCATGTTCAGAAACTCTTCAATTCAACTTAATCTCAAAAAGGATAAAGCAGAACTAGCCTAAGAACAAGATTAGAAGACTATATAGTTCAGAGAGGAGATGAATAAGAGGGGATGTGATTAAAGTATACAAAATATTGAACGGTATAGAGAAAATAGATCAGGCACTCCTATTTACCTTTTCTCATAATACCAGAACAAGGGTACATTCAATGAAATCGAAGGCAGCAAATTTAAAACTGATAAAAGGAAATAATGTTTTACACAACACATAATTAGCATATGAAACTCATTGCCACAAGATAACATTAAAGCCAGGAGCGAAACAAGAATAAAAAATAGCCTGGGCATTTATATAGAAAATGACATTACCTAGTTAAATCCAGTTGTAATAAGGATTAAAAAAAAGAAAGCTAGCCAAAAAAGTATGGAAGGGATATAAAACGTCATACTTCAAAATACATAACTCTCTACTATGGTGATTTTTTGCACCTTACTCTGAAAAATGTGGTATTGACCACTGACAGATAGATTACTAGGTGGGATGGTCTTCACTAGGGCAATTCAGTATTTGCAAACTAATTTGTTTTTGTTAACTAGGAATGCTGTTTACAAGTAAAGGTATAAAGGAGTCTATAGCTTAAAGACCCTACTAAGCTACTTCAGGCAGGAATTTGTCCTTTTGTTTGTAAAGTGACAAACAACAATAAATAGCGAAAGCAGGCAAAATGGAGAATTCAGAGACATACACTGGCTCTGAGGAGATAACAAAACTATGTTACTGAGAACAGTCATATTAATAAAGAAACCCTTCTAAGCTACTTGTTAAAGACAGCAGTAACACTACAGGAGGTTTTGAGACACGTTTCTTTTCTTTACCCTTTGTAAAGGTTTCCATAATCTTTATTCCAAAATTGAGATTCACACTAATAAGTTACAGTTATAAAAAGCCAAGCAATAAGATATACAATGTGATGAACATAAATGTCATTCTAAAATGAGTGACATACTTTATGATGAAGTCCTTTGTTTAAGGAGCACTAGCTGCACATCATATTTTAACACTCAATGAACTAGGAGGAAATTCACAGCCAATAAAGAAAATTCTGCTTTACAGTTAGGTTTATAATATACCTACACAGTTGCAAAGCAGATCAGCAGAATCCCACTCAATAATTGTTCTTCCTATTTGAGATCCTAATCCTGAAAAGCAGTTAAGCATATGAATAGTCCCAAGCCAATGGGACCTCTTGTACTTAAAGGAATGTAGGTGCTTAAGTGCTTTACTGGATTGGGACCTAAATTCCACCCCTCTCCAAACCATCCTCAAGGCCCATAATCCATTCAACCTAAAATGAGTAGATGAAGCTTGCAGCTCTGTAATTATCTGGAAGGATTATTAAGTTCCTCAAGAATCTCCCCCGGTCCTTGATGACCTAAGGAATGGAGTGTGGATCTCATGTGCGGCAGTGTAGAGGACCTGTGCCAAACATAGACTCATAGACTCATAAGTCAGAAGGGACCAATATGATCATCTAGTCTGACCTCCTGCACAAGGCAGGCCACAGAACCCTACCCATCCACTTTTATAACAACCCCTAACCCAGGACTGTGTTATTGAAATCCTCAAAATTGGTTTGAAGACCTCAAGCTGCAGAGAATCCACCAGCAAGCGACCCATGCCCCACGCTTCAGGGGAAGGTGAAAAACCTCCAGGGCCCCTGCCAATCCGCCCTGGAGGAAAATTCCTTCCCGACCCCAAATATGGCGATCAGCTAAACCCTGAGCATGTGGGCAAGACTCACCAGCCAGCACCCAAGAAGGAATTCTCTGCAGTAACTCAGTTCCCATCCCATCCAACATCTCCCCGCAGACCATTGAGCAGACTTATCTGGTGATAATCCAAGATCAATTGCCCAAATTAAACTATCCTATCATAACATCCCCTCCATATACTTATCAAGCTTAGTCTTAAAGCCAGATAAGTCTTTTGCCCCCACTACTTCCCTCTGAGCAAAACCCTTTATACACTTCAGTGTAAATGAAATTGTATCACCAGCATCTATTCCATGTAAAGTGGACATCTAGCCAGATACATTTAGCGAATACGTTAACTAGAAGGCTTCTTGTCTGCAAGTTGTAAAAATATAGTTTTTCACATGGACAAAGCATCTTAATAAATTCCCAATTTACCAATTAAGTACTCAATAAAAACTTAATATATTTTTTTTCAGTAGAGAAGCTTACTTCTGCTGCATTTTGATGGAGATGTTCCATTAGGGAGTTGTGGGTTATATAGACATAGAAAGATCTGTTGTAGAATCAGTAGCGAAGAGGTCTCTTAAACCCAGAATTTCATGTCCAGTAAATTTGTTGGATGATTAGGTATATACTCTTTTTCAAGGTTTCTACTACAATAATAAAGAGCTCTGATGCATAAATCATCAGGATGTGTTTAGCAGTTGTATTTGTTTAGGAGGTCAGGCAGTCTGTGCTTCATGGTTTGGTACACAAAGCTATTACTCCAGAAACAGCTGTGTCACTTTATGAGATATTTGCTTAACTCTTTGCAAGCATACCCTAGGCTATGGCTTTTACACTGCTACTTCTTCATCACTCAAACTAAACACAGATAGATCAGGGACTTAAATCCCTTTGGTTGAAAGGAGTAGGAATAGCAGAGAAGAGAGGCATATGGAATCTCCCCACAATGATTCCGAATACCACCTCTCTGTGAGTTTCTTCATCCCACTGGCTTCTGTGTATTTCTTATTTTCTTCATACACCTTTCATCTCTTATTTACATCAAGTGTGTGTAAAATCCTACCATGGGTGTAAACAATTGGAGAAATCTGATTTGTTAGTGTTTTACACCTACTTGGCAAAGGAGTAAGTAACTATGCAAGGGACAAGGCAATGGACAATTGGGCCCAATATATTTATCTTCCTCTTTCCCCACTCCATAAACTGTATTCATAAAAGTCCACTTTGCTAAAATATAATTGGTTTTCCTAGCTGATGGGGAGGAAATTAGTCCTTTAAATACACATTCTAAAAAACCCCAAAGCTCACATTTTACATTTAGTATAGAATGCTCGGATAGATATTTAATGGGATCAAGATAAAAATATAGGTTTTGTTTAAATAAAATAGTAAAGGCTTTTCATGACTAATCATATTTTATATAAACATTTTTAAAGGTTTATCATGTCTTCTAAACAACTGAATAGTTTCAGTCTTTTGTATTTTCAGTGCAGTGTATGTAAGGCTTAAGGCTCCTCTTTCAGTAACAGAATAATAAATTTGTATATAAAAACTCCCACCAACCTTCAGAGGGACACAGTTATTATATAAAATATGTAATCTGTGACATGCATGTATTACCACATTTTACTGACATGTTTTTTACTTACTGACCTCCAGGATGAAGTACAAGGAGGTTAAGCATTAACACTGTGATTATGACCACTTCAGAACTGTCAGGGGTGGCTTGCAAGGAATAATTAACTGTAGTTTAGGTGTGTTAATGATTCTGATCTAAAAGGATAATGTCAAGTTAAAAATTATTGGATTTCTTTACCTATTAGTTAACAGCATCTTAGTCCCTGATCCCAGAGTGGGACCCATGAGGACAGAACTTCATGCTTGTGTAGAGCTAAACTGAAGTCACTGGGACGTGGTATGGGCACAAGGCTCCAGTCGCATGGCTCTATGTGCAGGACCTAAGATTATTTAAATCTGAAAGACTTAAATATCTGGTTTACTTTTCACTCGTTATGCTCTTTCGTACTCTTTGTATTTTGCCCTCAACTCAGCTTGGATAATGAGAACAGAATGGTCTGGGCACTTTTGTATATAGTCAGTTTCACTTTCTTCTTCCCAAGCGCCAGCCATAAGGCTGTCAGCTTTGGGCTGCAAATGTTTAAATCAAAGTAAAAATATTTTTATTTTTTTAAATAAAGTTTTTTCATGAAAAGAAAAACAAAGTTTGTTACATCTTGTCTAAACACATAGTTTGTATATCACTTCAAACTATATTGGATTGAAACTTGGCATAATTAAAGCAGAACCCTATTGTTTATCCCAGTATATTTAAGGAAATAAGATATACTTGGAAAAGCACCGTTTCTACCAATATAGCTGTGTCCTTACTAGTTGTTGAACTGATATAATAAATTAATTTCTTTTTAAATTACATCCCTAACCAAAATAGTTAAACTGTACAAAAACTGTGTCTGCACTATAAGCCCTTAATGACTTTAGCTACTTTTATTCTGAATTTACACTACTACATTTCACCAAAATAACTAACATTGTTTTAATTCACACCTTTTTTTATTTCGATGCAAGTCTGCCTGTAGATCAGCTCTGAGACAAAATGACTGACTCCTTTTTGCAGGCTTGTAGTAGGGGAAGACATTTCATTTATATTCTCCCTGTTCTGCCTTCTCATTCGATATGCATTGTGATGCTCTGCACTTGGCCATGAGTGATTTAATTAAATTATGGTAATTGGCAGGAGTAATAGTATCCCCTTTGTTTGGCAGTGGCATTTCTAGGACATGCCTGTACATGGATAGGAAATTACACTGTACTAACTAAATGCAGGAATTTTCAGTTTAAAGCACTGAATAATGCAATTAGGATTGCACTCAATGACAAGACATATACACAGTCACACACTGGCCCTAACCTGCACCCTGTTTTGCCCTGACAAAAAAGGATCCGATGGGGGGCATTTAGGGTCAGGTCTACATTACAAACTTTTGCTGGTATAGCTATGTCAGTTAAGGGTGTGATGAGGTGTGATCTCTAACAGACACCACCAATGTACACAGAGTTAAATCAGCAAAACTGGAATAGCTTATTTTTCTTGGGTGCGGGGAAACTGGAATAAGCTATACTGGGAAAAGTGAAGTTTTGCTGGCATTAGCTGTGTCCAAACTAGAAGTGCTTTGCAGGTATACTATATTGGTTTGGCTATGGTGCCAAAGCATTCCTACTATAGATCTGGCCTACGTCTTCAGATTCTGAGCTAGGTAATTACAGAAATGGAGTAGAGCTTTGGACTCATCTACATTGTAATGATGAGAGAGTTTGGGAAGACGGTATAACGTGGTACTCCTTGAAAGCAGATAAAAATCGTTTTCGTCTTGAAGTGTAAATAGTACCAACTATGTTTTGAGTTTCTTTTCCTGAACTATGCTACAGTGTTGACTGTTTGCAGGATTGCAGCACAACTTGGGGACATGGTAAAAACAGTTTGGTTCCATCTGCTACCAAAGACTGAATCGTATTTCAGTTTTGCGGAACAACTAACACATTTTAATCCCATCCCCAAACACTGCAGTTGTTATAGTATAGAATGGGCCTTTCTCAGATTGTTAAAGTGGGAAATTGTGCAATATGGGGTTTTTGCAGGGCTTTACTGGCATGCAATGAATACCTACTGCCTTTTCCCATTGCTGTTTTATTTCATTGAACTGTGTTTTAATTCTTTTCAGCTCAAACTGCAAACTCTTCAGTGATGCACATCTATAAGTATACAATTAAAAACAGAATAAAGATTTATCACCTGTCCCCATTCTCTCCCAGGTAGATGGTTTGCTATTTGGAAGAGCTTTATTTATATTTGTTTTAATGTGAGCTGTTTAAACTCATGAATATTTTACAGCATTGTGGTGGTTATAAAATGGTGGAAGAAAAGCTGCAGCTTTTCTGTCCAATAAATCAGTGTTGATATACAGTACTTTAAGCTAAAAGGCTTATATATAGAGAGAAAAGAAAGGGATTTTATTATCCCTTACATGAATACAAACAAATATGCTTTTGCTGTCTGTACACAACAAACCAAACCAAAGATGCAAATCCTGCAAACATGATTTCCATTAAAACGAGTCAAAGTACAGCAGACCTCTAGCCTACCCTGTTGCAATGAGTAGGAAAACTGTTTTAAAATGTATAGTTTTAAAAAACTAAAAATGTATGCTAGTTTTTTTTACTTTAAAAAACATTTCAGTTAAAAAACACTGAAGGACCATTTGGAAATTAAACCAATGTCAAGCAAGTTGCTTATCAGAGAGATCTATTTGAAAAGCTGCAAAATTACTGACTGAAAGAGGTACCAATGTTGTCAGATTGTTAGAAACTTTTACTCCTTTGTACAAAAGTCTGGTCTGTGCAAAATGAACTAAAAATATGACTGCTTGGTGGTCCTTATTTACAATTGATTGTCCTGTTGTACTGCTTATATTGTACTGCTAAAGTAACATCGTATGATGACATTGTCAGAAGTTGAAGACTGTAGGAATGTTGTCCCTTTAAGGCACTCATGGTATTCAGATAGATGTCACATGAGACTGTTGTACTGATCAAAACTTTTAATTAATGTGAAATACAATCATGCTGACTTTACTTTAGATTAAAATAGCCCAATAAAAAAACTTCCTTAAAAGATCTATTTTATTTAAAGGTGCTACTTGCTGAATTAATACCTCCCTTCCTCCTCTTCACAGGGGTATAATAATGTGCCAAAAATCTACTGTCCAACCTCATACTTCCCAAAATAAAAAATTCCATGTTAAACAGGGTACACTGGAGTTTAAGGTTCCAGAGAGAAAAGGCTTTGGCCTCATTAGTTTTATACTCTCAGGAGTACAGGTTCTTCTTCGAAGCACCACAGGTAGATATTATAGTGATGGGTGCAATAGGAATGCCTAATATTTGATTGCTCTCTTGGGTTTCCCTGCTGCATGAAGCGGTGTTTTAAGAACAGGCATTCATTATTGTTCGGATTATTTAGTAATCTTTCGAACTGGATTACTGCACCTTCCTTTGAAGCATCTGGCACTGACTACCCTCAGAAACAGGATCCTGGATTTGATTGACTGCTGGTCTGATATGACAACTTGTATGTTACTGTGGGTGACAATGGGGTGGGTTAAAGCAACCCAGTTCTTAGGCACACAGTGCCCTGGGAGCCCCCATCCTTTTGCACTTCATGATTTTTGAATAATTGGGATCGACAATACTGCAAATCAAAAACAGCAACAGGCAGGACTGCTGCAGATCCCAGTCAGAGTAATGAACTCAGGGAACAGAGCACCACAGTGAAATGTGCAAAACTAAGGCTGAATCTCACCAAATACAGAATGAGTGACCACAAACTGGAGATGGAAATTGGGAGGCACAAAGCCCAGTCTAAACCCAGAAAAAGGCACGGCTCAAAAGGCAACTGTGCAGACAATGTTGCAGAGAAGAGATTGAGACAGAGAGAGATTTTCTGTTCCAACAGCCCAAATACAAGGAAGTGAGACAAATATTTCCTCGAAGAATCAGAAACCATAACAGACATCCAAAAGTGATGAGGAAAAAGTGCCTGATCCTGGCAGAGAGAGATGACAGAGATGGCATTGTACTATGTATCCATTTACCATAGGATCAGCAATGGTTAGCAATGGCAAATGGACAAAGGCAATCAACCCCCAAACATAGTGTACAACCCTCTCCTGGGTAGGCTGTACCTGAGGAATCCTTTGCCTATACTCTGTCAGCACTTGTATAGCTTGTTAAGCAAATAAAACCTGAAGACAACTGAATTGTAAGACTCTTCCCCTAGCAGGGGGGTCTTTTGGGGGTCGTATCAGTAGAATTTCCCTCTTCCTCCCCACAACTCTTTACAGGTGTGGTGGTTCAGGGATCACAACTATTTCTGATCTTTAAGCTGGCAGGACTCCTGGATATGTGGGTCAGCCTCCCCCTTCCAGCACGGAGGGCCCCCTTGCCCCAGCCTGCCCAGAATATCATCAGCAGCAGGTGGGAGCCCCTTACCCAACCTGTGAGGAAAATCAACACGCTTCCCTGACGGGCAGTCTGTTCCACCGCTGCTCCCTACAGCTGGGGTCCTGGTCAATCCTATTGTGTCCAGCGGCTAATCCGACCCTGATGCCAAAACAGCCCACCAGTGCTCTGTAGGAAGCTAAAAGTTATAAGAATAAATACAACCTCAAGCTCGATGCCGATCTCCTAGGTGAGCCAGCTTTCCTCTTTTCCACTTAGCCTTTCAGTGCGATCGCCTCGGCCTGAGATCTCTCCTCCCCACGATGTTCTTTCTCCTACTTTAATGTTGCGCCTCAGGTTGCCACAGAGCCTTTCGCCTTCATCGCGATGGAAAACAGACAAGAAACTGAACCGAAGCCCGACAGAAATGCTCACAGAGGTGGCCCCGTCGCTGCGGCTGTAATCCGTGCTCCCCACGTAGCGTGTTGCAAGCAACCGCCTGCCTCAGCAACCCGGGCTGCGCTCCAGGGAGCGACACGACGGTGTCCAGACGTTCGGCTGTGGAACGTTGGGGTGCCGCAGCATTCCAAGCGCGACCCCAGAAGACAGCAGCACCGGCGGCTCCTTCTCACTAGGCAGAACGGCAGCCAGCGCTCTCCACACTTCGGCACGCAAAAGTAGGTCAGCACTGCACTGAGCATGCTCGAGCTAGAGCCAGGCTGCTGTGAAAATTCATTGAGCTGCCCAAGGTTGGTGCAGCTTCGTTCCTTACGCTGAAGGTCACAAAACGGAGTGGAATGGAGCATCCAGAGATTAAGGGATCCCACATTCATGCCAGCTGCGGAAATACAGGTTCTCCCTCTGGCAACAGGCAATGACAGCGGATTCTGCAAATTATTAGCTGGATTAAGAGAATCAAAATAATAAACTGTTCTTACTATTAATGCTTTTGCGAATGACCGAAGATTTTTTTATACTGAAACCTTTGCACCTTCATACCCGGCCCCCGTACAGCCCCCGTACAGTTTAAAACGTTGATTAAAATATTTTTTATTCTGACTATTCCTGAGCCCAAAAGTGCTGTCAGTGGAATTTGAAGCGCTAGAGAAGATTTAGAGTTATAGGACTTGTGTCTACCTTTAACATTAATCTTGAGCAAATAAATGCCATTCTTATACAAGATCTTTTGTTATCTGGAATAAATTCTTCTATTTTTCAACTCTGCTACAGGACAATACAGATTGATTTAAATTGCATTTATGGCACTACATCTCTTTTCAATTATCTTGTCAAACTAAAAGAATTTCAGTAATGATAATTTCAGTTAATAGTGTAGGGCAAAATGGTGTGGGTTAGAAATGGAAAAGTTCAGAATGTTGTTTTTAGTTGCATATCAGTTCTCTACTAGCTGTATATATTACTCAGTAGCAATCCTTTTCCTAGCATTGATCATAGAATCATAGAATATCAGGGTTGGAAGGGACCTCAGGAGGTCATGTAGTCCAACCCCCTGCTCAAAGCAGGACCAATCCCCAACTAAATCATCCCAGCCAGGGCTCTGTCAAGCCAGACCTTAAAAACCTCTAAAAAAGGAGATTCCACCACCTCCCTAGGTAACCCATTCCAGTGCTTCACTACCCCCTTAGTGAAAAAGTTTTTCCTGCTATCCAACCTAACCCTCCTCCACTGCAGCTTGAGATCTTTACTCCTTGTTCTGTTGTCTGCTACTACTGAGAACAGTCTAGATCCATCCTCTTTGGAACCCCCTTTCAGGTAGTTGAAAGCAGCTATCAAATCCCCCTTCATTCTTCTCTTCTGCAGACTAAACAATCCCAGTTCCCTCAGCCTCTCCTCATAAGTCATGTGTTTCAGCCCCCTAATCATTTTTGTTGCCCTCTGCTGGACTCTTTCCAATTTTTCCACATCCCCAAATTGGGCACAGTACTCCAGATGAGGCCTCACCAGTGCCGAATAAAGGGGAATGATCACGTCCCTTGATCTGCTGGCAATGCTCCTACTTATACATCCCAAAATGCCATTAGCCTTCTTGGCAACAAGGGCACACGGTTGACTCATATCCAGTTTCTCATCCACTGTAACCCCTTGGTCTTTTTCTGCAGAACTGCTGCCTAGCACTCGGCCCCTAGTATGCAGCAGTGCATGGGATTCTTCCACTCTAAGTGCAGGACTCTGCACTTGTCCTTGTTGAACCTCAGATTTCTTTTGCCCAATCCTCTAATTTGTGTAGGTCCCTCAGTATCCTATCCCTACCCTCCAGCGTGTCTACCACTCCTCCCAGTTTAGTGTCATCTGCAAACTTGCTGAGGGTGCAGTCCATGCCATCCTCCAGATCATTAATGAAGATATTGAACAAAACCAGCAACAGTACCGACCCTTGGGGCACTCCGCTTGATACCGGCTGCCAACTAGACATGGAGCCATTGACCACTACCCGTTGAGCCCGATGATCTAGCCAGCTTTCTATCCACCTTATAGTCCATTCATCCAGCCCATACTTCTTTAACTTGCTGGCAAGAATACTGTGGGAGACCATATCAAATGCTTTGCTAAAGTCAAGGAATAACACATTCACTGCTTTCCCCTCATCCACAGAGCCAGTTATATCATCATAGAAGGCAATTAGGTTAGTCAGGCATGACTTGCCTTTGATGAATACATGCTGACTGTTCCTGATCACTTTCCTTTTCTCAAAATGCTTCAAAATTGATTCCTTGAGGACCTGCTCCATGATTTTTCCAGGGACTGAGGTGAGGCTGACTGGCCTGTAGTTCCCTGAATCCTCCTTCTTCCCTTTTTAAAAGATGGGCACAACATTAGCCTTTTTCCAGTCATCTGGGCCTCCCCCGATCGCCATGAGTTTTCAAAGATAATGGCCAATGGCTCTGCAATCACATCCGCCAACCCCTTTAGCACCCTCAGATGCAGCGCATCTGGCCCCATGGCCTTGTGCTCCTCCAGTTTTTCTAAATAGTCTTGAACCCTTTCTTTCCCCACAGAGGGCTGGTAACCTCCTCCCCATACTGTGCTGCCCAGTGCAGCAGTCTGGGAGCTGACCTTGTTTGTGAAGACAGAGACAAAAAAATCATTGAGTACATTAGCTTTTTCCACATCCTCTGCCACTAGCTTGCCTCCCCCATTCAGTAAGGGGCCCACACTTTTCCTGATCTTCTTCTTGTTGCTAACATACCTGAAGAAACCCTTCTTGTTATTCTTAACATCCTTTGCTAGCTGCAACTCCAATTGTGATTAGCCTTCCTGATTTCACTCCTGCATACCTGAGCAATATTTTTATACTCCTCCCTGGTCATTTGTCCAAGCTTCCACTTCTTGTAAGCTTCTTTTTTGTGTTTAAGATCAGCAAGGATTTCACTGTTAAGCCAAGCTGGTCGCCTGCCATATTTACTATTCTTTCTATACATCCGGATGGCTTGTTCCTGCAACTTCAATAAGGATTCTTTAAAATACAACCAGCTCTCCTGGACTCCTTTCCCCCTCATATTATTCTCCCAGGGGATCCTGCCCATCAGTTCCCTGAGGGAGTCAAAGTCTGCTTTTCTGAAGTCCAGGGTCCGTATTCTGCTGCTCTCCTTTCTTCCTTTTGTCAGGATCCTGAACTTGACCATCTCATCGTCACTGCCTTTCTGGTTCCCATCCTCTTTTGCTTCCCCTACTGATTCTTCCCAGTTTGTGAGCAGCAGGTCAAGAGGAGCTCTGCCCCTTGTTGGTTCCTCCAGCACTTGCACCAGGGAATTGTCCCCTACACTTTCCAAAAACTTCCTGGTTTGTCTGTGCACGGTTGTATTGCTCTCCCAGATATCGGGGTGATTGAAGTCCTCCATGAGAACCAGAGCCTGTGATCTAGTAAGTTCTGTTAGTTGCCGGAAGAAAGCCTCATCCACCTCATCCCCCTTCTGGTGGTCTATAGCAGACTCCCACCATAACATCACCCTTGTTGCTCACACTTCTAAACTTAATCCAGAGATTCTCAGGTTTTTCTGCAGTTTCATACTGGAGCTCTGAACAGTCATACTGCTCTCTTACATACAACCTTTTCTGCCCTGCCTGTCTTTCCTGAACAGTTTATACGTTGATTGATCATGTTGTCTGCTGCAAACTAAAACTAGCATTTTATATTAGTCCAGCAGTTTATATTTACTGTAGTGAGTATACTTTACTTCTCCAGTAGCACTGGTTTAATCACAAGAAGCCTTTTACATTAGTGTAAGCAGAGAACTTTGGTATTACCATTAGTTATATTTAGGCAATGTAATCATGGACAGGGCCAGCCCTAGACCAAATGGTGCCACAGGAATGAAGTGTCTTTGTTATTCTCTGCCTCCATTTGTTAAACTTTTGAATACATTACAGCACTCTGAGCCTGGCGTCTCCCAAGTTTGGCACCCCAGGCAGTTGCCTGGATCATTTGCTTCTAAATCCCACTCTGATTGTGGCAGTTTTATAATCACCTTCTTAGAAAATAAAGATAAAATTGTATTTTTCACTTATAGTCTCTACAATCACTGGGTGGAGTGGACCACAGGTGCGGCAAAGTATTACTTACAAATATTACACTATAGCCATGGTTTTCAACCTGTGGTCCATGGATCCCTTGGGGTCCACAGACTCTAACTGTCTGCAAAAGGTTGTCATTGGAACAGTGGTTTTCAAACTGTTGTCTATAAACCCCTGGGGGTCCATCGACTATGTCTAAGATTTCCAAAGGGATCTGCAAATGAAAAAAAGTTGAAAACCACTGCACTATAGGCTGACAACAAAGATCAGGAAGAAAACAACAGATTTTTTCAAATACTATTTAGTACAATAGCCATGTTTGATATGATCAAAACAAATTCATAGGACAATAGATAGATACATTTAAAGTAAAATGACAGGAAGTGTTTGATCATGAAAAATACCTTTTTAGAGAGAGAGAGATTATACTATACTTAAGTATCTTAACTTTTTTTAAAGATTCTCTATACCCAATGAAAAACATTTTAAGATATATATTATTGCACATGAGTGACAAAGAGAAAACAATTGACTTCCTTTCTTATAATATGTTCATTAAGCTTCATTAGAATATATATGGGCCCAATCCTGTTTCTATTGATGTCAATAGGAGTTTTACCATTGTCTTAAATGGATTGGGCCCTATGTATATAAACAAAGTTTTTTTTATTAGCTGAAACCTAAAACAAATACTATGTAATTCAGTTATTATGTCATCATATGGGAATATTGTGACTGCCTATCAAATCAGATGATTGGTCCATGTATCTTTGAACCTGTGCATGATTGTCAGCTATGGACAATTTAATATGGAATGGAAATGTTCTTTCCAATGTCTGGCTTGTTCTTCACGCATTTGCAACGTCTAGAAGAAGGACCAACAAAAGCTGATGAAATTAAAGCAGATATCAAAGGCCTCAAACAGAGAAAAGCTCCTGATGTTGACAGAATTCAATCAGAAGTACTAAAAATGGGAGGCAAAATTCTGACTGAGCATCTAAAAGAACTCTAATGAAATATGGGTGAAAGAACAAGTGCCACAAGACTGGAAGGATGATATCATTGTGGCATTGCCAAAAAAAGATGATCTTATTCAGTTCTCAAACTGGAGTGGTATTGTACTGCTATCAATACTGGGCAAAGTATTGGCTACTGTTATGCTGAATAGAATGAAGAAGGCAGTGGATGAAATATTACAAGAACTAGCTGGGTTCATGTTATGAACAGATATTCACTTGTTTGACAGATCATTGAAAAAGCTACGGCTTGGCTAAAACCCATCTTAATCAACTTTATTAACTTTAAGAAAGAGTTCAGTAGTGTCCACAGAGAGACCCTATGGAATGTTGCTAGAAGCTGTGGATTCCAGACAAAGTGATTCACGTAATAAGGAGTTTATATAATGGAAGTAGATGGGCAGTGTAATTGGATACAGGCCTGGGTAAGTGGTCCGATATTATGACTGGATTTAGACAACGGTGTGTATTACACTAATCCTCTGTGCGTTAGCAATATACTGGGTAGTGAAACAGGCAACAAAAGGCATTGTGGATGGTGTAAAATGTGACAGCCGAGATGAGTTACACAATCTTGACTTTGCTGACGAAATGGCTCTCCTAAGTATGACATGGAACGGCATGATTGCCCTTACCTCAGAAATAAAACAGGAAGCAGCAAAAAAATTGGATTGAAAGTAAATGTAAAGAAAGCCAAGATTATGAAGATAGGAAGCTGGGGAACAGATAAAAAGGTGTACTTGGATGGAAAAAAATTAAACAGATAGAAGTGTTCTGCTATCTGGGGAGTACAATGACATTGGAAGGTGGGTGTGATAAAAATATTCATATGAGATTAGGCAAAGCAAACACCATTTTTGGAAGGAAGAACAACTTGAGGTCAAATGAGGTCTTCAAACTAAACTAAAGATCAGATTATTCCATGTGATTGTACTGAGTATGCTATTATATGGAGCAGAGATATGGCTGGTGACAGTGACTAACACAGCGAGATTGGAAGCTGCCCATCACAGATGGCTGAGGAACATACTTCACATTTCATAGAATCATAGAAATGTTGGGTTGAAAAGGACCTCAAGAAGCCATTAAGAAATTGTGACTTTCATGGAAAGACAAAATAACAAATGTGAAAGTAAGGGAGCTGACAGAGCAGGACATGTTAGAAACTATCATCAAAGAAAGACGGCTCGGGTGATCAGGACATGTACACCATATGGAAGATAGGAGACATGCTCATCAAGCATTGAATTGGGTAGCTGAGAGAGGAAAGAGAAACTGAGGAAGGTCAAGGAAGAACTGGTAGAAGACAGTGACAGAGGATATTGAATGCTTAGGCATTCAATGGGAAGAAGTACTATAACTAGTGAATGACCATAATCAAGGGAGAAACTGGATTGCCTCATGTGTCAGTGGCATAGGCAGAACTCAGATCTAAGGTAAGGGTTCATATATCTGGTTGAGTAGCATCCTGCTTTCATAGAAAGCTGAGTACTTTTGATAAAGCATGTAGGCCCTAGAGCAGAAAGTGTCCCATTGCTCCCATGTGAAGCACCATTGAGGAAAATGGGGATCTGTTCAGGTGCAGATACTCAACTATGCACAGAACAAAAGAATTATCATACTGGAGAAGTCTAGTCCATCTACTCCAGAATACTGTTTATTACAGTGTCCAGTACCACATGCTTTCGTGGTATGTGCATCACCCCCAGTGGATAATTGGAATAACCTGCCATAAGGAGAAATTTCTTGCTCTGTCATATAGCGGTAGGCTCATGCCCTAAAGCATGAGGACTACAATTTTTAAACAATTTTTAATAACTGTCTAAAATAACTGTGGCCATTATTATTCATATAAACATCTCAACCTTTTTTGAATCCTATTAAGCTCTGGCCTCAATGATATCTTGTGGCAATGATCACTATAACATTGTGTGGTATGTAATTAAAAACAATTTCCTTTTGTCATTCTTTTAATTTCTCATATTGAGAATGTTCCCATATCTTGTATTATGCAAATCCATTCCTTAAGAGCCCCCAGTTTACCTTTATATACCATTCATTATTTTGTATACCTCTATCATCTCCTTTCAAAAGCAAATAGTTTATTTTTTTCAGTCCCTCTTTGGATGGAAGGGTTTTCATGCTGTAGTCCATTCTCATCACTCATCTCTGTGGAGAAAATTCCTTTCTGACCTACATTCCTTAAGTGATAAGTAAGTGAAGCAAGAGATTTGATTATGCTTATTATACTCTTAGCGTACATAACTATACTTATTATTAATAACAAAATGATCCAATTGCTTCTAAAATCCAACATTATTTGTCTTGCTTATTTCTTCTGGAGCAGTGAATTCCACAGGTTGACTAAAAACTGAATAAAGTTAAGGATATTTATTTTACTGGTTTAAAATGTTCTTGTACTATATGACACAATGAAAAGGAAGCTGTTGCTGATAGCTGTATCTGCAAGCATCATTTATGATGTTGAAGGCACTCAGATCCTGTAGTGATGGGCGCAGAAGAAAAACCAAGACAAATAGATGTGTAAAACCTAAGAGTTGGTGTACTAAACCTAGGAGTCAGAATGCTTGCATAAGTTATTGGCTGCTGAGGGTTGATGAAATCCATACCTTTTGTGGTCTGAAGGGAAAATTCTGTGATATGCTAACAAAAGGCCCATCTTCAAAGATATTATCTAGTGGTGTCAAACCTCATAAGGCAGGAGGAAACAAAAGATCTGTGTGGGGAGGAACATACATTTTGAAGGAAAAAACAAAAATCCAACCTTGAACTGGATTTCAAACCTATTTCCACTGTCCCAGGTTTGGTGTAGCTTAATCCAATGCCTACAACTAATTTGGCACTTGCCACTTGAAATCCAGGCTAGACAAAACTCCAGATAAAATGACAAAAGAGGGCCTATGGTGAACAAGAGTTTTGAGACTTCCTGGACCACATGGATGTATGAAGAAAGGATCTGGAATGTACAACAAGGCTGCTGCGAGGACTGCACCCCGCAAATGAATATAAAGTGTTTAGTGTGCTCAGCTTGACCCCTTTCCTGTATCTTGGGGCTCCTTTTGAGCATTTTTTACAGTGTCATACTAGGTATGTATTTTTTGGTTTATATTTCATTTTATGATTTTTTCTGTATTTTTTTCTGTGACTCCCATAAACTTTGCTCTTCTGCTATGTAACTGGGACTGGAGTTGCAGATTGTCTATTCAGTACCTTGAAGTAAAGGAACCTGTAGTCTAATCTCACAGGGAGCAGAGCCAGGAACAGAGGACTGCAGTACATGATCAAGGCCTAAGTGAGCCTCCATTGTCTTCCCCATGAAATACCTGATGGTGACGAGAACAGACTAGTGTGAGCCTGGGGTGAGCCCAAAGAGTAACTGTGTTTGGCTGACTTTGCCATTCTGAATTCCCTCAAACCCTTTAAGTCTTTTCCTTTCCAGGGCAAATGATCCTATTCTTTTCTATCATTTTTGTATGAAACACTGGCTATTCTTCTAATCATTTTCCCTGCCCTTCTCTGGCCTCTATTTCACCAGCTGCGTAAGCTGATATCCTGCCATAAAAATAAATCCACATAGATAATTAGCTTTTGAAACAGGGATGTTTACCATTCACTGCATGAACTGAATATCAGACATTATACCACCATGGAAACAACCTGCTATTGTATGTCATGAATGTAAAATAATATGAGGCACAGAGAGCTGAACTGCACATGAATGAGAGAGACACAGGGCATGCTGCATGACCTACAACAAGATTCAGTATTTGTGTCATCAGGAAGAATTAGCCAAATTATTCATGAATCTGAGGGAGGCAGAGATGAAATGTGTGGCCCTGGGCCAACTAAAATATTGTTCTTGTGGAAAAGTCAAGATCATTATTATCACGTTATTTTAAACTTTATTCATAGAGTGATCATTTTAGAAACATCACATAATTTGTGGTCTTGCAATTTATTTGTAAAAGGATTTATTTATTTGTAAAATTTATTTGTAAATAATTTTTATTTGTAAAAAGTGGCTTTTTTGACTTGCAAACAACAGTTTTCTATCCTGGGCTTTTTATAAAGTGGAGTGCTTTTTAAAAATAATTTGAACTGATAGATAAGTTGTCAATAAGATGGTTAAAGCACGAGGAAAGCTTCCAAAGGAATAAAACTAGTCACATTTTAATATGTTAAAAGAAAAGAATTTAAAGATTTACTCTGGAGGAAGTTGCATGATTTCTGGGAGCCTAATATTAGAAAGCTAATCCAAAGCTATATTCTCTAGTGTCACACCACACTTTGCAGGAAGCTGATATACTATTTGAATCCATATTACTAGCTGTAAATAGGAAACAGAGACTAGGACGTGACTTTTAATTCATTGTTATCTCCAGGGATAAAGAGCCTGTTTTATGCCTAATCAACAGCTGGATGTCACCACTGAATGGCTATAACACAGTGGGTGCAGAATTTATCCTGCAGCAAAGTATGTAATTGTCTAGATCCTGTTAATTGTTTCAGAAGTCCAGTTTAATGTGATTGTGTGTATTTCTTAAAAGATTTACATGGAAGAGGGCAAACACCCTCTGTTGAAAAAAAAAATTACAGTACTACATTACAATTAACTTCTGTGCCGTAATATATAGGGCTCAGTCCTGCAAGGTGGTGAGCACTCTCACCTTAGTTGAGCCAAGCACTTGAGCACATGAGTAGTAGTAAAATTAAACATATGAGTAGTTCTATTGATGTTTAGCACATGCTGGCCTGGGCAGAATCAGGGTCAGAGTGCTGAGCAACTTGCAGGATCAAACTCTTACAGCTTTAGATGTACGTTGTATGCCAGGCTGGCCAGTTATATAGACTTTAAATATGTACTTACAATTTCTTCCTGCATGTATGTAGTTATGTCTGAGTACAACTGTAAAAAGTATGGTTGAATTCACTGGTGATCTTACAACTGGCAAATTCCTAGCTGTTCAGAAACATCATCTCACCCACAGAAAGCTGTGTTTTAGTGATGGAGAAGTTCTGAATATTACCTTTTAGCTTCACAACAGTGATCTCCCATGCGGTATAGAGCAGTTTCCACTGTTCTCTTTCCAGAACTGATCATATCAATTGCTGTTATGTGTCTATATAAAACAGAATACTATATACAATACTGTATACTATATACAGAATACTATATACAGTAGACAAGGACTCTCAAAAAAGGCTTTGTATGGTTCATTTGTCTTACAGACTGTATGGGATCAATTTACAGCAGTGTCTAAATATCAGTAATTTTAGCAGGAGTTGGATCACGTTTCCAACAGAATTTGTCTGAACTTGTGCAATATGATGCGGAGATAAATGAGCAAACTGAATTCTTCTTTTTTTCCTGTAAATGAGAGGGCAGAATTTATAAAGGAAGCCGAACACTTAGGAAGACTTGGTATAGCTTTCATGCCTCAGCACCAAAGCATATTTAAAGTACCTGCTGATTTGTAAATATATGACTTACTGCTGCAAATAGAATGTTTATAATCAAAGAAAAAATTACATGGCACATATTATAATTATGTTTTTCTTGAGGATGGCATTTTGATTTTGAAAATCTGGGGATAATTCTCCTCAAATGATATCTCCTCAAAAGGCTCAGGTACTTACCCCAGGTGGGCTTTAGTAACAAGGAATTCTGGCTTTTACAGATTATACTTTTGTAGTCAAATTGATACTAGGAAAGGATTAGTTTGTTTGGTAACAGAGCAATTATCTGTTTTTTATATAACTTTTTTTCAAGCACTAAGTCTTTAGTGCAAAAAATAATCAAACACATTTACTCTTTTACAGGTTGTTATTTCTAATAAATACACTGAGGGTATTTCTTAGATAGAAGAAGTTTGTGTCGGTTGTATCTGCATGACATTATACAGAAAAAAATATGAAATAAAATTGGATCTTCCCTGCCATAATGTGCATAACTAGGTCTGCAGCATTCTGTATTCTGGGGTTTCTAGCCAGTTAAGTGATAGATTTATTTTAAGCAAGTCCTTTGGTCCCAGAGCCACAAAGGTACTTAGGCTCCTAAATCTCATTTTTAGGCACCACTATGATCCACACACCCCCTACTCAACTGCTACCACCTAACCCTGTAGGTGTCTAAACTCATTCAGCATCTGTTTATTTCAGGAGAAGCTTGCTGGGTGCCTACGTTTCTGCCTCTGGGCGCCTACGTTTCTGCCTCTGGGCATGTGCACTTCTGCCTCAATCTGGGTGTCTGTACCTCTGTCTCCCACCTAAATTTCAGTGTGATCTGCAAAGCAGAAGAAGACAGGCACTCCACTTTCCTGCAGGGCCCAGTCTGATAGGTGTGCTCAGAGGCTACGGATCTCCAAAACAGCTGGGAGGGTGGGGGGAAGGAGGAATCTACTTTATCAACTTTTAGCCCAGTGGTTAGGGCAGTCAGCTGGGATTCAGGAGACTCCCAGTACTTTTTGTGGTTTATTTTCAATAATGTGACCTTGCTTACACAAGGGACTATATTCCCCAATGGAAATGTTCTGCTGAAATGCATTTCCTGATGAGTTTAATAAGTGTGTTGAATAATAATAAATAAAGTGTGTTGAATAATTGAATAATTTACTTCTGAGAGGGAGCGACATATGTTTGTGATGATATTAAACATAATTTTATCATCAACTTTTCTTAGAAAATAATTTGTAAATGATCAGGATAAAGTTATACGGCTCCATCCAGCCAAGTGCTGAATGCCTCCTGCAGAATGGGCAGCATCTTGCAGGACCTGGCTCACAGTATTAACAAAAATCTATATGGTAAAAAGATGCATTACTCAGAATCAATACACTTATCTAAGAATTTTGCTGCGAAAAACTACTTTGGTGATGGAATTTAGCATGTTTCTTAATCTGAAAGAGAATTAGCCTCAATGAATTAGCATAAATTATACTTCTATAGTTTTGTATTACTTGTAGAATACTTTTCATTATGATCTTCACCAAATAGCTTGTTTGTTTGTTCTGCAATCGTGTGTGTGTGTGTGTGTGTGTGTATGTGTGTGTGTGTGTGTGTGTGAGAGAGAGAGAGAGAGAGAGAGAGAGAGAGAGAAAAGTAGATCTTTGCAACTCCCATTTGCTTTCTTCTCTTTTAGTCTATGTTTAGACTATGAGCTGGGGTGTGGTTCCCAGCTCGCGTACACATACTTGTGCTAGCTCTGACTGTACTAGTGTACCTGTTGTAGCATGGGCAGCAGCAGTGGAGGTGGCACAGCTAAACCACGCTATTGCTGTTCGTGCTACCAGGGCTACGTAACTCACACTTGCACTAGCTCTCATCGAGCTAGTGTGAGGATGTGCAGTGAGCTGGGAATCACAACTTTAGCTCATAGTGTAGATGCAGCCTTAAAGAGAGCGTTTTCTGCTGAAAACTCAGATTTTAACAGGGTTTTAGTTTTCTTGGCAGACTAAAACATAATCACTTTTGACCTACAGTAGCCACCTAGGGTTTCACTTTGGCCCCATGTATAGTTCGTAGAAAATGCAAATTAAAAACTCCACACCTGCCACAAATAGAAGAAGAAAATCACGGTCTAATATATTATGATTATTTTGTAATAGGCTGAAAAGAAAGACCCCTGGATTTAATGTTCCATCTAGTCAGTTATGTAATATAAGAAACTATCTAAATGAATCTCCCTGTATAATCTTCTTCTGTATTTAAAAAAAACCCTGTGCTTCAGTTCTGTTTTTCGCCTGGCAGTAATCTGAGGAGCATCTATTTTATGCTGCATTGAGATTCAATATTTCATAAAAGGAGATTAAAATCGAGTGATATCCACGTTTTACATTTTTGTTAAGTTAGTTCAGGTCAGCTAGAATGCATGCACCCTTCTTAGATGATACAGCACTCTGCATTTACAGACATTTACATTTAAACTATAATTGGAGAATTTGGTTCAGCAGTCCTTTCTGCTAAAGACCTATTTTTGTCATGAAGTAAGCCTGCCACCTGCTGGAGGTGCTTCAGTAATGAATGTTGTCTCATTGGGAGGGTTGTGCCCACAGATCTGTGCATATGTAAGGGGACTGTTATCCCCTTACTAACATTCAGTGGGGGTGTTTTGGTTGCTAGCTCCCAGCACTAAAAGGGGAGGGATCGATGGCAAATCAGGACCCTGAGACTAACAGTCCCGAGGAACAATGGCGAGAGGCCAATGCTCCAGGTCAGTCTGATAGACAGGGTGGGCAGGCTAATCAAAGAGACAGAAGGCCAGGGTCGGTCCCGTCCTCCGTGTGAGCTGAAATTGCCTGGGTCAGACAGAGTGGGGCTGAGCTAAGGAGAGAGCTGGGGCCCAAGCTAAGCTACTGGGAGCAGAGCTGCAGCCCCAAAAGCCAGAGGACAGCCCAGAGAGAGCAGACCTGCCCTGGGAAGGGAGCTGCAGCAACCAGAGCCAGAGGGCCCAGACAAGCAGCCCAGGAAGCAGGTGAGAGCTGAGAGAGAGTCACAGAAGCAGCCTGCAGAGCAGACCTGTCCTGGGAGCAAAGCTGTAGCAACTGGAGCCAGAGAGGCCAGAGAAGCAGCCCAGGGAGCTGAAGGCAGAACAGCAGCAGCAGCCATGCTGAGGCAGTGTGGAGCTGGGGCTGGAGCAGTCCAGAGCTGGGTGCAGTGAGCAGCTGGGGAGAGCGAGGGGAACCCTGGGCAGTGGGCCCAGCACAGGGAGACACCTCAGCCAAGAGGCTCTGCAGGCCAGACTTGGAGGGGGATCATAACCCTGACAGAGCGAGGGTGACACTGGGGAGAAGGGTCCTGCCACCCAGAGCCTGAGAGTGTGTGGCCACCGCTAGAGCAAGTGTCCAACCCGCAGTTTTCCTGCAGCACAGCCAGGGCCTGAGAAGGAGGCCTGGGACCTACAAGGAACAGACTGTGAACTGCCCTGACATTCCAGAGAAGCTGTTTGTAATGTTCTCTGCCACAGAGCAGGGTGATGTGTTTTCCTTTAACCTTTTCCATTTTTCCTTATTCTTTTTTTTAATTAATTGTTAATTAAATAACTTGTATTTGCTTTAAATTGTATGATATAATCAGTGGGTCAGGGAGGTGCACAGTACAAAGAGAGTACCCCAGAGTGGGGACACCCTAGCCCCTGTACTAGGTGACCACAGCAGGATTGGGGGTTAAGCCCCCCAGGAATCCTGGGCCCAGCCTTGTTGGGATTATGAGGACTCTGCCAGACAGGAGAGTGGAAGGGGAGTCCTCAAGGGCAGGGAGGCCTCTGGGTAAAGGAAGTGGGAGTGAGGACTCAGATCCTTTCTCTAGCCCACTTCACTGGGGTAGTGCAGAAGCCAGGAAAGTTCCCCACAATAGTGGGACCATTCCCCCGCTTACACATATGATCTTCCCTTCTACACCCTGGCAGAGTGGTGTCCATCCACTGGATCCTGCCAGGCAGCTTTTATGCTGATCTGGGGATCTGCATAAGTGAAAGGTGTGGGAGGCAGCAGGCTGGAGAAGGGATTGAAGGTAGTGCTTAAAAGCTGCACATTGTCCTCTCCCCTTCTATCCCTGCAGAGGTGATATTTTCTGTGGCCTACCTCTGTTATAGCCTCACTTCGAGGGAGCACATGTGCACATAATGGGGACAGATAGCTAGTGTGGAGGTACAGAGCTCCATGTAAGTAGCCTTTGTTTCTCATTGATACCTCAAGCTGCACATGACTCCTTTAGTGGGGGGAATGGGGCGGGGGGGAGCAGCCTTCTTGACAGGACAACATGAGAAATCTGTGCTAGGGAAACCTCATGCTTGTGCACTTACAAAGTGCACTCCTGCAGGTTTGGTTATGGAAAGAGGAGATCTGACCAGTGAGGCTGTATAGAGTTGGACCCCAATGTGAAGGCTGATCAGGGGATGATTTGACCTCAGACATTGATTAGGTTGCTTTGTGCAGTGAAGGGGCTGTTCTAGCAGTTGAGAATAGCCAGACATAGACCAGGGGTAGGCAACATATGGCATGTGTGCCAAAGGTGGCATGTGAGCTGATTTTCAGTGGTACTCACACTGCCTGGGTCCTAGCCACCGGTCTGAGGGGGGCTCTGCATTTTAATTTAATTTTAAATGAAGGTTCTTAAACATTTTAAAAATGTATTCACTTTTACATACAACAATAGTTTAGTTATATATTATAGACTTATAGAAAGAGACCTTCTAAAAACGTTAAAATGTATTACTGGCATGTGAAACCTTAAATTAGAGTGAATAAATGAAGACTTCTGAAAGGTTGCCGACCCCTGACATAGACTATGCCCACTGTCCCCCTATATCTGTGTAGTTGGAGTGACACAAAGAGACTGTATTGTATCAGAATCAGGCACATAGTGTTATGTCTGTGTAACTCGGAACTTCTTGCACCGAAGACAGGTTTATTGAACATATCTGTGTGTGCAAACAGAAAAAAGTTGAAACCATTAAAATATATACTTAGTGCTTTAGAAGAGCCAATTTCATAAAGCTGAAAACAATTATGAGCCAAATTAGTAGTGAGAGAGAATTAAAACAGACAAATGTGAATGGCCATTGGGAATTGTTTAATAATATTTGACCAGATGAGCAGAAAGCCACAATCCCATAATTAAAAAAAAGGCCACAATTGTTAAAAAAATTACCTGGGCCTAGAGGGGAACTAAACGCAGCTATAAAATAATAATAATTATTAATAATAATAAAAAATTAATACATATATAAAACAAATGAAAGAAAGGGGAAGTTGATTGTAACGTATATTATTGTGTACAAGTTGTAATAAATGAATTCAACATAGAAAATCACCAGGGTGTAAGAGATCACATAACAGTAAACTAGTCTTATCAGAAGCGTCAGCTTCTCTAATTCTATTCTATATTATTTTATTCTGGACAGGTGAACTTGGTGCCAGTATGGAACCTTTAATACAGATCCATACTAAATGTCATTTAAGCTTGATACCAATCAAGAGGTCAATCAAAAAGCATTCTAAAATTAAAAAAATAGGATTTAGAATGTAAATGATTATTTAACTGTTGATTTATTCTTAAAAAGATTAGGCAATACTTAAAACAAGGCAAAAGGCAGTTCACACTCCCTCTCTTGTGTTTGTATATATTTATATATTATACTAAAATATACAACTCCTCTGTCTAAGCTCCCCAAAACAAACCAATCTACATTAAAACACATCATTAAGGTTGCAAAGTCAAGCATTCAAAGTTAGGCAATGTCAGAACTAAGGTGGTCTGTGCAGGCACCTGGTATGGAAAATTTCAGGCTAAACAGTTAAAGTTATAATCAACTGAAAACAGGGTCCTATAATGGGAAGGTCAGGACTTCCTATAGTAAATAGAGACTGTGCCAGTGGGCATTCTCTCAAGATGGGGAGAATAAAGGCTGTTTTATGATGGCTTAGCCAGTGCAAAGTGATCACAATGCAATTATGTATGATGCCCTGCATTTCTACTTAACACGCAGATATGCAAAGAAAAGATTATGGAGGACGTATGTGGATGGATACTACGTTAGCAACATATAAACATAAAATCCTTAGATACATTTGTATTGTCTGTTTTGGAGTTCTGGTTTATAGAAGGAAGTGCTCTTTGCTGTTTGCTGTGATTGAGTTTCTATTGTGTGCTGTAATTTTAAAAGGTCAGGCTGGATCAGGTGGATGCATTTCACTTTTTACAAAGAGAACATTAATCACACAAGATTCTTAAAATTAATTTCCAGTTAAAGAAGAACCACTGATTTATTTCCTTGTTGAAGCTAAGCTTTTGAGCAGACTGATAACTTCCTTCTCTTCTGAGAATGCCTTCCGTTGCCCGAGGGCTTCCCACTCCTGCCAAGGTGCTTCTGTCTCATCAGGACAAGAAATAGTGAGTCAGATCCCCAGTTGATGTAAACCAGCATAGCTCTATTGAAATCAGTTGAAGCAAAACACATTGTGGTGTACTGAAATGTGGTTATGACTTATCACTTCATAGACATCACTCTGGATTTAATTTTAAACTATTTAGGAGCTAGCCTAGTGAGAGACCCTACTCTGCAAGACACACTAGTTTACTTAGGGTAAAGTTCTCCTGTGGTGTGGAGAACTAGCATGAGACCTTCAGCACCATATTGCTTAGCTGCTACACAGAGGTTGTATGGGGGCTTTACTGAGTGCCTAGAGGAGGTCCCTATATCCATCCCTAAATGCTACACTAAGGGTCTCAGATTCTCATGCTTTATGTTGGTGGAGTGGGGATCACTCTTTCATTGTGTATGCAGTTTAGCTAGGTATATGTGCACTGGCTTTAATCTAGCTATCATGGCTAAAAATAGTAGCAAAGATGTGGTAAGGTGGACCTCAGCCCAGGCTAGGAATGCTCATTTGCACCCAGGGTTCTGGACAGGCTTCCACAGCCTGTGCTACTGTGTCTTCACTGCTATTTTTAGCTGTGCTAGCTAGATGAAAGCTAGTGTGGATATGCCTATCCAGGCTGTAATCAGACCTTCTGTGCATCATAGACATAACCCATGTGTAACTTCTGTACCTCATGTCAGCAGGATCAGAGATCACTGTAGAAAGTGCATGTAACTTCTTGGCAGTGGGGGGTTTAGCTCTTTAACAAGCCTGCTGGATATTGTAGCAATCATGTTGCTGGGGTATGTAAGTCAGTGATCTGAGTGATCTCTCCTGCTACCTACTGGTGAACCAGAGGAAAAAACTCAAGATCAGACCTTATTTGTCTAAACGCACCTACTTTGCCAAGATAATCAACTTTGCTGTTTTAGGTTAAAACTCACTTAAACTTTGGATGCATGGGTAATGAAATACTGTTATCTTTACTGCATGACTAAAGGACAGCAGAATCATACTTAATATGTCCTAATTCAGGGGCTCACTGTTACAGTAACCTCACTTGCTCAGTGTGGGGGTAGTGATTCAAATCCAAGTGAAAATCAGAGGGGAACAGGTGTTTCTATTTGGTGGTGAGGAGTGTGTTTAACAGTTCTAGACGAACTTCTTCCTTCAGACAGAGCTGCTTGGACTCAGTTACAAGTCCTTGTTTCTTTTCAGTGATCACTAAAGCTGAAGTTACTGGTAAGCTGGTCAAAGGGACTGAGTCTTAGACCCGGTGTGGAAACAGTGTTGTGATAAAAGGCAACACAGAGAAGGGAGCAGCAGTGTATTTCCCCGCTACCCAGTGAGATCAATACAGCTGAGATCATAAAGAGACAGGCGAGGTGGTGGAATCCAAAAATGTGGCACAGTGGCTAAAGACAGCATGGTGAGAGATGCAGCAGTGGCATCAAAGGTGCCCTGTGATTGCTAATAGCTGGGTTAGCTGGTCATGGTGCGGTAGAGCCAGACTGGATCAAGGACACAGCAGAGCAGCAGTAGAGGTGGCAGTGACAGCTGCAGGCAGCAATGGCAGAAAGAGCAGCACTCCTCAATGAAGGTGTCAGTCCTCTTCAGGGGAACCTCTAGACTTGGGATCTTTGCTGAGCTTGGACAACAAACTATGAGCAGAGTGTAGAATAGGGAAAGGAGGAAGGGTGTATTGAAGGGATATTTGTCCATTGGACTTTCGCACTGCAAGGTGGGAAACTGAGGCAAAGGACACTGCCTAAGATGCTGAGGGATGGGTGTTTGTGTACTTTTGAATCCTCATTGCTGTGTTTTCCAAAATTAATGCAGTATTCTCTCTCTTTAATAAATATTTTTATTTACATAGACTCAGTGCTTGCGAGTGGGGAAGTATTGCCTATTAGAGGTGGCCATGGGAGGTATCTAGTTTTCTCAGATCTTTGTGTGGGAGTTTGAGCTGGTATAATTTTAAGAGGAACCCCTAGATACTGAACCCAGCCCTTGTTGCTGCTGACCCCACCTGGCAGAAGGGTTACACGTGGGAAATACTCGCCTTCAGTCAGTGGGTATATAGTTATCGTGGTGACAGGCAGAAATAAAATCAAATTCATTATGTATGTGCGGTGTCTGGGAAGAAAGGAAGCGATTGTCTAGTGGTCAGATCCTCGGGATGGGATGTGGCTGTCAGGAGCTCTTGATTTCTAACTCTACTACTGACTTGATGTGTGTTCCTGAGCAAGACTCTTAAATGCTGTGCCTCATTTTAATGCCTCAGTAATAAGAAGATAACAGTTACTTACCTAACTCACAGAAATCAGAACTAAATTGTTAATAATTGTACAGTGCTTTGAAAATGTAATGTTCTATTATAAGTCTATGTGCTAGTTATTGTCAGGTATCATGGTACTTGATGGCATCATGGCAAATCTGCCCAGTAAGAATAAAATTAAAAGTTATGTGCAATTACAGAAAGTAGTAATAAAATCACTCCTTTAGACTTGTCAGTGAAATTAGACACACAATTTCTAAATGTCAATGAAAACAGGTTTCTAAAAATGCCAGTTTGTTCTGATCCTTACAGACAGTTTCTTTTATAAGCTTAGCCAGATTCTGGAAAGCCTGCAATGAAAAAATAAAAAGAGAAAAAGGTTGAGTTGATATAATACTGACAGCAGTCACTAACACAATGACCACTGATATCAAACTGTTAATAATCACTCTATCCTACAGCTTTTCCACATACATGTTGTTCAGAACACTATGTCTGCAAGGCATTTCAGCAATATCTCACAAAGTATGTGTGAGCATATATATACATACACCCCAACGCAACACCCTTTCCTCACCACTGCACACTGCTTTGAGAATTTGACCTTCAAGGCAAAGCTGGATTTGACCAGTTTGCAATGGCTTGATGAGCTGGTACTTTTGCCCCATGGTTGCTGTCTTATGCTTCAGAATTTAAGCACTAAGGCAATTGTCAGTATCAAAAAATATTTTTTCATAGTGTGTCAAGCATCTGCTTAGTGATAATATAGTGACATTGTTCTGCAGTAAACAAAGCACCAAGTAGTAAAGAGAGAGAGAGGGAGAAATATGCCACTACTGCAGCAGACTGGGTCAGTCTCAAACTACTGTAGTCGGCAGGGAGAAGTATGATCATATTTGCAATTCTTGTGTCTTGGGAGCACAATAAATGTGTTAGAAAGCAAAATAAGATTGCCTCTTGAGAAATACACATGGAAGTAGTGAAGTATGTAAAAAAGTTGCGGGTAGATTTTGCTTTCTTTACCCTAAAATTGTATTAGCAGCCACTAATCTTGCTCATTCATCTAAACCTGTGAAAACGTGGTGCAGATTCTCTCTATGCTGCTTTTCTAAATCATATTTTGTATCTATTACAGCAAGATACCCAGAGAGTGCTTTATAATATACAATGCATAAATAACCCATGGAACTCACAGCCACTAGGCATTAGGGATCACAAACTTAAGAGGCTTTAAAAAAAGGATTGGACATTTCTATGGTTAATAAGAACTATCATAGTTAGATACCAAAAGACATAGATGGGATATTAACTCTCACACGTCAGGGCATAAGCCAATCTCTAGATGACCGTAGCTAAGAACAAACTTCCCCTGTGGGCTGACTATTCTGTAATTTTCCACCATAGGGGCTCTTGCATTGTCTTTTGAATCATCTGGAACTGGTCACTGTTGGAGACAGGTAGAAGGAAGGATGGGACAGTGGTTGAGGTGCTAGTCTGGGAGTTGGGAGAATTGGGTTCATTTCCCTGCTGCATCACAGACATCTTGTGTGACCTTGGGCAAGTCACTTAATATCTCTGTGCTTCAGCTCCCCTTCTTTAAAATGGGGATAATGCCCTCCTGACAGGTATTGTGAGGATAAATATGTTATAGATTGTGAAATTCTTTGGCACAACAATAATGGGGGCCATATTAGTACTTAGACAGGATTCTAACTAATCATCAAGCAATGACTTACATACTCGTTCACAGGCCCGGCTCCAGGCCCCAGCATATCAAGCGTGCGCTTGGGGTGGCATGCCGCGGAGGGCGCTCTGCTGCTTGCCGGGAGGGCGGCAGGCAGCTCTGGTGGATCTCCCACAGACGTGGCTGTGGAAGGTCCGCTGGTCCCACGGCTCCGGTGGATCTCCTGCAGGACGCCTGCGGAGGGCCTTCTGGTCCCGCGGCTCTGGTGGAGCAGCCGCAGGCACGCCTGCGGGAGGTCCACCGGAGCCAAGGGACCAGCGGACCTTCCGCAGCCATGTCTGCGGGAGATCCACCGGAGCTGCGGGACGGGCGAGCGGCAGAGCGCCCCCCGCGGCGTGCCTCCGTGCTTGGGGCGGCGAAACGGCTACAGCCGGCCCTGCTCGTTCATATACTGGGCTGTTAACTGTTCAGTAAATTACTTTGTACTTTAAGGTATTCTTGTTGCGGGCCTTTCTCCTCATCATCTCTCTTCAGTTTTGCATGATTCATTCCACCATTCAAAATAAACAGAGTTGATTATGGTGCATAATTTGGAGAGAATTTGAAATGTGATTATGGGGTAAACAACACTGGATATTATAATGTTAGGCAGTGGTTCACAGTGGCAGGAAGATGGGGACGAGTGTCAAACTTGCTACTCATCTGTACATCCACTACAATGTATTATAAATTTAAAAGCTTAGATGAGACAGACTCAGTATCAGAAAACCAATAACCATCTTAACAGAGGAAAAAGAAAATCAATTTTATGCAGCAGTTAGGAAGAAGACTGTGATTTATACTCACCTACAACTGTGTGTGTATGGATCTGTGGTTGATTCATCAATGGAAATTTTATGCACACACATCAAGAGGACAACTTACACTTAAATTAGAATCTTGGTCCCAGTGGGTCTAGTAAATAATCAAACTTTTAAAATGACACTTGAACTAATGACTTTCCATAAAGTAAATGCTAGTTTTACTTTGGTAGAAGTGCAAGAAAAAGGGTCTTCAAGTCCAATATTAGTCTGCCTGCAAACAACAAATTCACATGAATAATAGAATCTGATCATGCAAGTCGCCCCAACAACACCAGTTACACTCACTCGGTCCATCTGGTTGGGAGAAGCAAAAGAATAGGAAGCTCTGACAAAGGGACTAGGAGCTGAGCTATCAATGCTAAACAATTGTCCAGGAATCAAAGACACCTAAGAAAGATGTTACCGACTTTAATGTTTTGAATGCAAGGAAGTTTGAGAGGATGGCATGTAAAATAGGTTCATTACACTATTCCGTATCAGAAACTGTTTATAGTTATACTAAGTTTATCTCATTTTAGACATAGCTAATAGGCAGAAAAGACCCACAACTAATATCAAACTGGGGAATTCTTTGCTTCAGTATCTAGTAAAATCTAACGGCCATATTCAGCAAGCACTGAATGAATATAGCTCCCCTGGGAGTCTACAGGCCAAATGTAGTGGAGTGGTAAACAATGGTGTAAATTACATGTCAGGTGCGAGTTAGTCAGCAAATGGATGTAAGTGGTGAACTTCAAGCTGTGCTAAACTTGGACTTGTACTAATTGGGTATTCAGCAGGTGTGCAGCAAACTGAGTAACATACACATCTAAGACCAAGAAGCAGGCGGTGAGGGGAAGGGAATAACAGGCAGAGCAACTACAGCAAGGTGAGAAAAAGCAGATCGACCATGAAATTTAGCTGTTTCCCCATCATTAGGTCTTCCCCTACCCCTCTCTCCAAAGCATTTTCTGTGATTATTTGGTATATATTGGAAATTCTCTTAATCTTAATCCATAAAAACATTCCAGCAGTAGGGATGTTCCACTCTGTCAAACCTGTAAATCAAATATGGACACTGAATAAAAGTACGTCTTGCATCTGTAATGAAAACACCAAAAAGGGAATATTGCCATTGATATCAATAGGGACAGGATTTCACCTATAGTATTATATAGAGTTTACTCCATCAGCTTTTTTGTGGTACTGATTTGCATGAAGACCTTGGCCTTCTTGGCCCTTTATACAGGTATCCAAGCAGTTACCTTGCCTTTTCTTGGCGGTCAAAGCTATATTTTTCTAATCAGTAAATGCTCCAGATAAGTCAGATACTCAGTTCAGTTTACCTTAACTTAAGTAAGATCTATTGGTAACTTAACAGTAATAGAAAACCATAAAATAAAGCAAAGGTTAGTTAAACAAAAACACATGACAGACCAATATGATGCAGAATGTCAGCAGATTGCTGTGTTTTGTAACCATTTAGTGCCAAAGTTATCTGGACTTACAGCACAGTAGCAGTTTGCATAGTTTCTCATACTGAAAGTGCTGTTTCTAGAATTACGTGCTCCTCCAGAAGAAATAGTCCTCACAGAGAGTGTGTTTGTATGTAACCTCCCACTTTTTGAAAATAGGTTTCCCCAGCTTCATTTGTTGATGTCTGCCTGTCTGCAGTATAGTTAATTTAATGGTAGGCTGTAAACTCATTAACAATGAGGCAAAGAACATTCAGTTCTGATGTCAGCTTATGTTAGGTAAGGTCTTCCTGTTACCAGCATACATAGAATCATAGAAATGTAGGACTGGAACAGATCTCGATAAGTCATCTCATCCAGTCCTCTGCACTGAGGCAGCACTACATATTATGTGGACCATTCCTGTCAGGTATTTGTCTAACCCGTTTTAAAAAACCCTCAGTGACAGGGATTCCACAGCCTCCCCAGGTTATTTGTAAAGGTGCTTTTTTTCCCCTTTAGACTTGCTTTCCATGCAATCTTACATACTAATTCTCTGAGTTGGCTAATGTCTGGCTTTTTTGAAGTCCATTGTGTTTATTCTGCTGTTTTTCCTTCTGACTATTCCTTAGAATCATGAATGCTGTCATTTCATGATCACTTTCACCCAAGCTGTCGTCCATCTTCAAATTCTCGAACAGTTCCTCCTTATTTGTCAGAATCAAATCTAGAGCAGCTTTATCACTAGTCACTTTCTCCACCTTCTGTAATAAAAAGTTGTCTCCAATGCGTTCCAAGAACTCATTGGATAATCTGTGCCCTGCTGTATTGTTTCCTCAACATGTCTGGGTAGTTGAAATCCCCCATCACCACCAAGTCCTGTGCTTTGGATGATTTTGGGTTAGTTGTTTAAAAAAAAGCCCCATTCACCTTTTATGCCTGGTTAGGTGGTCTAGAGTAGACTCCCTACTAGGACATCCCTCTTGGCCACTTGGATAATATAATTATCCCTGAAGGATTTACTTCTTTGCAGGTCCTGCATTCTTGTCCATTACCTGCTTATCTGCACTGTTAAAGAACATAACATCTTGAGGTAGACCTAGGTTGCCAGGCCATTTTGTGTCCAGCTTACTTCCAAACACGGACAGTAAAAACACAAAATAACCCTCCCTGTCCCCTATATAATAATACACTTTCACCTGTCTCTCAAGCAAATAGATGAGAATTAATTTAATGTTGTGAATGCAATCCTAAACATACGGATTATTGGAGGCAATCAAACATCTTGTTAACTAGAGTTTCCTTTTACAGTAGCTCTGAAAATTGATGTTACACATAGATGGCTGGGTACTTGAGATGTGTCCTAGGGAGCTTATTTACCCAAAGGAAAGTGAATGACAATGTCTGTAGCTTGATCAGGACTGGTTTACATTGGTCTAAATCCTGTACTGTAGAGTAAGTCACTGACTAGAAAATCATGCTCTGAAGGGAAGGAAACATGCACAATACATCTGACATAACAGAAGATTCAGATACATACAGGAACATCTGGATTTGGTTGTGGGAGCCTAGCCTTATCAGCCTTCTGCCTGTGATGCTGGATCCACGGAGTGGTGCAATTGTGACAGTACAGTGATCAATCAAATCTGCTGTGCTTTGTATAGCGAGGGAGCAACCCCAACTGTAAGTCATATGTGCACAAGTTCAGAGCCTGAAAATCTACATTGCAGTACTTCAGCCAAAGGACACTAGCCTCCAGCGGCACCGTGGTTCAGGTGCTTCTACAAACATATGGGTCACACATGCCAAATACCTGGCAGGCAGGATGATGTAACATAGTGGCAACTGGACAAACACAATCTTTTCCCCCTCTTGTTCAATGTATATGAGTAGCCACTAAGGCGGACAATGAGGTGCCATAGGCTTCTGGCCATCAGTGTACTGCTGGTGACACTCAGGTTTGTGTCTTATTTTCATTAGGCCTAAATGGAAGTGTGTCCCTATTCATCAAGTGCATGTCAGAGAAGTGGCTCTGGATGATAAAATCGATCTGGTTACGTATGTTCTACTCTGCTTGGATAAGTTGAAAGTGATGCTCTGTTGTCAGCGGTATAACATTTTGAGGAGGTATTTGAAGCTGTAAGAGATCTAAGCCTTAGTTATTTTACAGATCACCTCTCTCTCTAAACCTTGCCTTTGCATTGGTGAGAACACTTCCGCTGTTTGAGCTACAGGAGAAGCTCACAGGAGCTGGGAGCAGAGTGGTGTACTCACTGGCAGGCTCCCACCTCTGCAATTTGCACCCACTGGAAATCCAGCTGACCCAACCTGGCAACATTTGGAAAGAATCAGAAAAAGGCATCTTTGTTCAGACTTTCTACTAATGGGAGGCATTGGAATTTACCTTTACAGTCTCCCTCCTGGTATCCTCCTGTTTCATGGCTTGATAGCTACGAGGGGCATTGAGTTTATGCTCCCATTGGGGAAATGGTTCTCTGCCGGTCTAAACTATGTAAAGTGCACCCTGATACTACTGTGGTGGTGCCCTGTATATACATTTAATAATTTTTATGCTATTTTGACTTTGCCAGAATTTAAAATATATTTTTTCCACGCTATGTGTTTGTGGAATTAATTGCTGATTATTCAACCCCTCCCCAACAAAAAAACAAAAGCCAACAATAACCCAGGCAGTTTCCATATTCACCTTTTTCCACCATTCTTCTTGATTATATGTTCAATGTCTACAACTGACTAGTTTTATTCTGTTTTAATTTTAGCTCTTCTCAATTACAGTTTAGCTTCCCTTTTAAAAGTCTTGCTGGAGCTCAAGTACTAAACAAATAGGCAGGACAACCTAATGATATTGAGATTACTAGACCATAAACATTACCTAACTTTTACCTTATGTAGCCTTTCTGATTCTTTTCCCAGAATGAAGTCTAGAATGTGCTCCGATCTTACAGCATAAGTGGAAATGCCAAGAGATCCAGGGTAATGGAACTGCTAGTACCAGAGCATTATGGGGAATGGTTTTCCTATCACATGAATTTTCAGTTTCAAAAAATTTCCCTTTCCGCTTCAAGACTAAACTGAGAAAGAGTGAATATAAAAGGCACTATGAAGTATAAGATCTGAAAATTGTTTTACTTCACATAGCAGGTGCAGCAAAAACTGTGTTCTGCCAAGTAGTCTTTTTTATTATACGTGGAACTGGTAGTGACCCCTATAGTTAATGCTTCTATTCCAGGCTGACCTTATAGGTGGGTGACATGGGCAACCGCCCAGGGTGCCGTGGTAAGCGGAGCACCGTGGTCAGGAGGCAAGAAGCAAGGTGGGCCTGGGGCGTGAGGCCAAGGAAAGGAGCTCGGGCAATGTGGGGAAGAGGCAGTGGGGCCTGGCAGGGAGAGTGGGGAGCCTGGGGATTCAGTGGGAGCCACGTGGGATGAATGGGGAGTATGGGGAGGCAGAAGGGGCCAGAGATGATGGGAGGGCCAGGGAGGCAGCGGAGGTCAGCCAAAATACAAGTTTGCCGAGGTTGCCATTTTCCCTGCGGCTGGTCCTGCTTCTATTATAAGCCTGAGGGGCTCCTTTTACTTACATGCTGGCTGCACTGGTATGGCAGTCCAAAATAGCCAGAACCCTCCCAGCCATATCCCCAACCCCAACATGCCCCTTTTTTCCTAAGGTGCACATGCTGCCATGCTGCTATGCCACAGGCTGTATGTGTGTCTGTCAGAGTGTGCCATTTCACTGGCCCTCAATCACCAGGGAATCCCCTTTCCACTGGGGATATGCCTTGGTTGGGAGAGCCAGCTGGTTTCTGGCCCACTGATTCCTCCGGAGTGGAGTAAAGGTGCCAGGATTCAGTCCAGAGCTGGGACTATAAACTCTGCCCCAAAAAGGGATTATGTAAAGTCACCTTTCCTGTGGAAATTGTTTGCAGGATCAAAAAGATGGTCCTCCGTCAGTTTAAACCCAGCTATTTTATGTCAAAAAAAATTTTCCTTGTCTGTTGTTCCTGGAACCAGTTTGAACCAGTACATACAAACCTCCAAAGGTGGTGGTACCTCTCTGGAGCTATTTACATCGGAGTGATTCACCTTACTCACTCCTGTGAAGGGGCATGCCCTCACATTGACAAAGAGGAGACTAACGAGCTCCTCTGGGCCTGTTCAATGCCAATGAGGTGCATTTGCAAGGTTTGTTCTGGAGTGGGGGCAGTTAAAAGGGAAAACTGGCCAGAGGAAGGAATGGTGAACAGAGAGAAGGCTGCTCCATCTCAGACAGCCAAGACAGTCTTGCTGTATCTTTGTGTAGTGGCCACTCCTCTGAACTTGGAGTCGGTACCCAGTTTCTTCTCTATTCTCTCCCCCACACCCCTCACACACACTCCCACACTGAGTGAAGCATTCCTTGGAAACTTCATTAATCAACCTTGCCAAGTTCCTGAGCTTTCCCATAAGAGTGTACACTATGGACTTTAAGCAATGCAGCTGATAAATACGAGTTGGAATCGGAACTGAAAGGTGAGTCAATGAATAGCAGAACATAGAGGCTAGAAAATACCAATCAGTGCGTGCACCTTTACTATGTTCTATATTTTTTTTTATAAACCAACTGCTCCCTGTCATCCCCACTGTTGTTTACTGGGGGGTAACTTATCTGATGTAAACCAGATTCAAACCAATATAAAGTGTCCACATGCAAAGTTGCTTGGCTTAACTAAATAAGTGCAATATTGCACCTTTAGTTAAAATGGTGAAACTTTGGCATGTTTACAAGCTCTAAGTTAAACATTATCCTGGTCTTTGAGTTTCTGTCCTACCATCTATCAATCTGTGCTGTTCCATGGCTATCTGCATATACATTAATACCACTAAGAAGGTGTTCATGAGTGTGTGTTGCATTCACTGACCTTTTAACCACTCGTCTGCCGCTGCAAGCATTGCATCTCGCTGGATCCTATAGAATTCCAATAACCTGGAAGCAAAGAAGTACGTTATTTTAAAGAATGGTGGGGATATGAGTCAGTCATACAATTATTAAATACTACCTTGTATGTAACTCAGCAACAGTTTAATTGGAAATCGGTGCTAAGTGCTACTCTGGATCACTCTCCATATCAATATGGTTTTCTACCTGCATTTCGATTTTTTATGTAAGTAAGTAAATAAATAACCTTACAACTCAGGAAGGAGGACGTGTAAAGTCTGACTCTGAACCCTCTCAACCATTATGGGTTTGAAAGTTTGACTTGGATATTATTTGTTACCTATTATACTTAAGAAAGACCATGAAAACAAGAAGCAGATAGTAAAAACCCAGTAGAAAAATACTGGTGAACAATGGAGCAGTGAGCAGGTAATGAGAAAAATAGAGACATTCTGAATAGTGGATTTGCTAAAATGGAAAAAATAACTATGGCAGATACATTGTGCAGCCTGTAGCAGCATAACTTTGGGATAAGGAATAGCTTTCTGTGTCCAATCTAGGGCCTTATCCAATGTGCACTGAAGACAATGTTTTTTTTCCCATTGACTTTAGTGGGCCCTGGAGCAGACCTATATAACATAGGGTTATCTTTAGCTAGAAAAAGCTTTTTTTTTTTTTTAAAGTCTCATGAAAGGTTCAATATATCAGAAAATGGTACATGGTTACCTTCAACATATAAAGCTCAGAATTTCATTCCTTTTGTGGATTCATGACTTGATCATAAAGGGAGATTTAATGTGGTTGGGGGGAGGTTTAATATAGACTTTATTAATAGTAATAATAATACATAACACTTATGTAGCACTTTTTTTTATCCATGGATCTCAGGCAACTTTGCAAGAGTAGGAATAATATCCCCATTTATAGATGAGGAAACTCAGGCACAGAACTTTTAAGTGACTCCCCCGAGCAGCAGTAGAGCTGGGACTAGAAGCCAGGTATGAAATAAAAACAATTATAAACTATAGTACTATATTACCTGTCTACAGGCTCCAGCAAACCCTTTTGCTCCCATTTATGAAGAAGTTCTGACATTAGGATCGATGTGCGAGAGAGAGAGAGAAAAACATACGTGTTAATGTCATAACCTAAATTCCATAGAGCCAGTTCTGTAAAGCCCATTGACTTTAGTGAGAGTCCCTGTAAGGATTCCACAGGTGTACTGGGCTTATGCCATTCACTTTTCAAAATTGTCCTCTTTTCCACTACTACTACTTGAATGACATGACAGTGTCAAATTCTGCCCTCAGTGACATCCATTGTAGGTATGGGTGTAACGGAGGGTGGAATTTAGTCCATGATATAAATCACCAGTCGCACGGTGAGCAGGTCCTGTGTCTAAAGCAGAGGGCTGAAGGTGAGATGATCTGGTTTCTAATCTCACCTGTACCACATATCTTATGCGACCTTGGTCAAGTTACTTAAGCTTTTATGTGCCTTAATTTACAATCTTTAGACTATAGGTAGTAGTAGTAGTAGTTTTTGAGGCTGTATGCATTGCTCTTTGTGAAAAGAGCTTCTGTTGGAAAGTGCTTTGTATGGCACTCATCACTTTGTGTGCCTGGACAATATAACTCCTGACTCCAAGCACAGCACGATGCACACATCATTGATGAATGCATCCCTGAGAAGCATGTGATGTAGACTCACTTGCATACAGATGAGTGCTTTTCTGCTATTTCTCCTAATATGCTTGATGCTGATGCAGAGCAGGATCAAGCGCTTAGTTTTTAAAAACAATCCGGTCAAATAATTGAGTAACTGTGCGATGGTACTTACCTGTGTGAAAGTGCTGGTTATCGTTGAACTCTGCATATGTAGAATAACTCTGTCAATAAGAGGTTTGGGGCCTGTTAAAAAGCCTAATCTCAACCTAGGAAAGACAAAAGCATTAATTCAAAGATATACAATCCATTAATGTTTTTTACGTGGATTCAGCATTATCCCTTTGTTAGTATCTGACTGATAGATCACTACATTTGTGGTGAGTGAATCTTGATCAAATCCAATTGTTCAGTTCTATTATGCATTGTGTAAAATAGCTCTGCCTCGGTTTGATATATTTATAAAGAGCACAACACAAAATAAAATAAAACACAAAACAAAAGGAATTAGCACATACATAGGGATTGAATTTAAGACTCTGGTGACAGGCTGAGGGACAAGGCCTCATGGGAGTATGACCTCAGGTTAAATGATAAAAAGCGGCTGACTGAGAACAGAGGATTCCTAAAACAACAGACTTATTTGCAGAGTTAAAGCAATGACAGGGTACTCATTGCTGCCCATTCAAAACTCAACCAAGAAAGGACAGCTCCTAATATCCCAAGGAATTTAGAGAGGGAAAAAATGTCAAAAGCAGCTTTGATGTTTAGCACAAATGAAGACACTGCACCCTAAAGAGTGCTTCACAGGGTTTGGCTCCGCAAAAAAAAAAAAAAAAGGTGTGGGGGGAGGGCAGTAGGGACAACACGGCAATTATTTGTACATAAGGGCACTCTAATGAGCTGCTCGTCCTCAGCTGAGCTTTATGGCATTGCCAAAGTTTGCTTTACAGCATGTGACATTCTAGTTTCAAAATATTTTTGCAGCCATAAAAGTAAAAGATGTGAGACTCTTTTTAATCAGAGCTATATAGAGGGAATGATAATGTTTTGGTAGAATGGCGCATATCACACACGGGTGCAAACATCCATGTACACACTTAAGCAGTTCTAATGCCTATATGTGTGCAAGGTTGGTTTTTTGCACCCACATAGGGACAAGTGGGTTTCAAAGATGCACATTCTATCATTAGCAAGCACCTGGGTGTTAGACTATTTCAAATGCGTATGCATGCATTTGCCCCAACTTTCCTGTCATGCTAAAGAAATTTTAAGGTGAGTCATATTTTGAGCCTCCAACCTTTGATAGTGCACATTTTAATAAATGTCTTTAACTACTGAACAACTGATCTGCAACTCTTTCTGTGTAGGAAAACATTATAGTAGTCCAGTTCAACCCTGAGATTCTCTGTCTGCCAAAACATATGTAAAATGCAAGATGTTTGATTGTTGGGTACAGTGGTCACCTAAACATTTGTATTTAAATTTGGACAGCTGAAAATGTATTTCTCCTTGTCAAAGTGACAGCATGTGTGACAGGAATACAAACAAGCACAAGTGAATATTTATCTTTTCAAACTGAAGGAAATAATATGGATCATCTTCTGTTATAAGGAAATCATAGGAACAGGTCTTGAAACTGTCGATTATTTGCAGCAATTATGATGTGATATTTTAGTATACAGAATAAGACAGTAGTGTGATCATTGACAACAGGGTAAATGACTGAGTGGCTCTCTGGGGCTATCATTATCCATGCCACCAGGTGTAGGACATGAAAATGATCATGAAGGATGACAAGGAACAGAAATAGACATATTTGCAGCTGGGATCTTTTATACTTTCACTGGGTCCAGAATCAACATGTTATCATGGGGAAAATATTCTAGTTCTGTATTATAAATTGGTTAATAGCAAACAAAACGTTCTCTCTATATGAAAACTCTGATGTCAGGTTCCTGCTGAATACCTGGTATGGCTTCTTCTTGCAGTCAGCAGTCAGTGAGGTTCCAGCTGGATTATTACCATTTGGAACGGTGTAGAGGAACTTAGGGAGATTGTTGTTAGCTTTTTTGCATCTTCTGGTCTCCACCTGGAAAGAATTTCTTTCAGAGCTTTTGGAATAATACCGTGCTTGTCAGTAGGGACTTTGATAATGTTACAGCCCAGTGGCTCCAGCTATTAATAGAAAGAAGATGGACATGACATGCAATCTGGTAGCCCAGTCAGCAGTTCAGAAATAGTCAGTGAAGCCATAGAATTTCTGTGCATGTTTCATCAAAATAATTAAAAATTCTTTACCTTAAATTTGATCTGAAATGGGAAATTGGGAAACTAGATTGACTAACTTCAAAGAATCTTAAATGCACATTACAAAACCACTGATATGGTTACTCATAAGTAATGTGGAAATCTGAAGTTTATGTCCTAAAATCTTTCTCACAACATAGTCCATATTTTATACATAGTCCCAATTAATGGTCTCACATTCAGCTATATATTTATTTAATTGCTTAATAGAACCAACACCTTCCCCATAAAAAACGATATTACACAGCTATCCCATGCAACAGGCTAACTGAATGCAACAATTAAGGTAGGGAATTGACATGCATAAGTCTGAAAAATTCCAAAAGTGAAGTTCCTACTATAACTTATTTGCATTACTTGTGTATATGCATACATGCACATATAGATAATATGACAACACACATGTAATTCAGGTAAGTTACAGTAAGAGCCTAATTTTTGCATTTGGTTAGGTTTTTTGCATGGGATAGCTTACTTGGATAAAAAGTTGCTGGTTCTGCTGGGCTGTCAAATAAATGTATATCTGATGTAGGAGCATTAGCTGCGTAGCTGTTTCTGCGGCTCTCTAGAAGGATCCCTGAACTCCTCAATACACTCATCACAGTGTTTTGTTATGCTTTCTCAAGGCACTAGGATCCCTAGCTATCATATAATGAAGAGTGCCTTGCAGTGTGTTGTCATTCTTCACCTCAGTGCAGCCTGATGTATCCCGACATTTCATGGAAAACTCAAGGCTCAGATAGTCATATAAAAGAACATCTGAGATTGCAAAGACATTTTCCAAAGGCCAAGCTTCATTTGTGCATGCATCATGCTTTTGCAGGTGGACCTATGTATGTGTCCACACTTGGTAGCTAGAAACACCTGTGTCCACACTTTCAGTAAGGTAAATAAAATTATTTTTTGGGGAAAACTTTGTTATTTAAATTGGAAAGTTTGATGTTGCTGTTTTTAAATTGTTTTTCTCTTTTAAAATAAACACGTTTAAAATGAAATCTGAATTTAATACAAAATATGTTGAGGCTTGAACCTGTTATAATTTAGCTGCAAATGGGAAACGTTTTGAGAAGAGAAGTTTATTTACCCAGAATGTAAAGATGGTTTTGTTTAATAAACCTAAATGATATATGCTGTTTTGTGTGTTTTAATTAAATCCCAGTTACCATCCTAATGCAGCTTGACATAAATCATGAGCAGAAGTTAATTATTTGGTAAATAAGCAAATAAATCACCTTTTTCTAATATATTTAAAATGTAGAGTAAAGAATCTGAAAATATGAAGCTATATAATTGCTTAAGTAAATGTGTATACTTACAATGTACTGTCCTATGTAGCAAAAATATGTACCAAATCTAGTGTAAAGGATCTACTTAGTTGTAAATTAACATGTTTTAATGGTTATATCAACACCCGAGAATTAACCTTTCTTTAGAAAATAACTGAAGTTCAAATGGAAAAGTTGATTAAAATCAATTATTTAAATGGAGGCTTTCTATTGGGTGATTTAAATCAATCCACCCTGTTTTCAAGAGTCATAAACCTGTTTATACATGTTAAACTTACACCTTCAAAATCCATTGGCCTTGAAAGTCCAGTGAACGCATATATTACATGTGCCTAGTTTTGTATGTGCACAGGTGGAAGCCTGAAAGAGATCCTATTCAAAATGTACCCATGACTACTGAAATAAACAGATCTGTCTCTGCTACAATATATAGCTTACCAGATATCCATAGCTGTGAGCCACATATGATGCATACTTAAATCAGTAAGACAAATCATATATTGCAACTTTTCCTCTTCATCTTGACTTTAGGACAAACTTTGCACTGCTTTGCAGACATAACCAATACTCACTGCTGACAGAGTCCCTGGGTAGCTGGGGTCTTCTAAAAGGACATTATCTCCAGGATTGACAAGCATTTCAAACACCTTCCCAATAAGAATAATTTATTTTACAACAGTCTGATGTTTCCTCCTGAATATTATACACATTGCTATATACTCTGGTTGGATTATTTGTATTGATTACATCAGTGGCTCTCAACCTTTCCAGATTACTGTACCCCATTCAGAAGTCTGATTTGTCCAGCATACTGCCAAGTTTCACTTCACTTAAAAACGACTTGCTTTCAAAATCAGACATAAAAATACAAAAATGTCACAGCACGCTATCACTGAAAAATTGCTTGCTTTCTCATTTTTACCATATAATTTTAAAATAAGTCAATTGCAATAGAAATAGAAACTAGGAAAAAGAAACTAAGGCCTGCTTACCTTACTCGTGCATATAGTTTTCACTCACACAAGTTATCCTATCCAAATTATCCAAGTTATCCTATCCTGCTGCTGTGAATAAGGCAAGTACAAACAGAGTCAGAGTATGAAATCCTGGCTCCATGGAAGCCAATGGACATTTTGCAATTGACTTCAGTAGGAACAGGGTTTCACCTATGCTGGATAATTTTTCCCTTGTATAAAAGTTGTATAATAAACTAGCACTTTTTTTCAATTCAAAATTAGTTGCTTAAGTGAAAACATGTTTAGAACTTTTGTGCCATTGAACAAAAAATATAACAAATTAAACACACTTCTTCATACAAGTAGCAGATCTATGTTTATTAATATTTCAGTGTTAGGGGAAGGTTATATTATTTGAAATGAAGTGAAGGGAATCAATGAAGGGCTATGTTCCCTGTGAACTAAACTTTGTAGATATAATTAATAAACTATATAGTTAATGTAGCATTGCCATGCCAGTACTGATTATCTTTTCAGTCTTACTTTAGACAAGCTGTCCTGGCTGCCGATGGTGACACTTATCTCCATTTGGCCCTGATCAGGAGTGTAGTTGGCAGTGGGAGGATTGTGGAGACTCATCTGTAAATCCCTTAGCCAGGACAAGAACTCTGGAATTCTGAAACACAAGTTTTATTCTTCATTTGTATCCATGACACTTTATAAAGTACAGAGACATTTACAGCCCTTTGCAGCCCTGATGCAGCATGATTTCTGAACAACCTGTGTGTAGCTGTTGTTAAATATAAAGGATCATGGATCAAATCCTGAAGTGCTTACTTTAGAGACTGATCCTGCACATCCTCACTATCATGATTAGATCTTACTCTTATAAGTAGTTCCTTCACTGACTTAAATGAGACTGTGCATTAGTTAGAGGCTGCAGGATCAGTTCTCAGTTTTCACTAAAGAAAATGCTCATGGATTTAAATGAACCTGTTATTGTTTCATCTGACAGTTTGCAGACGGTGAACTGGTTAGGGTACCTCACATAAGTGTTCAGAAATGAAAACCAAAGTAGGTCATACTTGGAATGAAACATTTTCCTATTCAAAGAGGGGGTTGTTGAAATTTTCCACAGGAAAAGAAAACTTTCTGAAGAATTATCCATCAGCAAAATTGAAATGAAGTATTTTGTCTCAGGTCAGGTGAACGTTAATTTCTGTGTCCACTTATGTCACCATGGTACCTGATCAGAGCTGTATTTTCAGGCCCCTTATGCCCCTATTCTCCCTAATAGGACAGGCTTCCTTGCCAGACTCCATCTTTCAGGATTCATTACAATCTTGCCCTGTGGCTGAATCTAAACAGAAAAAATTCAGAACGTTTCATTCTGTGAAAAGGTTAAATATTTTGACTTTTGTGCCCAATTTGTAATGAAAAGATTGAAATATCAGAATTCTCCATGGAGCAGAAATTCTATATTTTGATTGGCTCAGTCCTTAAAATAAAAAAACAGGATGATGGACACAATGAAACAATTCAGTTTTCATTATTTAATAATGGATTATTAAAAAGTTATTTGAAAAATGAACAATGAACCAGTTTACATTAAAGATTAAAATACAATCACTTTAACTCAATCTCTCCAAGTAAATGGGTATTGTATTAAAAAGATCAGCTCTTTTTATTAATCTTGGACCTGATACTAAATTGATTAAGACATGTCACGTCGCTTTTAAAAACTACCCTTCTGTGGAGGAATACTGGAGGATTCTTTTCATCAATGCCTCCCCAATTTCAATAGTGGTTCCATCTTGAAGAGTGAAACTTGCTGTTTTAAATGGGAAATAGTTAGGATTTGGCATGCCTCCAGAGATCATGATTACTGAGGGTTTCTTCTGTGCCAAACTATCTGTAGTGAACATAAAGAAGAAATCATCTGTTGGAGAGTGCACACTGCAAGGAAGAGAGAATGCACTCTTACAGGGTGTTCAAATCTATTTAATAAATCATAGTGAAATGTTACAGTAAATATGTGGTGTTCTTGGTTCACAGTGATGTACATGGTTTTCCTGTGAGAACAATACTTCTCATTTGTTCTCTCTTGTTCAATATTTATCTTCTCAAGGTTTTTGCTTGCTGCCAGTAAATAAAAATGTAATGTTTTTGTGAAGAGTTGTAGAAATGCCAATACCATCATAGTTTTTTTAACAAATTGTCAGCTATGACTTGGACATACATGAAATATTAGCTATAAAATATTAGAGATGGACTGAGTTGCTAAATGTGGATCTAGGTTTGAACTTCTCTGAAATCTGGAAGCATCTCATGTCTGGGATTTGGTTTAGTTCCTTCTCCACTAATTTCTAGATGGATGATCTTACTCTTTTAAAGTTACAAAGGACGACTCTGTGTAGAGGCTGACTTGAGAATGGAACATTTTCATTTACTAACTGCTGTCAGGAGCTATTGTAGTTGAAGCTACTGTTTGTCCAGGTAGTTTAGCACAAACGTTTCAAAATAAAATGTAGGCATCTCTTTGGATTACATGCTTCATGATGCTCTCCAGGTTTCAAGCATAGAAAATAAAGGCTCTAATACACCACCACAATTTTGTTAAGTAAGTGTCACTTTAGTAATGAGACTTTCTATGTGTATACTGTAAAAGAAGAGTTTAACTTTCTTACCTTTCAGTAGTTTTCCAGTAAAAAAGAAATAGCTTCCTATTAGTTCAGTTTATTTGGTGCTCCAAAATCAACCAAATTCTGCTAAATTTAAAGAGTTCTTCACCGACAAAAACCCAATTCCAGAGGTAACTGCGGATGCCTCTTACTATTAATATATAGTCCGAGAACTATAGAATGAATGAATGTTTCAGTTTCTCTGCTTTGAATCACACTGACTTCTGTTGGGTGGACTGAGATCTGATTTAAAGCTTGAGATGAAAATTTCACTTGCCTGATAACAGCACTCTACAAAGACTTTAAAAATACCCCAAGTAGTATCCGAGTCATTACCCTCAAATCTTTTGGATATAACTTCCAATGTCCAGCTGAGTTATCCCTGCTGACCACAGAAAAGAAGTCAATAATACATGGAAGACATCAGTCAGGTTAGGGGAAATATTTTGTACTCACTTGTAACTTTTATGACATTTTCCTCTCTTGCTGCACTTACTACTGAGAGAAATTGAGAGTAGTCCATGCTGGTGATACAAAAAGCAACCTAGATCTCTGGGTCTAGCAATCAGGCAATTGGTATAGAAAAGGAAATAAAGGGAAAGCATTTTACTCTTCAGTACATGTCTGATTTGTTTTCTAAATACAATGAATAATTGTGCAATATTTAGCTTCTGCCTTCTTGGTTGTTCCACTGTTTATGCTACCTTTGAAAACAAAAGAAAAAATCCCCTTGCAGAATACTTTTACGGAGGGGTCATTAGTTTCAGGGGCTATATACAAATGTTAAACAAAGAAATGATCCTTTAGCCTCATTATTCAGCTTTTTATAGACATTATGTTTCTTTGACAGGTTTATTACTTCATGAAGAGGTTTGGGGAAGATTTTAGACTGGATCTTGGGTTTCCCCTAAAAGGGGATTCGGTCCCACATACCTGGGACTGATTCCCTTCAGCTGTGTGTGTGTGTGTGTGTGTGTGTGTGTGTGTGTGTGTGTTCAGGTTCATAATGTTAGGGGCAGGGTAATAAAGGGACCTTGCTGGATTTAGAATGGCTAGTGAGAGTCTGTTGTTCAGAAGCTGGGGTTACTCTTTGTGATTGAGTTACAGTTAGCCCATTAGACTGTGTTTAATGTTTGTGTGCATGTCTGGGAAAATGTGAAGGCACTTCTGAAATGGTACCATTTAAGGCAGCTTGTACTTCATAAGGGAGACTAGAAGTGCATTTGTCTTTCACCACTGTGTCTTACCAAGGACCACAACCATCAGTTTCCTGCCAGAGCTTAAAAAGGAGCTCATTTTCACTTTGTTCTAGATGGCAAAAGAAAATTGGAACCATCTTCCAAAGCCTGATCCTCTCTCTGCTCCCCATCCTGCCTTTCCTATTGTCTAATATTTGTATTTTATTTTATTGAATGGTCACTTTGGAGAGAAATGAGATGTCTTAACATAACTTTTTATCTATGCCCAGAAGAAAGTAACATAGTTATTTTTCACTTCACTTTCTACTTTTATAAAACATTACAGGACTTATTTCAACATTTAGCAACAATATCTCTTTTACTTGGATTATATGTTCTATAAATCAAAATGTGTTTCTACCTGTTACTACTACCATGAACATTGCAATAGTAGTTGCATCGCTAAGTGTTATGGTCTATGCACTAGTGCTACGCCCAATGAGGGTGAGGAGGCACAGTGCAGATTAGAACAGCCCTAACCTGGGCCCCAGCTGCAGTGGCTCCCTATGAGCTATTGTCACTGCAGAATAACTAGGTATAGTAACGTGCTTCGGTGCCTCCCCTCGGTTTGTTAAACTTTTGTCTACTTTACAGCACCCCAAGCCTTGGTCGCTTGCCCCAGAATTGGGTCCTGATGCTGGCCACGCCCTCAGCATGCCTTGGAATGTCCCAGTCACACCTGTGTGTTGTGTTGGGGCTCCAGCATGAGCTAGGATAGAGTTTCCGGGGAGGCCTTCTATACAAGATAATCCCTGGGAGGCTTTGCAGTACTTTTGTCACCTTCTTCTGGTGTAGAAGACACACAGTGCAAACTAGAATTTCCTTTATAGGCTTGTTCCTGCAGGCCATACATAGACACTGAAGCACCTCCCTTATAATATCTCCATGGAAAAGAAGAACCTGCTAAAGGACTGTTTTGGAAAAATTCAGTCACTGAGACAGAAAGGTAGTAAAAATGATTGGAAAATAATTTGTGGCAAGATAGACAGACCTAAATAGCAAGTTGGGAATAGACTGGAGAAATAGAGGTAGAAGTTAAGAAAACACAAAGGAACACATCCTCAGGTGGTAAAAACGTCACCAGCTGAGGATCTGCCAGTAGAAGTAGAGGAAAATTAAAGTGAAGTCTGTAGCCAGTATGCTGTTTTTTAGAAAATTATTACAAAGGAAAGTAAATGAGATGCAACTTCAAGACAACATTACTAATGGAAATTTTCCTCATAGGGTCAATTTTATGAAGTGGGCTATCCTGGGAATTTGTTGAGAGGCCTGATTTAAAAAACAAACAAACCTGGGCACTACTTAATTTAGGTAATGACAACATTGAAAAATGGGACATGTAACAAAAATGAAAGAAATGACAATTTTAAAAACTAAGTTTTAATGATTTAGAAATAAAACTTACCAACAGGGATGTGGAGTAGGAAAAAAGACCAGAGAAACAATAGGGTCTTCAGAAGAGGCATCCCTTCAGCAACCAAACACAAAGAAGTAATAATCAATCAATTATAATAATAACCCAATGAGATTTACTCCTAATATAGTCACTAGAAAATATACAATAATCTCATAGTTCCTCATACTCACACTCTTTCACATCATTGGTGTGCTTCAGACTTTACCCAAACAGTTATTTTGAAAATACTGTAAATTATTTACCAAAGAAAGTCACCTTTGTCTGGCTTGTCCTCATCCGTCCCTCCACGAATGCAAGTTGACGCCACACCATTCTGTTTTGTTGCAAGCATGTTCTTTCCATTTCTGTCCAAAGAGTTTTGTCCTGGGATCAGCCCAGCGTGTTTTTGGTCTGCCCAGAGGTCACTTGAGGTCTCTGAGGATCCAGTCACTGGTGCAGGTTGTCCATCTGTTGTCTTGGCTGCGGATTACACGACGAACCCATCTTCGCTTTGTGTCACACATTGCCTGCACTACTTTGGTCACCTCTGTACGTCTTATGATCTCCTAATTCGGTATATGATCACAGAGTGATGTCTTACACATTCATCTTTCCATGTGACAGCGAATTTTTCTTCCTCCGCTTTTGTCATTGACCAGCATCCTGCTCCATATATCACTGCTGGCAGAACAGTGAAATTAAACGGTTCTTTCCTTTCTTTATGGGCAGCTAATCATCCATTATATACATCTTTATTTTGTTGAAACTTGCCCACCCTGCCTTTTGTCTCCTACTGCATTCCCCTTAGAATGAGTTGTCTCTGCTCAGCTGCTGACGCAGGTAAATATATTTGTCGACCTCCTCGAGTTCTTTCCCATTTACAGTGATGATTCCTTCTGCACAATGCTCATTCCATATCCACTTAGTTTTCAACACGTTCATTTCCAACCCGATATAGTGTGAAAGCCTTTGCAGTTGCTGCAATTTATTCTCCAGTTATGCTGGGTCCTTTGCCAGTATTACACAGTCATCAGTGAAGAGAAGATGCATTAGTTGTTCTCCGTCAAGTCTGATTCCTTATTCCCAGTTCAATTTCTTGAACAGCAACTCAAATACTGCTGCAAACAGCTTTGCTGAGATTGTGTCGCCTTGTCTGACTCCACCATATATAGTAATAATACAAGGGACAGTGAATAATATCTCTGTCAAGCAATTGCAGTTAATTTCTTCCAGCAGGTCGATGTACCTCAGGTTAATTCCGATTTCAATGACTGTGTTGAGTATAGCATTCATGTCTACTGAGTCGCATGCTTTTTTGTAGTGGACAAATGCAATACACAAAGGTACTTTGTATTCCTTGCATATTTCGATGAGCTGTCAAACTGAGTGGATGTTATCAATTGTCGAATACCCTGAGTGGAAACCAGCTTGTTCTCTGCTTTCGAGCATTTCAAGATCCTTCTTAATCTGATTTGAGTATGATGCAGGTGAAGACTTTGTACACTTGTGAGAGGAGTGTGATTGGATGGTAGTTGCTCAGTTCTTCCGTATCACCTTTCTTCATCAATAATATTTTTTTGATATCTTCCATGCATCTGGAACACGCTTGCTATTGATGTAAATGGTGAACTGTTGTGCCAATGCTTTGAAGAGAATATCTTCTTCTGCTTTGAGATATTCTGGCCAAACGTCATCCACTTCTGGACTCTTCCCTGTCTTTATGTTATGAACTGCATATTCAATTTCTTTCCACATGACGTCAGGAACTTCTTCTGTAACCTGCTGTCTTGACGGTGTACGCTGGATATGTGAGGACATGTGAGGAGTAGAGGTCATTGTAGAATTTTGTACACATTTCATTCATCTTGCTCCTTTCTGATGTCCTTTCACCATTTTCATCTTTCAGCGCTGCTGGGATAATCTGTTTCAGCCTAACATCTCTTTCTACCTTCTTCAGACTCTTGTTCTTTTCAGCCACCTCTCTCAATTTCTTCTTTCTAAAGTCTTCATAGTCTTCTTTCATCTTTACATGGATTTCTTTGCATGGTGTTCTATAGTCTTCACCCATTTTTCCTTCTAATTTAATGTGCGCCCTCCTCATCATAAGATTCACAGTTTCCTTGCTGATCCTCTGCTTGCATTTCAGTGTTTTCAATGCCTTTGCCTTTTTAGCTGATGAGATTATCTGCGAGATAAACTCTTCGTAGTCCTCATCAATGTCCTTATGGACCTTATATTCAAGGTCCATTTAACTTACTTCCTGTGCAAATGCTTCTTCATTGAAGTGCCATTTTTGCTTTGGTTTCTGGTTTCTCTTAACTCAGTCTTCATAGACATTGTCAACGCATAGTTTTGAGCACAGTATGTAATGGTGCAGTGCCAGTGAAAATGATTCGTTCTCTATTGTCGCTACATCATTGAAGGTTCTTCTAGTATCCATCATTATATAATCAGTCTGATTCAGTGTGACTCCAGTCAGGCTTTTTCATGTCTAGTGCTGATGCTGTTCTTTTTGAAATATCATGTTCATTGTGTGGAGATGGTTTGCCTCTGTGAATGCAACCAGACATGCTCCGTGATAATTTCTTAAATGCTTACCAAATTTTCTCACATACTTTTCTTTCTCATTTTCCTTTCCACCTACTACTGCATTGAAGTCCCCTTGGATAATTGTGTAGGTGGATCTTTTCTGCATTACCTTCTCCAGCTCTTCAAAGAAATGTTCCATTTCTTCATCTTCCACTTGCTGCATGGGAGCATACACCTGAATAATTTTAATCGTTTTCCTTTGTTTTGTCTGACGCAGGAGAACTGCTATCCAGGGTGATATGATATCACAGCTGACTATCCTTGGAACTCTTTCTATTTTTGACAATGAATCCAGCGTCTCCAGTCCTTGCTCTATTGTCAAATGATCTTCCAAGGAAAGTATTCCTGAAAATTAGCCCTTCTCAGAAAACAGAGCCCTGACTTTGAAACTCCTGGTATAACCAAAAGCATTTTTAAACATAGGTTTACAACCAAATGAGTAGGTAAAGAAAATGTAATGGGATGAGAAAGGATGTTGTTCTGTATTCATAATACAGTTAGGTTGAAAGTGGGATTGTTCGTCTGTTGTAAATATATGATTTAAACATATAAAAGAGAATATAAAATGAATAAAGTACAAGGTGATTCCTTAGTTTATATTGTACCAAGATCTACAGGCATGTGTGATGACTTCAGTTAAGAAAAAAAGAGTGAGAAGAATGAGCATTTTTCCTACGTTGTAGATATACATTTCTGGGGCTCCTGTTAAGCCGATTCTGCACAGTAGGTGTTACACTGGATCAAGGCTATCAATAGCACAAAGAGGAGACACCCCAGCCCAACTGTTGATCAACAGAAACTGAACAGGCTTCCTGGCTATACAACTATGGAACCAGCTCTCCATTTCAGGAGGTAATTTCCTTTCAATAGCAACAGCAGAATACAGATTTTTAGGTCAAGATTTTCATAAATGGGTTTCTAAATTCAGACTACTAAGTGGCCTGATTTCCCTAAAGCACAGAGCACAGAGCTGTTCCCACTGAAGTTATTTAGATGAAAGGTTAAATAGACATGTGGCAAGGCGTTTTTACTGATGGTCACTGACTTTAGAATGCACCCATGCCAGTGTGACAGAGCCTGTTATTTACTGTTTTTTTTTAAACCATCCAGGCATGCTCTGTCTAAAGTATCTCTGTTTTCCCTGGCTTTTCCTGGAAGGTTGGCCTTGGGGGTCTAGGTGAGAAGAGTGGATTCACAGGCTTTTTCTGAATTTTCAGCCAGTATAATTTTCCTGTGTTCTGTACAGTTTGTGCTTTCAGTTAAGTCTACTGAAATGTAACCTGCACTTCACACTTCGTAGTTAAATCACAACAGGAGAAACACAAATGTAGCCAGGAACAATGATCCTTGATACAAAATACATCAGCACTATAGTAATGAGCTCCAGGTACAAATTCCATAGGGCTACTAAGTGCTGAAAAAATAAGGTTTTAAAAATAGCAAAATTATTAACTGAGGTCGAATAAATGTTTAGTTCATTTAATGTGTTTGTAGGAGTATAATCCAAGACCAAGTTTAGAATTAACACATTTAAATACCATTACAGTAAAAGTAGTTTGAGATAAACTCTTGTAAGAGCTAAGAACAGTGAGAACACAAGATGTGTTGTAATTTTTAATAATTACATAAAAATGGACACTCTTCAAATGATCCTTGTTTTCTGAAAACTCCATTAGTTCACTGAAGGCTTTTCTTTTGTCTCTTCATGCAGCTTCTTTTATAAACTGAGCCAGCCTCTCAAAAGCCTAAAATAAAACAACAAAGACCAGTAACATTATTTTAAGAAAAAAATAATTTCTTTAGAAAAGAGAGACTAGTACTAATTTTATCCTACTGAATTTAATCCTTTGGGATCTGCTGAGGGAACTCAGCTCTGGCAGGTTTAGGTCCAGTGTTAGCAAGAAATTCAAAGTGATAAATATGAAGTCTGATGACTCATACTCATATATGTGCATAATAATCCCACCTGACTAAAAATAGAACCTTTTTATCCATGCTTAAGTGCTTTGTTGAATAGGAATGGATTTAATTGTGGTTTTAAGTGCTTTGTTATATCGGAGTCTGTGTCCTTTCATTAAGAGCCTAGGTAAACTGAGGAGCATGTCACTAGAAGATGGATTGAATAAGGATGGCAGGACCAAGACCTCAGTGAAATAAGAATATTCACTTGACTAGCAGTTTTAATGTAATTGATGTATTATTTGAGAATAATAACTTGAATATTATTATTTGAGAATAAAAACTGTAATGCTAAACTTAGTGATAATACAGCATACTCTATTGTGCATTCCTTTGCTGTGTAGCAAAAGGAAATATGCAGGATTTGTAGACTGTGTGATGAAGCTGGAACTCGGAAAGATGGGACCAAGAGACTAGTTGATTAGATTCATTCATAGATATATAGACTTAAGGTGAGAAGGGACCATTATGGTCATCTAGTCTGACCTCCTGCACAATGCAGGCCACAGAATCTCACCCACCCACTCCTGTAACAACCCCCTAACCTATGCCTGAGTTACTGAAGTCCTCAAATCGTGGTTTAAAGACCTCAAAGTGCAGAGAATCCTCCAGCAAGTGACCAGTGCTCCATGCTGCAGAGGAAGGCGAAAAACCTCCAGGGCCTCTGCCAATCTTCCCTGGAGGAAAATTCCTTCCCAACCACAAATATGGTGATCAGTTAAACCCTGAGCATGTGGGCAAGACTCACCAGCCAGCACCCAGGAAAGAATTCTCTGTAGTAACTCAGATCCCACCCCGTCTAACATCCTATCACAGACCATTTGGCATATTTACCTGCTAATAATCAAAGATCAATTAATTGCCAAAATTAGGTATCCCATCATACCATCCCCTCCATAAACTTATCAAGCTTAGTCTTGAAGCCAGATATGTCTTTTGCCCCCACTGGTTCCCTTGGAAGGCTGTTTCAGAACTTAACTCCTCTAATGGTTAGAAACCTTCATCTAATCTCAAGTCTAAACTTCCTAGTGTCCAGTTTATATCCATTTGTTCTTGTGTCCACATTGGTACTAATCTTAAATAATTCCTCTCCCTCCCTGATATGTATCCCTCTGATATATTTATAAAGAGCAATCATATCTCCCCTCAGCCTTCTTTTGGTTAGGCTAAACAAGCCAAGCTCTTTGAGTCTCCCTTCATAAGACAGGTTTTCCATTCCACGAATCATCCTAGTAACCCTTCTCTGTACCTGTTCCAGTTTGAATCCATCCTTCTTAAACATGGGAGACCAGAACTGCACACATTATTCCAGATGAGGTCTCACCAGTGCCTTGTATAACGGTATTAATACCTCCTTATCTCTACTGGAAATACCTTGCCTGATGCATCCCAAGACCGCATTAGCTTTTTTCACGGCCATATCACATTGGCAGCTCATAGTCATCCTGTGATCAATCAATACTCCGAGGTCCTTCTCCTCCTCTGTTACTTCCAACTGATGTGTCCCCAGTTTATAACCAAAATTCTTGTTATTAATCCTAAATGCATGACCTTGCACTTTTCACTATTAAATTTCATCCTATTACTATTACATTTTGGCCATGCCTCATTGATTTGGTTACATTTCCTGTTTGCCTGCTTATCTTTACTTCTATGCCACCTAATTTTTCTCCTGGTTCGTCCTACTGTGCAAACTAGATAGCTGCTTAATCCTTGGGTTGGCTGTGGTCTGAGTAAGTAGTTTTAAAGAGCTCTTTCTTTGTAAACCTAGGGGCATCTTGAAAAGCTGCCTAATCACAAATGTTGCTGCTAGATGATGCAATGTGATACTTACCTGTGCTCAGGGACTAACTGGAGTTGAAGATGGGAATCCGAGAATTGCTACTGATTTGTAAATTCACCAGATACATACTGTGAATTAACCTACCCAGATGAGATTTGGACACCAGTCATCAGGAGGAAAGTTATGTCAATCAAATAAAAGTGAAACTGCAGCAGTTTCCCAAAAATCAACTCTAACTTGTAACTATTGCACCAATGGACCTGTTTAACATTGAGATTTTAAACCTATGAGAAAAAATTCATCAGGCATAATGCCGTGCAATAGATAGTTGCAAATTTTACCTTGGCAGAAAAAAAAATGAGAGAAAAAGAGGGCTGCAAGCCAGAATGCTGTCTGAATGTGAACACCTTCATATGAACAACAAAATCAGATTAATCTGTTTATCTTGGGGCTGCTAAGCAGAGTAAACTGCACTCGCCTGATCTGTCTGCTCTTGAGAAGGGAGAGAGAGAAACTCTTACGCACAAATTGGGCTCTGAGCTACTAGTGTTATATACTTGCTCAGAGAACAGCAGCATCTAAGAAAAAGATAATATTGGTATTTTGAAAGTTTAACACAACTCTTCTTTCTCATGATTTCACTCTTTTTGGTTCCATGTTTTGAGCCTATTGCTCATGCTAATATCCCAACTCAATTTAAAATCATAGTTCACTCAAATCTAATGTGGGTCTATGCTCCTACACTACTCTTCCCCTAACTATGAGCCAGCTGATGTACATTGCCACAGTTGAGATAATTTTTAAAAAAATGACTGCAGGTCACCTTGAATTATACTGACACTCTGAAGGAATCTACATCTTTGGAAGCTCATTTGGAATCTACATGAACTCTGGCCTAGCTGAGTAAGAGGCATTAGATCTCTAGGGCCAAACTTTAAAAACTCAGGCCTCTCTCTCAAAAGTGAGTGGACATTCAGACTAGAATTTGTATTCATGAAACAACCATTTGCATTTTCAAATTGGGTAAATATTCATACACAGACATATTTGTGCACACAAATACATGCTTTTCATATGCAATACACTATCTTTTGCACATGCATTTTAGAGCTCAGGTTTTGAAAGTTTGTCCCTAAGAAGGGCTAAAAGGCTCTCTTGGTTTATCTTTTACAGCTGGAGAAAGGTTTGGCCTAAAGTGATAGAAATAAAACACAGTTAATTGGGTACCAGGTGAAGTAAATAACTGTCTGCATAAAAAACTCCTTCCTCTGGCCTTAGCTAGGATCCAATAATTTGCAATGACATCACTTGTTTGTTAAAGGGTATAAAAAAAGTAATCGCTTAAAGGGTCATTGCTTATACCTGCCTGAACAAGTTGGAGCTGGGGTCTAAGTACCCTTGGCTTTAGCCCATTTGTAAATATCTTGATCAAATGCTTATAAGTGTTTTGTTACCTTGGATGTAGTAAACTGCTTAATTATTTAGGCTTTTCAGGCATGTTTAGAGCAATTGCATAAATACCATTTGGCCTTTGGATTTAACAAAGGACTTTATGGTTAAATTACCATCCTGGTAGTATCTTGCATAATAAATAACAATAATCCAACAAGAGGAAATTCAGAATATTAGTACTTTTTTGTTTCTTTTGAGGTATAACTTTATCACTCAATCCTTCTCTGGGATACCTACGCATGGACCATGAAGGTGATAGCACATTAACCACAGAATTCTGCTGGAGCTGCCAGTAGAAATCAGGAAGATACTTTTTAAAAACAAAACAAAACTTTATTATCTGCTTTGTCCATACATGTTAAAGAGTATAAAACAATTCAATTAAAAAAACATTGAAAAGAGCACTGTGTTGCTAACAAATAAAATGTCACTTTTTGTATCAGAATGCTTCATAGTATGGCTCTGTGATCTGGAAACTGGTTACTGCTACATCAAGGCTTAACTGGCAAAAGTGGGATACTTCAAGCTGTTTTAAGTATCTTTAAATGATTGTAGTATCACCCCATCAAATGATTGTTAACTAGCTTTATTGCAAATTAAAAAATATTTTGATTCGAATGATGCAGTCTGGACCTTTTGGAATATTCAAAACAATGAAAGTGATTTTTGCTTTTATTACCACGACTAGACTGTTTTTTGTCTAAAATAACATGACATACAGACAGATGGAATACAAGCTGTCAGGAACAGTATCCCTGATGATGCCACAGCACACCTGGTTGCTGAGCTCTGTGCCTTTATCCTCACACACAACTATTTCAAATTTGATGACAATATATATCTCCAGATCAGTGGCACCACTATGGGCACCTGCATGGCCCCACAATATGCCAATATTTTTATGGCCGATCTGGAACAACTTTTCCTCAGCTCTCGTCCACTCATGCCCCTTCTCTGCCTACGCTACATTGATGACATCTTCATCATCTGGACCCATGGGAAGGAGACTCTGGAAAAATTCTACCACGATTTCAACAGCTTTCACCTCACCATCAGCCTCAGCCTGGACCAATCTACATGGGAGGTCCACTTCCTAGACACCATGGTGCAAATAAGTGATGGTCACATTAATACCACTCTACACCTACACCATGAAAACCTACTGAACGCTATGCCTACCTTCATGTCTCCAGCTTCCATCCCAGGCACATCACACGATCTATTGTCTACAGCCAAGCACTGAGGTACAACCGCATCTGCTCTAATCCCCTAGACAGAAACCAACACCTAAAAAATCTCCACCAAGCAGTCTCAAAACTACAATACCCGCACGAGGAAATAAGGAAACAGATCAACAGAGCCAGACGTGTACCCAGAAGCCTCCTACTGCAAGACAAACCCAAGAAAGAAACCAACAGGACTCCACTGGCCATCACATACAGTCCCCAGCTAAAACCGCTCCAACGCATCATCAGGGATCTACAACCCATCCTGGACAATGATCCCACACTTTCACAGGCCTTGGGTGGCAGGCCAGTCCTCACCCACAGACAACCTGCCAACCTGAAGCATATTCTCACCAGTAACTGCACACCGCACCATAGTAACTCTAGCTCTGGAACCAATCCATGCAACAAACCTCGATGCCAACTCTACCAACTCCCAAAGATACTCTAAACATTATTTTTCATAACTACCACCTTCTGATTAGCTTAGCAGACACTGCCCAGCTTCCTACATGTATAATTTTTAAAGTAAAGGGGTGCCAATTTTCCCTAAAATAAATAGATTCTCTTATTTTAGTACCTTAACTTTTCCCTGTACTTCTTTACACTTCATGATAAGAAATATCTTGGCAGACAGTGAGGTTATCTAACTGCAAATCTTTAGTTATCTAAAGCTGAGGTTCCCAACTGTGGTCTGTGGGCTTCTGGTGGTGTGTGGACCAATCTCTGGTTGCATGTGGCTCAAACTTGGAAGGTGCTGAACACTCTGGGCCAATCCAGCAAAGCACTTCAATTATTTCACTGAAAATCAGTGGTCTAAGTCAAGTCATAGTGCTGCTGGCTCTCTTCCTTGATTCTGTCCCTGCCTGCAGGTATATGGGATCTTGGGGAGCAATTACCACACAGCTGGGGTTCCAATTAATTTCTTTATTAGAGGAAAAAAAAGGAAGTGGTGGGAATTTAATAATGAAATACGATGGGATGGGGTGTATAGGGTGTTTACAATAGACAACGATGGGGGGGAGTTCTTCTTATTGAACAGTGTAGGGAGTTCTAATAGTGGGCTACAGCAAATGGGGTTCAGCACAATGGGATACAGTACAGTCAATAAGCAACTCTAGATACAGTGTGGAAATGCAAAGCGTACCCAAAAGAAATGCAAAATAAAATGGTAGCTTCTATATGAGTTAATAGCTAGATACACAATGTAACACAGTGGCATCAATGTAAATACAAAGTATATCAGAAAAGTGGAGGCAACCAATGGGATGTTATAATTACAAGTAAAATGTGAGTTACAGTACAACAATACAATATCAATATAAAGGCTGGGTCAAGAAACAGGAGTGGGGGGAGTGAGTGATTAGTGGTATGCAGACGAGCGGCTGGAAGCAGCGAGAGACTCTGATGCCCTGCAGGGTAAGGACAACGGAGCAGTGTGATGGTGATCTTCGGTAGGGGAGGGGCAGCGGAGAAGTGTAAAGAAGGGCTAGAGAGAGGTTTAAGCAACAAGCGGACACCAAAAACAAAGGTAAAAAAAACAGCAAAGGGTTTGGGAAGTTTCACAGGGGGAGAAGCAGCAAGGGGTTTGGGAAGTTCGGAGGGTGATGCAGACGCGGGGGGGGGGAAGCAGCAAGGAGTTGGGAAGTTCGGAGAGAGTGCAGATGCGGGGGAAAAAGCAGCAAAGGGTTAGGGAAGTTATACAGGGGGAGAAGCAGCAAGGGGTTTGGGAAGTTCGGAGGGTGATGCAGACGCAGGGGGGAAGCAGCAAGGAGTTGGGAAGTTCGGAGGGAGTGCAGATGCGGGGGAAAAGCAGCAAAGGGTTATAACAGGGAGACACGGAGGAGCACACAGAGGGGGAGATTGGAGCGGGGGAAAAACAGACACGGGAAAGTTCAGGGAGAGATCGGGACAGCAGGAAGGCGAATTTAAGCAGCAAAAAACCTTATCTATCTTAACCAACGACTAGGCAAAACAACAAATATCACAATTCTAAGCAAAGCTATAACAAGCAACTATACGGAGCAACAAAACAGTAAACTATAACAAGGCAGTTGAAACTTACAAGCTCTACAATCTTAACAAACTATGACTTATTAAACTAAAAAAAACAAGACCTATGGTGCACCTTATGCTATGGGGAGGTTACAGAGGGCAGAGTGGTATGTGTCCAGGACCCAGCTCCCAAGGAAGCCAAGGGATGGTGCCTACAGCGGTGGATACAGCTGAAAGCAGAGAGCCCCAAGGCAAAACCCACAGGAGCAGAGCTTAGCAGTGGCACAAACTTATTTTTAGCGGCAAAGAGCCCTGGAGTTTAAGAGAGGTTTTAAGACACAGACCAAGGTTTAGCTTGAGTCTGTGTGCTGGGGAAACAGAGCCAGCAGCTAAAATAATAAAATAAAAGTATAGAAAGTTTTACAGAGGGATTCTTACCAGTCCCAAGGCAGCAGCAAAGGCAGAAGCAGCAGCAACATCAGAAGAGGCAAGGAGGGCTCGGTACAGTCTCAATAATCAGGAGATCTCTCAGGCAGCAGTTCGTTCTTCGTGGGGGGGTTTTCAAAAATTGGGGGTATGCTCAAAAATAAAATGAGAGCGGAGAAAGGACCCCCCAGAACCCCTGGCTGATCAGACCAGGCAGCAATGCAGGAACCTTTCTGAGGTGTGTTTCAAAAATGTCTGGTTTTAAAGGCAAACTTGGGCAGTTTCCCGCCAGTAATCCTGATAGGCTCCCTCTGTCACAGGGGAGGGGGCACAGGGAAAAAACTGAAGGTAAGCCCAGAGACATGCCTGGACATAGTCCTGTGCAATAGGTGACTCAAGAGCACATGAGGCCTATGACTCATGCCCAGGATCTTAAAAACACATTAGGTCTTGCAGCTCTGGACATTGCCTACCCTACACCAAGCCTAAGCTCAGCGAGGTGATAACAGGACTAACCCTTTGAACAGGGCAGTGGTCCCACTTAGCACGCAGCACAAGTGGCCATCCCTTTGAGAAGGGCAGTGGCCCTGGTAAACAACTTAACAGCCAGGGAAGGGCGGCCACAGGAGAACAGAAAACAAAATGGAGTCTGGGGACAGCTGTAAGAAACAAAATGGAATAGGGGATAGCTGTAACAGACAGATTCCAGCTGCTAAATTACATAAGAGACAGCTAGAAATACATGAAATACCTTTGCACTATTACTTTTTCATGTAAACAACATATGAAGCTGCTGTAGGGATTTGATGTAATAGTAAATGGGAGGGAAGACAGTCTGAACAATTGTGTAGAAGGTGCGAAGGCCAAGAATCTTTCTGTTATGGGCCAGCCACACTGTGAAAAAGTTTGAGAACCCCTGATTTAAAGGGACTGTGTGTATCACAGTATATTGATATAAAGGAAAGTTACACTGGCACACTACAATTCTCAGGGGTGCGAAAAATCCACACCACTGAGAGACATAGTTAAACCATCTAAACCTTTGGTATAGACAGCACTAGTCAATGGAGGAATGCTTCTGTCGACCCAGCTACCGCCTCTCAGAGTTAGCCATGTCCCCTCATCAAGGGATTAAGGATCAAAGGATCGCAGGCCAGAGCCTTGTTAGAAAGCTCTCAGCCTTGCATAGCACACAGCCCCCCCAAACGGACCAGACAATAAGCTTCAATCAGGAATCCAACCCAGTCTCATCTCTCAGTGACGAGAAACCCTAAGATTTCCCTGGCATAGTAACCACCTCCTAACCTTGGAAATCAGCCAGTTCCTAGCTGACATCCATTTGGGAATTAGTTTCCAGAGAGTTAAAGCACCACAATAGGGACTCTTAATTGCCAAGATATCTGTTTTTTAGTGTCTATTCACCAGTGTGTATCGAGCTAGTGCTAATAAGATTTACTTGCACCAATGGAGAGGAGAATATATGGAAACCCACAGCAGGTACAGCTTTGCATGCTACAGTGTTCCTTATACAGCATTCTTAGGCTGACTTTACCCAGGAAAGAATATTAGACATGGACTCGCCCATCAACATCCAGGGAAAGAAATATTGGTGCTAATGGATTAAATAGTAGAGAGTAATTTAGCAATGTGTCAATTTGGTACTAACAAAACATCACTAGTCTACTTTCATCAGCTGAAGAAACAACAAATACTAAATGACAATGATCACTTCTACAAAATGCCAGATGTCTGTCACTGGAAGAGCTCTTCCAAAGGAAAGTGAGTGGCAAGCCAATATCAATGATTTTTAAATGGCTATTGACTGAAAAATAAGCCAGATAATAATTGTTTATCAGGTGTTTGATAGATTAGCAAATTTAACATTATACACCAAGAATGTCAATACACTACAGAGAGATAGATCAGCTGTATAACGTTCTATAGCTCTGCATCCTGTGAGTAAGTCAGCTTTTAAAATGGCTAATCTTTAGATAAAAGATGCTATGTGACTGTCAGTATTTAGCACATTTATTATTCATTTGTCAAAGCACTTTATTTTTACCTTCCTGTTTCAAATGGAGCAGAAACAAAGCACCTTCTTATTTGCACCTGTAAAGAAATTTTTCAGGGCTTCTGGACTAATACCCCACTGGTCTCAGAGGAAACTGACAATGTTACCACACAATAGTCTTAGCTGATGAAGAAAGAAGACATATAAGATACAAAACTCAATCAGACATAGTGAATGATTCCATCAGACCCGATCATTTAGACATGTGCTGTAACACTGGATTGATTTCAAATTTAGGGGCCATTGTCACAATTCGATCACAGAGATCCCCTTGGGGCTGTCACTTGATGTGCTGAAATGACCTCTGAGCACCTTTTCCCTGCTAGCTTGGGACTCCAGAACCCTGTCTTGTTGAGCCAGACATGCTAGCCTACTGCAACACAGACCCAGGGTTTGGGTCATGCCCCCAAAGCTGCAGTCTTTCATAGAATCATAGAATATCAGGGTTGGAAGGGACCTCAGCTCAAAGCAGGACCAATCCCCAGACAGATTTTTGCCCCAGATCCCTAAATGGCCCCCTCAGAAATTGAACTCACAACTCTGGGTTTAACAGGGTCAAACCACTGAGCTATCCAACAGCTCAGCAGCTTACCTCTCCAGCACCCAGACACCCAGTTCCCAATGGGATCCAAACCCCAAATAAATCCAGTTTACTCTGTATAAAGCTTATGCAGGGTTAATTTATAAATTGTTTGTCCTCTATATCACCAATAGAGAGATATGTGCAGCAATTTGCTTCCCCAGATATTAATCACTTACTCTGGGTTTGTTAATAAACAGAAGTGATTTTATTAAGTATAAAAAGTAGGATTTAAGTGGTTTCAAGTAATAACAGATGAAACAAAGTAAGTCACCAAGCAAAGTAAAGCAAAAACATGCAAGTCTAAGCCTAATACATTAAGAAAATGATTACAGGTAATATCTCACCCTCAGAGATGTTCCAATAAGCTTCTTTCACAGACTAGACTCCTTCCTAGTGTGGGCCCAATCCTTTCCCCTGGCAAATTCCTTTTTAGTTTGAGCAGACATCTCAGGTGGTAAGCAGGGGTTTTCTCATGACTGGACATCTCTTTGTCCTGTTCCAGACCTTTTATAGCTTTGGCACAAGGCAGGAATCTTTTATCTCTCTGGGTCTCCACCTCTCCTTCTAAATGGAAAAGTACCAGATTTAAGATGGATTTCATTATCAGATGACATGGTCACATATCACTGTAAGACCCCTCATCTCCATTCCCCAGGGGCTGGCCCATACGTACACAAGAAGGCTTTCAAGTAACTAAGGCCATTTACAATTGTTTCTGGAGCACCCTTAATAGCCTTCACTTATTATATTTACATCAGTGATACAAATTTGTATCTTATTCTCCTAACGCCGGACATAGAAATAATACATGCAAATAAATAGGATGAGCACACTCAGTAGATTATAAGCTTTGTAATGATACCTTACAAGAGACCTTTTGCATAAGCATATTCCAGTTACATCATATTCACATTCATAAGCACATTTTCGTAAAGCATGTGGAGTGCAACATCACAGCCATATTCTGAACTTTTGCTCTCTACTCTGCAAGTAGCCCCACTAATTTCAATGATACAACAAGTGGGATAAGCTACTTTAATACTTTGTTCACAGCAATCACATTTACTCTAGAGTACCTCTTCGTATCCATACTTCTCAGTTCCTGAGTCATCAGTGCATATTGCCTTTTAAAAGCCTCTGTGTGCTTATTCATTATTCTGGCTCTAGTCTTAAAATATAGATAATATCATGAGGATCACTGCAGAGCGAATTCAGAATGTCCATAAAGCAATGATGGTGTAACAGAGTTTTTATGTATACTTTATTTTCTGCCAGTTATATTAACAATACAGATAAAAACCTCCCAGTGGTACACAATGTAAAAATTCAACTTGAACAAAATAAAGCTACATACTATCATAATAAGGGTTAATAAATAACAATGGGACAAATCTGCAGTTTTAATAGTTGTACATGTTGAGAAGTTAGAATAAACTCCATTTTGAGTCATTCATTTTATGTATTTTGGACCTTCCTGTTACTAGAAAATACTGTGTTAAGATTTCTGGTAGTTGCCCTTCTGAGACAGAGTACTGAAGGGCTGTCTTCATCAAATTCTCCCCCAGTTCAATGACAGTGCCAGCTTCTATTGTGAATTTGGCTGCCTTAAATGGAAATGGGATTTGTACTGCCTCCAACCAAGAGGTGATGGGGATGAATTATGTATCAGGAAACCTATAATAAGTGGAGAGGACGAATAGGCTAAATAAGAGATTAGTATCCCTTGTCTTAAAGTGAACAGAAAATAATACACCTAGTGGGAGACACAATTGCTTTTATTGTTTAAATTGTAAGAAAGTATATGGTCCAGACAGATTGGGCTTCATTTTTTGAGAAGCCATCTCCCGCTTTGCACTTGAAAATAAATGCAAGGACATGTCACAGAATTTAGAAATCTAACTTCTCAATCCACAAATGCATATAGGCAGTTAAAGGGTTGATTTTCAATGGGAGCTCTGCAGCTCAGTGTTTCTGAAAATAAAGTCCTACATTTCTGTGTGCTATGAATTACACTCACAATTATTTGCAAAGTTATGGCAGCAATTATTTTCAGGTACAAAAAGTGCATGTGCAAAACTGGAAGCTAGGATGATGCCCCTTTAAGAATCAAGGCTTTTATCTTTTCAGACAGTTTGAAGTGTTTTGTTTTTCTTTCTTAGGGATTTATGAAAAATCTGTTGCTGTTTCCCTCCGTGTTTGTCTTTGAGTTCTTTGCAGGAGAACTGAAATGCTTGAACTTAATTAGTACATTAGTGTCAACATAACCAACTCTCTCTCTTGAGGAATCAAAACATTTGACTAACACTATAAATAACTCTTCCAAGTTTCTAAAAAGTTAATGGCAAATTTTTTTTCACTTTGAAAAAAACCTATTCCACCAATTATTTCACACTGTTGCCATCCTCGCTTTTTGATTGATTTTTTTTGTGTGGTGACGTTACCTATCAGCTCTGTGTTCTAGGGGAACCAGGGCACAGGGTCCAGCCTGTCTGACTCACAAAAGACCTTCCCGCCACCCCTCTCCCCAGCTTCTGCTTGAACCAAAGCCGATCAGAAAGACTTACAAAAAGCAATTAAAATGTGGTGGAAGACTTATCTAAACCCCTCCGGACAAGGGTGACAGGATTAAGAAAACTCCCTTAGCCTCATTTACATCGAAGAGGGACAGAGAGGCATTTCCATTAGCATACAGAATGGAGAACAGCGATTCCAAGGCAAGAACCACACGGAACTCTAGGATCAGAAAAGCAGGGAAGCATTGCATGATGGGGGATCTCTGCTCGAGATGTCAGTGAACCCATCCTTGCACACACCCAGCTCAGCAGTTATCAGACCAATTCTAGTAATAAATCCTTTATTGGTATCCAAAATACTGAAGCTGCCTAATTGCATTATGAGCTCCCTCGAAGGAACACCGCCCAAAGCCAGGAATGATCAGCTCCTATTGTTTAGCCTGAACAACGCAACTTTGGTATATTCCCTTGAGCCGTCAGTTTACCCACAAACAAATCTAGCGTTCTCCCCTTGAACCACTGTTCTTTCTCTACAAAAACCCCTACCCACACTCAACTAACTGTTCTGATGCCTGGATCCAAAATCTGCATCAGTTCCATTGGGACTTCATCTTCTCCTGACTGATTGTGCTGGGGGCTCTGCCTTTCTCCAGCACTCCAGACCCCCAGCTACCACCACCACCTGGGAACCCCGATCGATTGAAGCTTCATGGAGTGGTGAGAACCCAGCTCTCTTTCTCTCTCTAGCCTTCTGACCCTGACATGTATGATCAATTATAGTTTTCTAAACCTGACTTGTGTGATCAAATTTAAGATAAATGTAATATTATAACTGTTTTGTTTGTTTTACTCCCCTTGTATGGTTATTACCTGGCAATAAATAACTTCCATGGTTAAGCTGGTTGCTTCTCTCTCTCTCTCTACCCCCTTCCCCCATGGGACTTTTTTGGCTTCCCTGTTTGCTCTGCAACAACGCTCCTCATATCTAAGCTAAAGATCCCTGCAGTGCCCAAAAATCCTGTGGAGTTTGCTCATCAAGTGGGTTAGTACCAAAACAATTGTAACATGAAAGTGGGGATAGGGATATGCTGAACCTGGGGCATATGAGGGTGGCAGCTTGGAAGTGCTGCTCGACCCAGCCTGCTCAGGTGTACATATGAGGGTAAAAGCAGCTAACTAAGTCACTTAAGTGGTTTAAAAAATTTCCCGTAGATGTGTTATTTTTAGTTATTGTGACATTTTTTGCCTTCCACTGAAGCATTCTGGGCATTACCAGGTGGATCTATGGTCTAACCAGTAAACTCAGAAGTTACGGAACATGAAACCCTTCCAGAACATACACAGGAACTTCTAGACTGGATCAGACCATGCTCCATGTAGTCCAGTATCCCTCCTCTGTGTCGGTGCCCAGTACCAGAAGTTTTCAAGGAAGGTGGAAGAAATCCCATTGCCAAACCTGAGGTCAAAGAGCATTTCTTTTTTTCCATATGTACCCAAATGTATAATCCAAAGTTGTTTATAAGCTAAGATACTAAACAGCAGTTTAAAATTAAAATTTTCCAGACCATAACAGAGCCTGTTAATATGTAATATTAACGCAGGTCTGCATCTGTACAAGTTTACAAGATTTGAAAAAGAAATATTGTCCAAACATTGTACAATAAGCAACAGATCTTTAATCACTAATCATGTCAGTGCAGTTCAGGAATATTCTTTAGGAGAAGCATCTATAAGACCATCTTCATATAGAAAATATAAGAACTTTGGACTAACCATCATGGGAAACAGGAGATCTTAGCGTTCAAGTAGTAATTTTAGAATAATTACAAAATAGCAATATTAACTAACATTTACAGAGCACTTTTCATCCAGAATGATATGAACTGAAACATCCCAAACCATACACAAGAATAACTCCATCCCGTCCTGAAATACTGCTTCCAGTGGGCTGTTCAAAAACAGTTTAATCAGAAACAGAAAACAAAACATCTTAGGGCAAAAAGTCAAGTAGTTCAAAGTCAGAGTATAGATCAGTGCTCTTAATATGTATCCTGGTTCATTTTAAAGGTGTAATTGAAGATATCTGCAGATACTATATATGTAGAAAATTATATATGAAAACTTTTAAACCACATAGATGAGATGAATGAATATTAAAGTTAATTTTTAGAATAGTTTTGAAATAAAACAGACTAGAATTTACCCAAGGAAAAAAGACAAAACTAAATGAGTCTTCAGGAGAAACTCAATGGGATGATGATCAGAAATTATCTAACACACCATAATTATCCAGCACAATCTCCCCCATCCCCCTCATAGTTTATTAGAGGACACTCATACTGTACCTTTAAACACACACACTATCCCCTAAGCTCCTTTGTGGTCTCAAACTTTATCAGCACAATGTTTTTACACAATAAATGATTTATGCATTAATCTTAACTGTATGCTGGTGGGATTCTGATTTTAAATTCAAGGAGCTATTAACATAAGAGGGATGGAATGGACGGCTAGCTAATGGTGGAGCCAAGGAATGGGAGAGTATTTATGAAAAAATCAATGCCTATATGGCTATATTATGCTTAATGGATATTAATAGAGTTGTGTGAATAATTTACTTGGCAAATTTAGTCTCTTTTTCTGCTTGCAGAATGGCTAAAAGCTGATCACCAGTTCCTTAAATTTGCTATTCTAATTTACTTCATTTAAAAAAAAACTTTTATTTTTAAATCTGAAGCTAGTTGATGAAATAGTTTGCTGTGAGTATTCAAAATTCACTATTTGGCCTTTGTTCCAGTTGATCCCATAGGTCACACAGTAGGGCCAGAATAGATAACTCAAAATCAAGGACCCAAAGGGGCTTTGATTCTTTCAGGCTCAGAGAGGCTAGCAATTTAGCCATCAAATAGGATTAGAGAATGATGAAAATTTTATACTTTTTCCTTTCTGAGCCATAGGAAACTTGCCCAAAGCATCTTTCCTGTAAAAGTTAGGCTACTGTAAGATTTATTGGCTGGGTGCAAAAATTAAGTTTTTAATTTTCTCTTATTGCAGCCAGAAAATCATTTTGTGTGTGTGGGTCTTGGTTCTTGTTGAGACTTGCTTAGTGAGTGGAACTGCCTCTGTGCGAGGGATTTGGAAAGGGTTATTACATGTGTTGGCCCATTGCAATGTGAGGCAGCCTTGCATTCCTTACAAAATATAGCAATTCCTGTATAAAGTTCTTATGTGGACCCAGTGAAGGTTTTAAAGCATTTTTAAAAGGTCCTTTTACATCAGAAATACATGGGTCTTTTTGTACAGTTTTAATTCTTTTTCCTTCTGAAGACAATTGGAGAACTAGTTATATGTCAGCAGAGATACCATGCAAATGAAACCTGTATAACTGGAAGAGGCAGCAGGGCTGGATTAAGGCACAAACAGCACAGGTCTGAGCATAGGGCCTGAGCTCCTAGCATCACAATATGAGGCTAGAGTCTAAGCTTTCTTTAGAAAATAAGTTAACCTGAAACTGAAATTGTATCCCGAGTGTAACCAATGGAATGACATCTGCCTGAGCAAGAGGACCCTACAACACCACCAGATCAGTTGCCATGGAGGGACCCACTGTGGTGCTGCTGGAGGGGCTTGCCACTGCTAGTCCAAGCAAAGGTGAGGCTAAGGTGGGGGATGGGGAAACAGAGCTCCCTCACCAACTGGGGTGTGCTAAGTTCCTCCAACTGTTGAAGTCCAGTGCTGCAGAGTAGTGATTTTTTTCTTTAAAACTCCCCAGCTATTTAAATACTGAGAAACAATATCCCGACTCATATCCAAATCCCATTTGCCTTATTAGTTCATCTGCCTGTAGCTGCTGCTTGGTATTTTACCCGTCTCCAGCTGATTTCATCCAGGAACTGTTAATTCTCTTGAATGTTCCAGCCCAGAAGATGAGGACTCATGCTTTGAGAAGCTCAGTGAGACAATAAGCACACAGATTACCTTATTGCCATTGTTCATTCAAGCAGCTTTGCATTCGTCAGGATTTTAGCATCGTTTTAGATGTTTCATCACAGTCAGAATACAAACAAACATTCTCTTCATATTAAATTGACTATTATTAAAAAAAAAGTCAGGCAGGCAGCAAATGGAACTGCGTTTTGCTTGCATTCTGCAAAATTAATATACATGTGCCTTACTTCTGTGCAAAATCCTACTGATAAAAGAAACTAATACTTGGCACTTTTGTTTAAACATTTTTACTCTGTTTAAAAAAGGAAACAATTCATTCAGAAAAATCAGTTTAAAATGTCATTGACGTTTATTTCCTTGTTAAATAAAACTCATTTATTTTAATTAACTAGGTATGTCACCTCCTTCCACCATATACTATGTTTTCCAAATTTCATGTGTGCTTTGAGATTTCGAATATTTGCCCTTTGGAAGCTAACAAAAAACTCATTTTAAAATGTTCTAAGAATAGCCTTTCAACATTAATATATGTGGTTGAGAAAAGAAATAGAGTAAAAACCTCACATTTCACTCTATTATTATTGAACATTTATATTGTAGTAGCACCTAAAGGGTACAACCAGGTTGGGCCACATTGCACTTGGCACGATTAAAACATGTAGTGAATGATAGCCCCTGCCCCAAAAAGCTTACAGTCTAAAGCAGGTGTGGCCAAACTGCGGCCTGTGGCCCTGATCCGGCCCCACAGGGCTTTGGATCCGGCCCTCGGGATTGCCCCCTGTGGCTCTGCGGGCCCCGGGCTGCTCTCAGAAGCGGCTGGCACCACTTTCCTGCGGCCCCCGGAGGGGGGGGCAGAGGGCTCCGTGCATTGCCCTTGCCTCCAGGCACCGGCCCCTGCAGCTCCCATTGGCCGGGAACAGGGAATCGAGGCCAATGGGAGCTTTTGGGGAGGTACCTGGAGGCGCGGCAAGGGCGGTGCACATGGAGCCCTCCGCCCCCACTGCCCTCCAGGGTCCACAGCGCTTCCTGAAGTGGCGCGGCGTAGGGCCAGATCAGGCATGCAGGGAGCCTGCCCTGGCTCCGGTACATGCCACTGCCACCCTGGAGCTGCTTTAGATAAGTGGCACCGGGCTGGAACCTGAACCCCGCTTGCACCCCGCCCCCCAACTCCCTGCCCTAAGCCCCCTGCCTGCACCTCACACCCCTCCTGCACCCCAACTCCCTGCTGCACCCCGCCCCATGCCCCCTCTCACAGTCCGAACCCCTCCTGCACCTCTGCCTTGAGCCCCCTCCTGCACTCTGCACCCCAACCCCCTTCCCAGAGCTCCCTCATACACCCGGCATCCCTCCTCTGCCCCAATCCCTTGCCCTGAGCCCCTTCCTGCACACTGCATGCCCCCCCAACACTCCCTCCCACATCCCAACCCTCTGCCCCGACCCTGCATACAATTTCCCCATCCAGATGTGGCCCTCGACCCAAAAAGTTTGCCCACCTCTGGTCTAAAGCCATGTCTATGCTACCACTTATGTTTGCAAAAACGTTGCTCAAGTGGTTCAGATCAAAATAAACCGTCCCAGGGCAAAGAGTGCAAACTAATTTCCTTTTATTTGTAACCAGAGTCTAAATGCATTTGCTCAGGTTTAAGTTTTCAAAAGTGCTTAAGTCAATTTACTCTGACCAAATATTAGTTAATTTGCTGGTGCAATGTGATTTTAGAGTTCAGAAAGGGTTGGGTTAAGAGGGTTCTGAGCGATTTCAGTGAAACACTTTCTGATCAATACAGTTTTTCCACAGTTTGAAATGTGCACCTAAAATAGCATATGTATAGTATATGGTTATGTGCACAATAGCAATAGTGTAGTTGAAGACAGATAATTTACTGTACATATAAAGTATACCATTTTTAAAAATGAACTACTTTAATTCAAAGTCCTTTCCCAGCCACATTTAGCAAGGACTGCATTTGTCACTCATCTGTCATGTCAAGTCAAAAGTTATGTAGTTCATCCCTGTTTGCTAAGTAGAAAAGCTATTCCCTCCGCCAATAATTCAAAACGACCGAACAGAATTTGTTCAAACCTTCTTTTAAAATTCACTTTTGGAAAAGATCTGGTGTGAGACGATTCAGCACAATTTAGAGGAAGTTATGGGAAAATGAAGAGTGGTTTAGAATGGAATTATCTTCTTATTTCAACTACACTATTGCTACTGTGCACATAACCATATACTATAGCTACATTGTAATTTAGAATAATAGTCTTTTTATATGATATTGCCTGTCACAAAAAGGAGTTAATAGGTTGAACGAGATCATTTCTAATTAAACTATAGCTTTTTGCACTCCTTATCCAAAGGCATGTTCTGAGGTCTTTAGGTGATCTTCTATCCATGTTTTAAATTCCCAAAGCATTCATACCAACTAAGGAAATATACACTGTATTGTGGTTTGCTCCTTAGATGTCATTATGAAATCCTCTTTTAATGAAGGTGCACTTTTTTTTCAAGGGGACTTTTAATTTGCTAGATGGTTTTCATTTGGTCTCTTCATACAGCTTCTTTTATAAGCTCAGCCAGCCTCTGAAAAGCCTACAATGAAAGCAAGATGGTTAATGTTCACATCCCAGCATTAGATAGGCAGGCAATATGTTAAATCTTAAACAGAATTTCTGAAACTATTTTAACCACAGGGGAACCCAGCTGTGTGAAGTCTTAGAACTTTATTGTAAAGCTTCGTGTTCCCTATTCAATTTGATATTAATAGTGCGTTAAGTGTTCAAGAAAGTGGGGAGAGCTTCCACTTAAATAATCTGGCATGTTCTTTCAACACCTCACGGCATCTATAATCTAATGAAGGCATTAATGAAACCTAGCAGAAGGATTCTCATAACTGCAAAAGTAATACAGAGGGGGTACAATCTCATACAGGAGAGAGAAAAAGAGGAAGAAAGGTGTTATATATCAAAAGTCATGTGCAATGCCAGCAAGATGCAATTTGACTAGAGACAATATGATTGTGAAATTCTTTAGGTAATGATGAAGGGATGACCAACAAAGGAGAAGCATAACTAGACATCAGCTACACACCTTAATGACTGAAGTGAAGTAAGACCAAAGACATGGGAAAATTCTCAAGGCACTTGAAACAATGGAACGCAATACTCTGGGCAGCTAATTGCTCCCCACTACCTCTATACAATGATGTATACTCACTCACAAATACAACCATTATATTCAAGATGTTCTTAAATAACACAGATTAATTCCAAAATCATGAAGTAGAGAGAGCTAATGTGCTACTGACTACTCAGGAGAAACTGAATAGGAGAATAATGGGAAAGCCTGATACTGGCCATCTTGAGCTTGTTTAATAATAAGGAATCGGTACACAGAAAACAGTGGAGTAAAGGGAATTAGATTTGAGGATGGCAAACTTTGGGAAATAAGACAAGTGGTTGCTCCTGTTCACACTAAATGAGTAGCTACACTTGCACTGACTTCAGTAATAGCTGGATCAGCGAATGAGATCTGGTGGTAATAAGTAAAATTGAAGAAGGCAGGTGCATCTTAAGAGACACTAAACATTCAGCACACTACAATTCTTCTAGATAAGAGTATGTGCAAGGAACAGTTTAGAGAGTTTCAGAAGTACCACACAAACGGTACTTACCAAAACAAACAAACAAACAAAAGCCGACTGGAAATGGAAAAGAGGGAGATAACTACACAATATAGAGAGCTAGTTAAAACGTGTAGGGAAAAAGTAAGGGAGCAAAGCAACAATTACTGCATGAGGAACATTCTTTTCAGGAATGTACAGCAAATCATACTGCACTCACCTGATCCATCTGGGCTGGAGAAGACAGAGAGAAAGAAGCTCTGACGTAAGAACTGGGAACTGAGCTATCAATGTTAAATGCTCCTCCAGGAATCAGTAACACCTAAAAGAAATTGATTAGCCATTTAGTTACAAATTTCTACTTAATTAAAAAAAATAATTAAATAGCTCATTGCTGAATAATGGTCTCACAAAGAGACTTAATTCCTTCCTTCCTTCCAAAAAGGGAAAGCAGGCTACAAAAACTGGAATCAAATATTTCACAACGAAAAGACAGAACCTAGTTATTTGTAACTATAGGCAGGTTCTATCTTATCATTCTTGTGTTTTGTAAGTATCAGAGAAGTAAATCTCTAGGTTCCTTTCTGACTCATAGCTGATGTCTTTGCATAACATTTGTCTGTACAAATTATTGAATAAATCACACTTAATTTCTCTTATTAAGATAGAAACAATGGATAGTGAGGCTAGCTCTCTCTGTATCTGTTTTGAGGCAGAATTAAACAAACATATTAAAGATGCAGATTAACCATGCAGGCATTTCATTAGTAAGGAGAGTTATTAGAATATGTTACTTTATGCCTGTTCAAAATTAGCAGTCCTAATTAATGCACAGTTGGAGTTGCACTCAAATAGTTGTTTATTTAACCCCTCCCTCTCACTACATTTTAAGATCAGTAGACATTTTTCATACTGCTCTCTGCAAAGCTTTTTCCATGACCAGCTGTTGTGTGTCAGAAACTCCCTTAATTTTAATCCACAGAAACATGCCAGCAGCAGGAGCATGCCAGTCTGCCAGACCTGGAGAGAGAAAACAGAAAAATCAAACAAAGATATGCTCTGTCCCTTCTGCAATGGATACACCAAAGACACAAAGATAGGGTGAAATCCTGCCACCAATGAAGTCAGTGGGAGTTTTGCCATTGACGACAATGGAGCCAAGATTTTACCTGCAGAATTTAAGGTCCCCCCTGACAAAATTAATACAGATGTAATTCAGTAATGTTGACACTACTTTGTTTTATGGTATTGTTGAAAATGGATGCTTGGATTCTCTCACAGTTGGATTACAGACTGCCCAACGGGTGCTCTAAAGGTACAATGGTAGGCTGATTTCTGAAAAAACAACTAAACACATGTAATCAAAACATCCGTTTCAAATGCCAGCTCCTTTCGTAGCATAATTACTATAAATGCAATCTTAATGCGTTGCATAATGTAGACATGGTTAGAAAGAGAATTTTTTTTTCATTTTTAGTTAAAATGTTATGTTTTTCCACATAAGAAAAGAAGGGAAGAACACAGAAAGGAATCTTACTGCTTTAGTCGGTAGTTTTACTGTACACATTCACTTGTACCTTGAGGCGATCTTTGATCGCTTTTTAGCAGGACAATAATCCAAACACTCCTGGTTTTTTTTGGCTCCAGCTTTATTACATGTGTACTTTGTATGAATATACTGGGTTGTTTGTTTCATTTGTCATCTGCCCTTATTCCTATTAGGTACATTTGATCATTACCAGCAGCTTAATTATAAACTAAAAGAATAAAGACCTCTCACAGAATACTCCAAAGCCTCAACTTGTTAGTTATGTCAATCTTCATAAAGTAAGAAGCCAGTTACTTCAGCAAGAGGAGGCTTTTCATGACTTTAGCCTTTTATGCTAAATGGCTTTACCAGATTTATTTTAATTCTTTAGTTTGGCTGGATAGGTGAAGGTGAAGATAGTGTTACAGCCCTCACCACCATGTTTCTGAGCAGCTCCCAAAATTAACAATGAAAACTAACAAAATTCTCTTCCCTCTCCACGTACAGTAGCTGTATGAAAGGTAGCAGAGTTGAAAAAGGTATTTTTGTTTTGTTTTCTCCTTTTTTCTCACCTTCACTTCCCTCTATGACAAAACTGTGAGATGAGGTGATCAAATAAAAGGGGTTTGCATTTGGTTCTGAGTGCAGTGAGGCCCATGGTCACTCTTTGCTCTCGAGGGAGTGAGTTCCATGGGCAGAGAAGAGGGATATTCCAAGGCTCAGGATGCTAGCTTGGGACTTGGCTGGGAGACCTGGGTTCAGTTCCCAGATCTGAGATTATGTCTACACTAGAGACCTTACAGTGGCTGTACCGTTGCAGTAAGATCTCTCATGTAGCTGCTCTATATCGACGGCAAAAGCGGCGGCCATGTTGGTGGAAGAAGCTCTCCTGCTGACATAGTGCTGCGTACACTGCCACTTATGCCGGTGAAATATATGTTGCTCAAGGGGGTGTTTTTTCAGACCCCTGAGCGACATAAATTTTGCCAATATAAGTGGTAATGTAGACATGGCCTAAAACAGGCTTCCTGTGTTCCCTTGGGCAAGTCTCCTAGGTTATGTCTACACTGCAGTAAAAGATGTATTCTTAACTTGGCTTAAAGCAGCAAGGAAGACACATCAACTTGGCTTTTAACTCAGGTTAGCAATTTGAGTTCAATCCCAGGCTTCCCTATAGGCTTCAGCTCGAGCTGTTAATCTGAGCTAAAAGCCCAATTGCTGTGTTTTCACGGGTATTTTAAGTCAAGTTAAACCTTTTTACTTATATATTTATTTATTGCAGTGTAGACTCTCCCAAAGTCTCTCTATGCCTCAGTTCCCCATCCTGTAAAAGGGGGATAATAATGCTTCCTTACCTCACAGCGGAACTATAAGGGTAAAGATGGTGAACCTCTCAGATACTATAAAAATAGGGGCCATATAAATACCACAGATAGAGGGGTTAGATCCAGCTCCTGTGAAAATTTCAGCTCCTGCTCTCACAAGTCCCTACTGGCTGACAGGTTCATGGTTCCAGTGGAACACAGCTACTGCTGGAGATCTTGCTTGTGAAAGGAAAGGCAATCTCTTAGGTAGCTATTGCCAATGCCATGCTGGGCTCTGAATATCAGGACTGAGGTACTGATATTGACTGTGTTATTGTATCTCTCTATAAATACATCAGAGGGATAAATACCAAGGAAGGATAGGAGTTAAGTTCAGTGCCAATGCGGACACAAGAACAAATGGATATAAACTGACCATCAACAAGGTTAGGCTTGAAATTAGACAAACGTTTCTAACCAGAGGAGTGAAGTTCTGGAGCACCTGTCTAAGGGGAGCAGTGGGGGCAAAAAATCTAACTGGCTTCAAGACTGAGCTTGATAAGCTGATGGAGGGGATGCTATGATGGGACTGCCTATGATGGCGTGTGGCCCACTGGCGACTGCAAGTAGCAAAAATCCCCAACTGAAGAAGATGGGACACTAGATGGGGAGGGCTCTGAGTTACTACAGAGAATTCTTTCCCAGGTATCTGCCTGGTGGGTCTTTCCCACATGCTCAAGGTCTAACTGATCACCATACTTGGGGTCATGAAGGAATTTTCCTCCGGGTCAGATTGGCTGAGACGCTGGGTTTTTTTTGCCTTCCTCTGCAGCCGGGGGTCCAGGTCACTTGGAAGTTTAGATGAGAGTAAAAGGTGGATTCTCTGTAACTTGAAGTCTTTAAACCATGATTTGAGGACTTCAGTAACTCAATCATGGGTCTATTTGAGGAGTGTAGGGTGAGGTTCTGTGGCCTGCAATGTGCAGGAGGTCAGACTAGATGATCACCTTTCTGATCTTAAAGTCTATGAGAATCATGTTACTCCCTTTGCACTGTGATTAACTATCACAATCTGTTACAACCCTGACAGCTCATCATGCACTATTTGTGCAATTCTTTTAAAATGTTTGTCACTAAGGCACAGCTTTTTACGTAGACAGAGGTACTGCAAATAAAAAAAATACTGAACCTACTGCACTGAAATACATGTTGTTTGCATGGCTGCCTGCCACAGCAGCTTGGGGAGGCTTTCCTCTGAGCACTCCCTCATTTCAAATAGTTTAGAAAATAGGAGCATCAGATAATCGTAGGTTTGGATATTCAAAGCTCAAACAAAAAGCGGAAAAAAACACCAAGAACACCTTTGAATTGTCCATGTTGCCTATTTATCACTTAATTCTGCAGATATATGGTGATTGTTCTTGAAAATGGAATTGATGGAGTCAGAGAAAAACAGCTTGAAAATATATGCTGTGTTTGGGTTCACTAACCTTTTAACCACTTATCTGCTGCAGCAAGCATTGCATCTCGCTGGTCCCTATAGAACGCCACTACCCTGGAGACAAACAATTCAAAATCTTGTATAGATAGATAAAGAGATAGATCACCCTACCTCCCATCTGAGCTAAATCCACAAATGGTTAGGTATAAACAACTTTATACAACTGCCATATGCCTATTACAGAACTGTGTAAATTATGTTATGCTGCCCAGTACTGTGGGACCTTCAGGTAACAGATCCTAACATTGTTCCAGTTCCCTGTGATGCTGGTAAACCAGGTGCCAGCTCTTGCCAAGTTTGTAGGTGTCAGATGAGCACTGACAAACTCATAGCTGGAAACCAAACCAGCTCATCTGTTTGCTAGCTTTGTTCAAAACAGGTATTAGTCTTATAAGAATGTATTGAGTGTTTAGACTCTGAAATGCCTGTAAGTAGCTGCATGCATTAATCTCAGTTGTAATGTCCATATTCCATGCTATAAGGAAATATGTAAGTTTGGCTTTATAACTTTGAAAATATTTGCTCTGAACTTGTGAACCCAGGCACAGGAACCATTCCCACCCCCCCATACCCATTCAGGAGGCCTGTCAAGATTAAACCAGGCATTAAGGAACATCACAATACAAAGGATTGATGGATGACTCTATCACACCTTGGAACTGCTACATGCAAGGCAGCTATCTCATGGGCTGGAAGGCTAAGCGTAAAAGATAAAAGATGGTCACAAGAAAATTGTTCATCTCTGTACTGTTTGAACACACACGCCCAGGGACACTAAACTCAGGCAGAGATCCCTAGGGTCCGCCCTGAAAGACATTTTGAATTGACAGATTAGTACATCTCTGTCATCTTTAGGAACCATAGATGGCAACTCATTTGTATATATGTTTACTTGCTTTAACCTGTAAATAACTCTTATTTTTCTTTCCTAGTTAATAATCCTTTACTTAGTTTATTACAGGATTGGCTATAGGTAAGGCTACGATTATGCCACAGAAGGCGCGGAAGTCACAGAATCTGTGACTTCTGGAGACCTCTGTCACATTGGGGCACCTCTGCAGCCCAGCCGGCGGCAGTGGTAGAAGTGGACCCTCCAGCAGCAGCCCAACTGCCACGTGTGGCAGGGACCCCCACAACTGACCAGCCACCACCGGCGCTGCCCCCAACTGCTGTGGGCAGTGGAGGGACTCTGGCAGCTCTCAGCCATGCAGGTGGTGGGGGTCCCCCCAGCTCCCAGCTCTGCAGGGCAGCGGGGGGACCCTGGAGCTCCCCAGCTGGCATCAGAGGGACCCCAGCAGCTGCTCAGCTACTGTGGGTGGCGCCCTCCCCCCAGCTCCCAGCCCTGCACGGCGGCTAGGGATTTCCCCCCAGCTCCCAGCCACTACATGCAGCAGGACAGTGTGCTGGAACCTCATTTTGTCAGTTATGTTTTTAGTAAAAGTCAGGGACAGATCACGGTTTCTGTGAATTTTTGTTTATTGCCCTGACCTGTCCATGACAAAATCGTCACTTTAGCTATAAGCATTGTTTTTGGTATGAGATCTAAGGTACAAATTGATCTGAGGTAAGTGACTGGTCTCTTGGGACTGGGAGCAACCTGAATATTTTCTGTGTGTGTGTGTGTGTGTGTGTATGTCAGTGACCATTTAACACTGCATCCAGCTTGTCTGGGTGGCAAGATAGACTGGAGAGCCCAAAGGGACTGTCTGTGACTCCATGTTATAGTGATCTGGGAGTTCACATTTGTTACTGAGCTGGTGAAATCTAATTCTAGAACATACCACTAGTTTGGGGTGTCTGTCTTGTTTTTGACAGTCTGACCTAAGGCAGCACTAATGGTCGCGAGTCACTCCAGACAGCGTGACACTTCCTTCAAACATTATACTTAGAGACATGGCAGTAATTAAAAGAGAACCAAAACCTCACAATATAGTATATGGAATATAAGTGCATTACCTGTCTACGTGCTCCAGGAAACCTTTTTCTCCCCACTGCTGAAGAAGCTGTGCAATCATAAACTACAGAAATAAAACCCACACAGTAAATCCCATTCTTTAAAACAGGATAGTCAGCTACCAAATAAAAGCTTTTAAAAATGATATTAATATAATATTAAACATCCTGCAAGGGCAGAGGTCACATCCTTGGATTCCTGGAGCCATCTCTTCCTTCATCTTCAAACCCCTTGGTAATACAAAAAGTCCACCAGGAAACCAGAAAAGGGTCATTAGGAAGACAGAGCTATAGCAGTCCCATGGGAAAATGGAAATATTAGGGAGTCTGAAGGAAAGAGGAATGGATAGGGGAAGATAAATGTGGGAATTTGGAAAGGAAAGGGAGGGAAACATACACAGCTTTGAATTTAATACATGTTTATTTCCTTTATTAGTCTCCCCACTTTTATTCTATCTCCATGGTGAAATTGGGGAGCTGAAAAGAGGGTTGGGAATGCAGTCTAATTTAAGCTCTGGGCAGAACCTTAGAGCTGACGGTGATAGAGGGGAGGGCAGGGCTCAGAAATGAGTCAATGATGACCTAGTAGGTGGGGGGTGAGGGGCGGATATATTTCATTCTACCCTAACTCACCCTTTGAGCACTGTCTGGAAGGGAAGGGGCAATAGATAGCAGGCTACTTATACAGCACCAGCAGCGTCCACCAGTTCGCCACACTGACCTACAAGCACTGCACCAAATAAAAAATCCAAATCCTCTCCATTTATTCTGCAGCTCTTCAGGGTGGGATTTTCAAAGAAGCCTAAGGCCACAGAGCACACAACTCCCATTGATCCCTAACTCCATTAAGCCTCAATAACCTATTACATAAAAGTAAAGACAGGCCTATACTTTGGAGCAATGTTGTTTCACATCTATTAGAACACACTCCAGACAAAACTTGGTCTTCCTCTCTGCGTTGTTCTTTCTTCCCTTGGAAGAATTTGTAATATAAATTTTCCTGAAAGCCATGCTGAAAAAATGGCTAGGGATTATAAAAGCCCTTTTGCCCCTCTTCCCAGTTACTATGTTTGAGAAACCATTTTATTTTTATAAACTCAATTCAGGTAACACCTTCCCAATTCTCAGAGATGGCACTTGCCTGTGTGAAAGTGCTGGTGTGCATTGTTGAGACTTGTATATGCAGAATAACTCTGTCAATAAGTGGTTTGGGACCAGTTAAAAAGCCTATTCTCAACCTAGGGGAAAAGAAGAAGAAGAAGATTACTACATATACAGTCCACTAATCCTTGAAATTATATCGGCACAGAATCTGAACCAAAATATGGCTATCATCCAAACAGCAACTATGGAAAATTGGAACCTTAATGAATCTGCTCCCTGTGTGTATTCAGAGTCACATCTGCTAATTCGAGTTAAAAGGGAAGAGACTGGCTTAATAATCATGAAATTATTTTTTAAAAATGTTCTTTGGTTAGTTATTTCAATTTGCCCTGTAGTTTCTGAGCTTTTAGGGCATACGTGGGTCATATTTTTAAACTTTTCTCTGCAATTGTAATGGCTACGGAAAAAAAGCAAGTGGAGATTCTCACATCACTACAAGTTTACAAGAGCAAGTCTGTCAAACACCAAATAGTGTGATGTTGACAACCCAGTGTTTACTATATTTACTTCTATTTAGCATTGCTAGTGAATACAGAGAAGAGAATGAACAGGATTGTTTTTGTATTCATGTACTAAAAGAAGCTTTATTCATATTGTCAGATTCAAACAAATCCTTGCTTGACTCTGATTCCAGGTTGAGTTTGCAGTTAGAGGAAAATAAATGGAGTAAGTTTACACATGTCGTTGAATGACAAAGATGGAACTACATGACATCATTTTTTGTAGGGTCACTTTTCAAAGGGCAACCATATTTCCATCATGTTACCTTCTTTCTTTATTTCATTAGATTCTCCGGGAGAGCTCACAACTCACTAGCTGCGAGGCGAGGATTCATGTAGCTTGCTAAGATTCATTAAAAGTAATGTACACTACAGCCAGAAAATCAGGACTGAGTGCAAAGAGTTGTGAGGAGTGGAGAGCAGACTTGCAAGTCCTCAGCAAAAGATGGTGGTTGAAGGAAAGGTGTAAAGCTAGAAGAGAAGGTGCCCAGGGAAAGAGCCCTGTTATTTCTCGTGGACTGTAGGAGAGAGGATGACAACATGCCAAGGAATGGTCAGAGGTAGGGAGAGAAGCCAGTGTTATGAAAGCCAAGGGAAGCGAGAACATCAAGAACCAGAGAGGAGGAGTCTAACGCCTCCATCATGGCCCTCTAGTTTATTGAAAACTGAGGACAGGCTGCGTGTAAGGACAGGCTGTCACAGGAGACAGTGGCTGCAGATGCTGTCAGAGGGGAGTGGGCTCCGGTGACCATGTATTACTCTGTATTTGTACAGTGCCTAGCAGAGCAGGGCTCTAGGCCCTACTGTAATAAACATGATTAATAGGTGACTGTCAGGACATGGAGGGAACGGAGATGAGCAGGTCATGAACAGCTGATGGTCTCAGTGCACTTTGCAACAGTGGGTAGGTCACTATTCACATATCACAGATGGGAAAACCAAGGCACAGAGAGGCTGAGTGACTTGCCTAAAGTCACAAAGTGAAGTGCAAACTCAAGACTAGAATCCCATGGCTCTTGACTTGTTTAGCCTAACCAAAAGACGGTCAAGGGGGAACATTATGGCTCTTTATAAATATATCAGAGGGATTAATATTAGGGAGGGAGAGGAATTATTTAAGCTTACTACCAATGTAGACACAAGAACAAATGGATATAAACTGGACACTAGGAAGTTTAGATTTGAAATTGGATGAAGGTTTCTAACCATTAGAGGAGTGAAGTTCTGGAACAACCTTCCAAGGGGAGTAGTGGGGGCAAAAGACATTTCTGGCTTCAAGACTAAGTTTATGGAGGGGATGGTATGATGGGATAGCCTAATTTTCGTAATTAATCAAAGAACAATTGCCAAATTATCAGCAGGTAAGTATGCCCAGTGGTCTGGAATGGGATGTTAGATGGGATGGGATCTGAGTTACTACACAGAATTCTTTCCTAGGTGCTGGCTGGTGAGTCTTGCCCACATGCTCAGGGTTTTAACTGATCGCCATATTTGGGGTTGGGAAGGACTTTTCCTACAGGGCAGATTGGCAGAGGCCCTGGAGGTTTTTCGCCTTCCTCTGCAGCACGGGGCACGGGTCACTTGCTGGAGGATTCTCTGCAGCTTGAGGTCTTCAAACCACAATTTGAGGACTTCAATAACTCAGACATAGGTTAGGGGTTTGTTATAGAAGTGGATGGTGAGATTGTATGGCCTGCATAGTGCAGGAGGTCAGACTATTTGATCATAATGGTCCCTTCTGACCTTAAAATCTATGTGTCTATGACTCCGCAGCCTGTGCTAACCAGCAGGCGACAGTCTGAAACAGACCTTACCCAGAGGAGAGAATTTTAGAGAAAGAGTCAGTCCTGATAACTCGACCATCAACATCCATTGAGAGGAAGGTTGCAGCCCAAGGCTTGAAAGAAAAGAATGAGAGTTTAAAATTCAAGTAGCTAATAAGGCTTACACTAAGGCTTTACTTATTACTAACACAGATGTAAGTATTTCTTGACTCAAGGGGTGATGTATCATATGATAAAATCCTGGTTTTGGAGATGCACAACTAGTATCAAAGTCCAGTACCTGCCTGACAAATTATTGTTTAGAGTAGCACCCTATTGTGGTGTGATGATAGGGTCACCTGAATGTCAGGAAAGAGTCAATCAGAAATTCCTTTATCTCTAACCCCACAGCTCTGCACACAAATGCTAGGTCCTGGAGTTTCTACCTGGAATTATGATAGGAGGTCAGAGCCAAATACCCAACTCTCTGTAAAAATACTTTTACTGAGTGAAGGGGAATATGTTCTTTAATGTTTTCCCTCAGAGGAGCTCCTCAGGTTGCAGTTTCCCTTTAGAAGAAACTGGAGGACATCCATCAGAATTGGGGATTTGCTAAGATCACCCTCCTGAGTTCAGCACAGATTCTACGGCAGGCATTCAGTTCTGCTAGCCCAAGCACACCAGACTCTTCCTCACCCCCAAAAGGAAGGGGAGAACCTTGTTACAGAAAGAAAAATATTAAACTGTACTCATTCCATCGACCTACTTAGCAGCCATTAGCTGCTAAGGGAGGGGTATTACTCTCCGTAAAAGCTGATCTTAATCCTCAAGTTATGTACTTAAGTGAGGGCCAGGTTACTGCCCCCACCCAGATCCATGTATGGAGGAGGCCCTGCAAGTGTGGATCTGAGCACCCTCATCCTCCCACTGTGTGTCAGGGAGGGTGGCAGTTGTCTTTGTGGCACTATTCTCCCTATTCCCGTGACCAATCTCCATGGGTTGAGATCTGCACAAGGAGAAGGGGTGGAGGCAGAGATTAGAAAGAAAAGGCAATACAGCCTGTATTATTTCTCCCATGCCTTGCATTCCTCTCCCTCTACAATGGAAGGCCCTTTTAATGGGTATATCTGTATGTGCCTGAGGCAGCCTTGGCTCAGAGGCGTATCTGCTAGTACAGCCCCAATGGAGTCAATGGGAATTTTCCTCAATTAAAAATTGAAGAATTTGATGCACTGTAATTGACAAGGACTGATGCAACATTATGGTTGAAGAGGTATGTAATTAAAAATGTCATGACTGAGTGTTTACTAGTAATGCTTTAATTTAATCTGACAGTCTACTAAGTACGAGTAGCATGTAGTTTGAGCCACAGTTGTCCAAGTATTAATTCTCAAAGAAATACTGATACCAGTCAGTACAAATGACAACTTACCTTATCAAACTGAAGAAAATAATAAGGATCATCTTCTATTATAAGGAAATTATATTGTCTTGCAAGCTAAAAAAGAAATTAAACCCCAAAATGTAAAGGTTTATTGAAATGTAATAAAAATAGTCCCTATGTAATCCCAGTTATTTATATTCATTGCCCTGTAGGCTGCTCTGTATTCTGCTGATTCAGCACACAAACATCACGTCAAGAGTCGCCTTCAAATGCTAAACTTACCAAGTCATGTAACTGCAAAAGTATGTGAATTGGTAAAGCAGCAGTTCTAATTGGGCCAAATTTTGAAAAATTGAGGCCTAGGTTCCATGTGCAATAATGTGCCTATATTTGTGAGCACGGTTTTGACTGCTGCATGCAGAAAAAGTGTTTCTCACCTACCAGTTTGAATGATAATTTTGGACACATTTGTATGCATAGACCTTAGATCTCATGCTTTTAAAACATGGCACTTTGAATATTTTCTCTAGCCAGGTGTTTACTTAGAAATCAGTTAAGCTAACATTCTATGTAATTTTCTTAAAAAATAAAATGCACTGAGTGCAAGGGTTATATTACACATTTTCTTTCCTTGTTATAGAGAATCGCACTTTCAAAATAGGGAGTAGTTAAAACTGCCCTGTATCTCTGTGGGTACGTGATCCTGACAGCTACCTTCACTGTGTTGTCAATAAGCACATCTGCCCCCTGTGTCAACACATAAGTCATCACAATGGTTGATTGGGCACAAAGGACTATAATTTACTACACCATACGCACTAGACCACCATAATCATGCAGGAAAACCAATTAGGGAGGACCTGGGAGAAGTGGCAGGGCACACAAGAGGTTAATATGGTAATGGGGCATGAGATTTTTAGCAACATTTGCTATTTAGTTGTTTACAAGATGTGCTGGTTTTGCAGTGGAATTCCTCTAAATGAAAACCCCACATTTGTCCATTCCCTACATGAAACCTGTGATGCCAGGCTCTCACTGCATACCTGATATATCTCCTTTTTGCGGTCTGTAGTCAATGAGTTTCCAGTGGGATTGCCACCATTTGGAATGGTGTACAGGAATTTGGGAATGTTGTTGTTGTGCGTTCTGACATCTTCTGGGTTCCATCTGGAAAGAATTTCTTTCAAGGCTTTTGGAATAATACCGTATTGGTCACTGGGAACATTGATTATGTTGCAGCCCAAAGGTCTTAGCTGGGGGGAGGGGAACAAACAAAATAAAAGAGACAAATCTCAGTCACTGAGTCTGTAATTCTGAAATTATGATTATGTCTCTGATGTTATAGAACTTCAGCAATGCAGTATCTTCCCTTAAATCTAGATTCAACTAGATAGTTATAAACGAGTTGCATTGATTTCAAACTTGCTTAGCTCATGATTCAAAGGAAAGTTTCTCTGAACACATTGTATAACCCTCAGAACGTAATTTAACTAGATCACCTTGTGCTCCCAATATTTAAAACCAGTTATATAGACTCTGATAAGTCTTGGGTGGTCCAAGATAAACCATTACTACATGCCTGCGTATCAGGCACATGACATCACATCTGAGGAGCCCAGGAGTTCGTTGTGGATTCTGTTGCAGTGGGATCCCTCACATTTCAACGTTCCAATGCAAAAATATAGATAAGCTTCAGGTCTCTCAATAGTGCAATTTCATTTCTTATTCATAATCAGAAATGCAGTTTCAGTTGAACTGATAGAACTATAACCTGCTCTGCTCTGACAAAAGGCGGAAGAATAACTGCTCTGAATGGGTATTATGTCATCAATGGGACTGAGATTTCAGTAATGTTAATGAGTGACATGGGACAATAGCGATGTGAAGTTATAGCAAAAATTAACAAAAGTCCCTGTAGTTTCTGTGGAATTTATATTTTTTTACTATTTAACCATGTATTTATTAGATTATAAATGAATTGCTGCTGAAACGACAATATCCTCAATATATGGGCCCACTGCATAATCAAAAGGTATGTCAAAAATATAGTATACTAAACAATTTTACCCAGATGTCAAGTGAAATATTGAGTGGTATAGCATTTATTCTAACATTTCTCCCAATCTGTAACTATTAAGCATTAAAGGGATGTATTTAATTGCACAGGGTGCATATTCATCCACAAAAACTACTGTCATTTAAGAGTTACCTCTCTGACTTGCTCTCATATCCTTGGACCTCAGGGGCATACATGCTCCAGGCCCATCCCCATTTTATCCAACTATAGACACAGAATACTAAATTGGGTCATTAAATCATTAAGAAAGAGGCACACCATGAATCTAAAATAGAAGGAATCTCACTGATCATGCACTTGCATTTAGTCTGACTTTATCAGAAAGATCTTATCTCATCTCTACTGTGATTCTCTATAGAAACCTAGGATTAGGGTGAACTAGGCTCCAGAACAAAACATTGTGTCCTGGGACAAACATTTGCATTTACAATTGTATTAGTTCACCAATGCCAACCAATTTAAGTTAGAACAGGCTCAAAAACTCTAGTCTGAATGAGATCTTAGATGCATTTAGAAATAGCAAGGCAGCCCATATGTCTTAATGCAGATTTGTGTCCCAAGGTGATGATCATTGTAACTTCCACAACTTTTCACACTGAAACACTACTCACAGCTCCTAGAGTCCCAGAATAGGTGGGTGCGTCCAAAAGGATATTGTCTCCAGGGTTAATAAGCATCTCAAATACCTACAAAATGGGAGTCATTTACTTTACAAGACTGTATGATTTTACTGTACATTCTGCATACTGCTGCCTGTTCTGATGGAACTACACATCCTAATTACATATTAGTGTTTCCATCACCATTTAATTCAATGTAAACTCTGCTAGGTAAACAGTGAATGGATTTAAGTTCCACTTCGGAAGCCAGAGAGATACAAGTCAGAGGAGAAGAATGCCAGTTTCAAACAGAACAACTCTGTCTTCTGGAAAAAAAATACTGACATTTAACAACATTCTACCACAATACAAAAGTTTTTCAGTTATGGAAAGGATCAACTGTGTGCATGTGAGAAAGAGAAGATCACCCAACTGAAAACCAACTTACTCAGAACAATATTTTTTTAGAAAAATACCTTATTGCACAATAAAAACTATAGCACAGCAACCAACTCTAATTGGATTGCACCACTACATTCCATTATAAGATTTTTAAAATCATTTGCTATACAATTATGAAAATAAATGGAATAAAATGTCTTATGATATTCTATCTTTCTTTCATCATAAAGATCTTAGACATTTGTGTAGCCATGGAAGAACATTAGTCTGACAAGTTTTGTCCCAACTTTCATTTACTTTCTAAGATATGGTATTTAATATATCATTTCATTAACAAGCCACCCTTAACAACTGTATTCATAGAGTAGGCATGCCTTTCCTATACAAGGAAATAAAATTCAAGTGATTGAAAACAAACATCTATTTAAAGCAACAAGTAATTACATTTTACAGAAGCCACAATGTATTCTGCTGTTAGTCTTACTTTGGACAAGCCTTCCTGGCTGCCGGTGGTGACACATATCTCCATTTGGCCCTGATCAGGACTGTAGTTGGCAGTGGGAGGATTGTGGAGGCTCTTCTGTAAATCCTTTAGCCAGGACAACAACTCAGGAATTCTGAAATACAGATTTTATTTCTCATTGTTATTATCTTGATATTCTGTTCTGCTAGGGTGACCAGATATCCCAGTATTCTGTACTGCTAGGGTGATTTTATAGGGACAGTCCCGATTTTTGGGTCTTTTTCTTATATAGGTTCCTATTGCCCCCCACCCCCTCCCAATTTTTCACATTTGCTGTCTGGTCACCCTGTGTACTGCTCCTTTCAATTCCCCTCAAATCTAGCGTATATTGCCACCCAAATTCTCTGTTTCTCTTTCTCTGTTATTTAGCAATACAGATAGGTATAGGCACTAGTTTAAAATATTTTCTCGGAGATAATGAAATGAGAGAAACGTAATACTGTGTGTGTGTGTGTTTAAGATAAAAAGCCCTTAGGGACCAGTGTCTATAATACAATAAACAGTTGACAGCCTCTGCAGAGAGACTGTCAACAAAGGACTGAATGGGCAGGGAGGCTGAATTTCTGTCTCATGCATTGAGGTGATCCTTTCAGATCCAGGCATGGCAGGTGTGACTTGTATGGCCTCTGTCTGTAGTTAGAGGTGCATGAATAAATGACTTTTTTTGTTTTAGAGTGCTGGCTGAACCAAAAAAGTTGAAAAAAATTGTTTTGGCTCAAATAAATTTTCATTTTGTTTTTTTTTTTTAAGCCTTTAAAACTAAAACTGAAGCAACATTTGAAACAAGAAGTTGTTTCAAATCAAAACATTTGATTTAAAAAATGTCAGTGAAACATTTTGATTTTTTTCAGAATTTTTTGTTTTTGATTCAAACAGTTAAGCAAATTCATACGATGTTTTAGTTGGGGGGGAATGTTTTGTTTAAAAATCTTTGCCCAACTCTACTTGTAGCACACTTTATGTAGACTAAGGGCCAGATTTTTAAAGGCATTTAGGTGCCTGAAGATGCAGATAGGTGCCTAGTGGAATTTTTAAAAGCACCTAGGTGCCTAACTCTCAGGGGCAAACCTAGGTACTTTTGAAAATCCCACCAGGCACCTCTATGTATCTAAATACCTTTAAAAAAGTGGCACTAACTCCCTACTGCATTCAATCTGGGCTGTTACATCAATACGAAATTGGGAGGCTAGGGGAAACAACACAGGTGGAAAAAAAGTGGTTGGCATCTGAAAATAAATCAGAACAGTGAATGGATTTCAAGTTTCTATAAAACAGCTGCTCTCCTACTCAGCACAGCAGTGTTCTGAAGAGGCACTTGCAAATCTTGTGATGGTAGACATCATTTTAGCAAAGTAACATCACACAGCAGCACAGGGACCCCAATATGAAGGACTGTACATGAGTTTTCATTCTGCTCTGAAGGACTTCAGTGTTAGGCAAAATGAAAAAATCTAGTGTTTCTAGAGCTGAACAATCTCATGACAGAAAAAAAAAACAGTTAAACAATATTTTTGAGCCAGGTATAAAATTTCTTATTATGATGTACCCATAACTGTTAGTATCACAACTAGTCCCTTTTCAGCAAGACAACTCTCTCTTCAATGGTAGTCTCACAAATACTAGCTTTATGTTTAACTGTTTATCCAGGAGGCAACGTTAATAGAGCTCTGTCATTGCAGAGTAGCCCTCATCTTACATAAATAATCAACCAATACTGTTATTTTAACATCCCTACAGTGGATTCCACTAAAACAAGCCATGTTTCCTGCACAGTGACATTTGAGTTTACTGTGATATCTGCAGTATTTCCTGTACTAACAGTGGCAAATTTCATAGTTAATTTAACTACCCCAGCCAATAAGTGGTGTTTTTTCAATGGTATAAACAGGAGCCAAACAAACCAGGATTTGGGGAGATATAAAGAAAATGCTTTGCAAGGCTGTTTACTTTGATATGCTGAATATTGTGCTGCAACACACCGGACACTGTCACAGTTACTGACCCTGGACTCAGGCCTCTCAAATATTATTTGATGTTAATCAATAAATATTGGTACTTGTCAATTCATTCCTCCACTCACAAATCATTAGTCACTTTCCACTTTTAAAAAACATATACAGACAGGGAAAATTATAAGCAATTAATAAAAAATGTTTGTATAGATCAACCATTAAAGCAGCAACTGTTATTTATTGTTATTTCTGTAAAGGGTCTTCATAAGTACCCTGCTGAGGCAGAGTACTGGAGGGCTCTCTTCATCAAATCCTCCCCAATATTCACAACAGTTCCATCTCCAGTCGTAATAGTGGCCATCTTAAATGGAAAAGTGCTGGGGTTTGGTTCCCCTCCAGCCAAGGAGATTACTGATGGGGGAGACTTCCGCGTCAATTCAGCTACAGTGAAAGATGAGGAAGAAAACTTCCATTATACACTAGCCTATTCAAGATATAAAATTTCCCCCTTCCCCCATCCGTCCCTTCATTTCCTATAGAATATTTAAAGGGGACCTTCAGAGGAAAAGTTAATGCAGTTTTGTGCCTGTTTGTACTCTTTATTGGATAATGAAGTCTTTTTAGCTATCAGGCATGCCAACATTCATCGCTTACTTTCTTGGCTGACTCCAAAATACATTGTGAGCTTTCTTGGCATTAACTGAACAGGCATGGATGGTGAATCTTTAACAGATAGCTTTCCTTGCAGCTGTTTGAATTATGCAGGGGTAAATGAAAAGTCTTAAATAGTCTGAGTAAAAATCTCTTCCACCTCCTATTAATCAGGTTTTAATTGTTTGATATCTATGATATCTCAATCCTGCTTATTCTCCAGTTTTCTGTAGTCTAATCCAGCAGAATAGGGTATGCAAGACCTGAATTTTTAACAGAAAAATTGCGGGAAAAGTCACCTCCTCTTAAAATAAATAAATCAATATATAAACAGATTTTTTTACTCCAGTCTGGATTGCTTTTCTAAACATTAGAACAAGCTGTTTCTGTAACTATAATTAGTTTTTAAACTTTTAACACCTACTATCTTAATGCTATGCTATGTGGGGGAAAATATTGACAACTCTTATTTTTGAAAGCAACACATTTACTTTGTTTGTTTAATGTTTACAAGACATACTACATAATGCTCCTGTTTATAAATTCAGAAGTTACCAAAATACCACTTGAAGCAGGTTAATAAAGAGTATCTAGAACAGGGGTGGCCAACCTGTGGCTCCGGAGCCACATGCAGTTCTTCAGAAGTTAGTATGTGGCTCCTTGTATAGGCACCGACTCCAGGGCTGGAGCTACAGACGCCAACTTTCCAGTGTGCCAGGGGGTGATCACTGCTCAACCCCTGGCTCTGCCACAAGCCCTGCCCCCACTCCACCTCTTCCCATCCCCTCCCCTGAGCCTGCAGTGCTCTCGCTCCTCCCACCTTTCCCCCAGAGCCTCCTGCACATCATGAAACAGCTGATCCGGACATGTGGGGAGGGAGGAGGAGGTGCTGATTGACAGGGCTGCTGCTGGGTGGGAGGCGCTTGGAGCGAGGTGGGGGAGCTGATGGGGGGCTGCTGACGTATTACTGTGGCTCTTTAGCAATGTACATTGTTAAATTCTGGTTCCTTCTCAGGCTCAGGTTGGCCACCCCTGATCTAGAAAAACAAAGACCTAAATTTTACCTGATGTCATGCACATAACGCCCACTGAAGTGAAATGGCAACTGCCAGCCTACACCCCCGGGAAGAATTTGACCCACAGTGAGGAGGTGATGGGATGTAGGCTAAAAGCAGTTACAAAAGGGGTGCGTTTTTAGGCTCTTATTTTGCAACTGGCTCCATGTAGGCCTCAGCTGGCAGTATAGAAACACTTATAAGAACATAAGAACGGCTGTACTGGGTCAGACCAAAGGTCCATCTAGCCCAGTATCTGTCAACGGACAGTGGCCAATGCCAGGTGCCCCAGAGGAAGTGAAGCTAACAGGCAATGATCAAGTGATCTCTCTCCTGCCATCCATCTCCATCCTCTGATGAAGAGGCTAGGGACACCATTCTTTACCCTTCTTGGCTAATAGCCATTTATGGACTTAGCCACCATGAATTTATCCAGTTCCCTTTAAAATATTGTTATAGTCCCAGCCTTCACAACCTCCTCAGGTAAGGAGTTCCACAAGTTGACTGTGCGCTGTGTGAAGAAGAACTTCCTTTTATTTGTTTTAAACCTGCTACCTATTAATTTCATTTGGTGACCCCTAGTTCTTGTATTATGGGAATAAGGAAATAACTTTTCCTTATCCACTTTCTCAACATCACTCATGATTTTATATACCTCTATCATATCCCCTCCTTAGTCTCCTCTTTTCCAAGCTGAAGAGGCCTAGCCTTTTTAATATTTCCTCGTATGGGACCCTCTCCAAACCCCTAATCATTTTAGTTGCCCTTTTCTGAACCTTTTTTAGTGCTAGAATATCTTTTTTGAGGTGAGGAGACCACATCTATACACAGTATACCATGGATTTATATAAGGGCAATAATATATTCTCAGTCTTATTCTCTATCCCCTTTTTAATGATTCCTAACATCCTGTTTGCTTTTTTGACAGCTTCTGCGCACTGCATGGGCATCTTCAGAGAACTATCCACGATGACGCCAAGATCTTTTTCCTGACTTCTTGTAGCCAAATTAGCCCCCATCATATTGTATGTATAGTTGGGGTTATTTTTTCCAATGTGCATTACTTTACATTTATCCACATTAAATTTCATTTGCCATTTTGTTGCCCAATCACTTAGTTTTGTGAGATCTTTTTGAAGTTCTTCACAATCTGCTTTGGTCTTAACTATCTTGAATAGTTTAGTATCATCTGCAAACTTTGCCACCTCACTGTTTACCCCTTTCTCCAAATGGAATAGAATTGGTCCCAGGACTGACCCTTGGGGAACACTGCTAGTTACCCCTCTCCATTTTGAGAATTTACCATTAATTCCTACCCTTTGTTCCCTGTCTTTTAACCAGTTCTCAATCCATGAAAGGACCTTCGCTTTTATGCCATGACAGCTTAATTTACATAAGAGCCTTTGGTGAGGGACCTTGTCAAAGGCGTTCTGGAAATCTAAGTACACTGTGTTCACTGGATCCCCCTTGTCCACATGTGGAACAATCAGCTATCCTGCCATATGGAACAATCAGCTATCAACAGCAGCAGGCATAGCAGTGGTTCTCAACCTTTCCAGACTACTGTACCCTTTTCAGGACTCAGATTTGTTTTGTGTACCCCCAAGTTTCACCTCACTCAAAAACTACTTGCTCACAAAATCAGACATAAAAATAAAAAAGTGTCACAGCACATTATTACTGAAAAATTGCTTACTTTCTCATTTTGCCTGTATGAAATTTTAGTCATAGAATCATAGAAGATTACGGTTGGAAGAGACCTCAGAAGGTCATCTAGTCCAATCCCCTGCTCAAAGCAGAACCAACACCAACTAAATCATCCCAGCCACGGCTTTGTCAAGCTGGGTTAAAAACCTCTAAGGATGGAGATTCCACCACCTCCCTAGGTAACCCATTCCAGTGCTTCACCACCCTCCGAGTGAAATAGTGTTTCCTAATATCCACGCTAGACCTCCCCCATTGCAAATTGAGACCATTGCTCCTTCTTCTGTCATCTGCCACTACTGAGAGCAGCCAAGCTCCATCCTCTTTGGAACCCTCTTCAGGTAGTTGAAGGCTGCTATCAAATCCCCCCTCACTCTTCCCTTCTGCAGATTAAACAAGCCCAGTTCCATCAGTCTCTCCTTGTAAGTCATGTGCCCGAGTCCCCTGATAATTTTTGTTGCCCTCCACTGGACTCTTTCCAATTTGTCCACATCTTTTCTGTAGTGGGGGGCCCCAAAACTGGACACAGTACTCCAGATGTGGCCTTGCCAGTGCCAAATAGAGGGGAATAATCACTTCCCTCGATCTGCTGGCAATGCTCCTACTTATACAGCCCAAAATGCCGTTATCCTTCTTGGCAACAAGGGCACACTGCTGACTCATATCCATCTTCTCATCCACTGTAATCCCCAGGTTCTTTTCTGCATAACTGCTGCTTAGTCAGTCAGTCCCCAGCCTGTAGTGCATGGGATTCTTCTGTCCTAAGTGCAGGACTCTGCACTTGTCCTTGTTGAACCTCATCAGATTTCTTTTGGTCCAATCCTTCAATTTGTCTAGGTCACTCTGGACCCTATCCCTACCCTCCAGCATATCTACCTCTCCCCCCAGCTTAGTGTCATCTGCGAACTTGCTGAGGGTGCAATCCATCCCATCATCCAGATCATTAATAAAGATGTTGAACAAAACTGGCCCCAGGACCGACCCTTGGGGCACTCCACTTGATACCAGCTGCCAACTAGACATCGAGTCATTGATCGTGACCCGTTGAGCCCAATAATCTAGCCAGCTTTCTATCCACCTTATAGTCCATTCATCCAATCCATACTTTTTTAACTTGCTGACAAGAATATTGTGAGATCATAACTGAAGCTTTGCTAAAATCAAGATATATCATGTCCACTGCTTTCCCCATATCCACAGAGCTAGTTATCTCATCACAGAAGCAATCAGGTTGGTCAGGCATGACTTGCCCTTGGTGAATCCGTGTTGACTGTTCCTGATCACCTTCTTTTCCCCCCTCAAGTGCTTCAAAATGGTTTCTTTGAGGACCTGTTCCATGATTTTTCCAGGGACTGAGTTGAGGCTGACTGGTCTGTAGTTCCCCAGGTTCTCCTTCTTCCCTTTTTTAAAGATGGGCAGTATATTTGCCTTTTTCCAATTGTCCAGGACCTCCCCCGATCACCACGAGTTTTCAGAGATAATGGCTAATGGCTCTGTAATCACATCTGTCAATTCCCTCAGCACCCTCGGATGCATTAGATCTGAACCCATGTACTTGTGCACGTCCAGATTTTCTAAATAGTTCTTAATCTGTTCTTTCACCCCTGCGGGCTGCTCACCTCCTCCCCATACTGTGTTGCTCAGGACAGCAGTGTAGGAGATGACCTTGTCTGTGAAGACAGAGGCAAAAAAAGCATGGAGTACTTCAGCTTTTTCGACATCATCTGTCACTAGGTTGCCTCCCCCATTCATTAAGTGTCCCACACTTTCCCTGACCTTTTTCTTGTTGCTAACATACCTGTAGAAACCCTTCATATCCCTTGCTAGCTGCAACTCCAGTTGTGTTTTGGCCTTTCTGATTATACCTCTGCATGCTTGAGTTTGTACTGACTTCACTAGTGCTTTTTATGTAGCCTGTTATAAAACTAGGCAAATATCTAGATGAGTTGATGTACCCACTGGAATACCTCTGTGTACCCCTAGGAATACGCATACCCCTGGTTGAGAACCACTGGTGTATATGTATAGTATTCATCTCGAGTCAGCTGCACAGAGTCAGGCAAGTAAGAAGCAGTAATGGCATGAAACAGCCAAGGAAGTTGTTAGGGTACAGGAGTTACTAAGCATATCAATATGACTGGTAAGGTCTAGAGTAACTTACTAGAGTAAACAGTGAATTCTTTGTAACTTGAAGTCTTTAAATCATGATTTGAGGACTTCAGTAATTCAGCTAGAGGTTATGGGCCTATTATAGGAGTGGGTGGGGGAGGTTCTTTGGGATCATGATGGTCGTTTCTGGCCTTAAGCCTTAGTCTTCTTCAAGTGACAGGCTAAGGCAATCAGAAGTGTGAAGAAGATGAGACCGACTTTCAGGACGACTTCCTCTTGGATTCAATAATAGTTAATTATTGAATACAAGAGGAAGTCCTCCTGAAGGTCAGTCTCATCTTTTCTAATAGTCAATTGGACCTGTACAACTAATAAAAATTCAGCAATAAAAATCACAGTTTAATGGCCACAACTCCAGAAGCAGGGGCATTGGCAGAACTATTTTCTGGCATGAATTTAAAAGAATTAAACAGTGTTACTATTTCCAATTCTTTTCTCTGTGTGAGGTGGTTTCCACTGGGTACAATGCATATTCATTTTATAGATCAAAGGCAAACTATCTCAGGTACCTCTGCCTTTACGCATAAAAGCAAATAAGACACACAGCATATTTGTTAGCTATGTATGTATTAGCTTACAATTGCTCACAATTTTCTTGTAGGACTGTTCTGGTATTTATCTGCAGTGTCATGGCTGAGTTCGGAAGACAGGGCAATATGGTTTAGGAGCTATCAGTGAGGGGTGGCCAGTGTGTACTCACTCAGAAGTCTTATTGGAGATGCCTTTCTTGCTGCACTTACTGCAGTGATGAAATGAGAATAATTCATAACTATAAGACAAGCAGCAATTCAGATCATTAGTTAAACGGGACACAATGGGCTAGAAAAAGGAAGGAAAAAGAAAACATCACTTTTCAACATGGTTCATGACATTGGATTGTAAACAATATCCATCAATAAAAAATATCCATCAATAAAAAACTTCTCCAACATACAATCTGTTTAACTGTGCCATTTAGTAAGATCATTAAAATGGGGGAACATCACATTGTTAAGCTCACAATTTAATCTAATTAAAATGAATTCCCTTCACATTGATTCAAAATAGCTTTTTTTAAAATGTTCTTAATGAATGTTTAGATGACTTAGTTTGGGGAGCCCATTCACAAAACAATGTACAGTGGTTTTGTGCTCTCTCTCTCTCACTCTTTTTGTTTCTGCTGTAGTAGTTAACCAGCACTGTTCTGAGAGCCATATACATTTTTGGGGAACATCAACTATTCTGATGCACGCACACACACACACACACACACACACACAAAAGGAAGTACTGGTAAGTAGCAGCTCTATATTGGGTTTATTTAAAAGATAAGGAGGAAAAGGGGAAAATAAAATTGTCAAATGAAAATGGACAAAAAACAAACAGTTTGAAACATTTTGAAAGACATTCTTAATTATGCATTATTTAAACCACAGGCTGATATTTTTGTGTGTTTTTTTTTTTTGAAAGCTGATAGGATGATTGACATTCTTTGGATTCACTGAAAAAAAATCCACCTGCAAACTTGATATCAAAAGCATGGACCTAATTCTGCTCTCACTTCCACCAGTTTTCCAATAGTGTCATTTGTATTGATTTCAGCGAGTCTATTCCTGGTTACACTGGTGTGAGACCAGAATCAGCTGCTGTATGTTCTAGAAAATATTTCAAATAGAAATGTATGTGGCTAGCGAAATAGACTTCCTGCAGGACCTAGAATTCATCTTTTCCCCAGGACAAAATATCACTTTTGAAATACTAGTCCAACTGTATCTGTTGACTGTTCAGTATTGCACCAGGAAAGAATACCGCTCACTGTATCTAAGGAAGCAAGGTAGAATTCAGAAGTGAAATTAATGTTACTTGTTACTATCTAATTGCATGCAACTGCAGAAGCAAGTGTAAACAGTACTAGATGTGTCAGGGTATGTCTCCACTACCGGCCCTATCGGCGGGTAGCAATTGATTTCTTGGGGATCGATATATCGCGTCTCATCTAGACAAGATATATCGATCCCCGAACATGCTCCTGTCCACTCAGCGCGAACAGCGATAGTAGAGTCGACAGGGGGAGCCGCGGATGTCGATCTCGTGCTGTGAGGACGGCAGGTAACTCGATCTAAGATCTTCAACTTCAGCTATGTTATTCACGTAGCTGAAGTTGAAGTATCTTAGATCGATCCCCCCTACCCCCAGTGTAGACCAGCCCTCAGTAACAGGGTAAGTCAACAGGTAGGTGAAAATTGGACTGTGACGGTCCCGTCAAATTCATGTTCTCAAGTTACTATAAACTGTTCAAATTCCCTTCTTCTGGATTAAAATGTAATCAATGTCTGGACTGATCCTAGTTCCACTCACCTTCTCTGCAAGGCATTACCCCAGTAGGTAACTGACTGTATGACCTCTGTGTAAACATGTTATGTAGATATCTGAGTTTGTAGTTGATTTTTCTAGTCTATCATGTAGGCAGACGCTGAAACTGACCAGCACGGAGCTGGTAACTCTTTGTTTCCCTCGGCGGGGACTACGCCCTGCCTGTAATGGATTTCAGTGCTCCGGCGTCTGGCTGTAACAAAGATGGGGGAGCAAAGCAGGGGATCCTTACTGGGCAGGAGACTTGGCTTCCGCAGCAGCCGTGGCAGGTCAAGCTGGCGGCTCGCTCAGTGGCTGTTTCAGAGAGCGCAGGCGCCACCGTCCCCGGCCCTGCTGCCTACGGCGGCTCCTGCAGCGCTCACCCTCCGCCTCCTGCCCGTGTCTGTCCCGACAGCGGCGCGAGCCCCGGCAGGACCAAGCGTCTGCTCAGGCCGCTGGGTAAGGTCGCAGCGGGACGGGGAGAGCAGCAGCCGCGGCCCCGGCCCCGGCCCCGTCCCCACTAGCCCCGTCGCACTGCAGGCGCGCGCACTGACCTTCCTCCCAACGCCAGGCAGAGGCGGGAGCTACCCGCGGTCACGGGCGCAGCACCTTCCCCGCTGGCGGGCAGGTGGGATCCGCGCACAGGCTCGGGCCCGGACGCGGTCGGTGCAAGGCCGGCTTTTGCCGTGCTCCTGTGCAAACTGGAATGCGCCCTGGTGGGCATGTGCTGCTAGGCGCACGTGAGGGCTGGGAGAGTGAAGTCCCGCTGAAGTCACAGCCCCCTACTATAAGCCCACAGAGCTGCTGGGAGCCGGGTGGGAGGGACCAGGGAGGTGGCAGTGGAAGAGCAGAGGGAGAGATCAGAGTTCAGGCCACGATTAAATACAAAGACTAAAATTAGGTCCCTAGCTATTTAGGCACCTTACTAAGAGGCCAGATCTTCCCTCCTCTCGCCCCTCAAAACTCTGGAGGCCCCAGTCTCTCCTGCTGAGGGGTGCTCAGCCATTTGAAAAGAACAGCTCAGTATTTACTTGCCTAATTATGGGCATACAATAAATGTCAGCACATAAGTCTGTTTTGGACCCTGGGGTGCCTGAGTCTCATGAAAAAGGGACTTGGGCTCCTAAGTTAATTTAGGTGCTCTTGGAAATGTCACCCATAGCATCAGAGCCGGCTTTAGGAAGTGCGGGGCCCAATTTGAACAGGTTCAGCGGGGCCCCAGCAGGGATCACCTAAAAAAAAAAAATGTAAAAAAACCACATGGGGCTTGTACTCACCCAGGCGGTGCTCCGAGTCTTCGGCAGTGGGTCCTTCACTCGCTCCAGGTCTTCGGTGGCACTGAAGGACCCGCTGCCAAAGTGCTGCTGAAGACCTGGAGCACCGCCAAGTGAGTAAAAATTAAAAAGGCGCCTCTAGCCAGGGAAGGGTTCTCACTGGGCATGAGGCCCTCTTAGGCGCGGGGCCCGATTCAGGGGATTTGGTGGAATTGGCCTAAAGCCAGCCCTGCATAGCATAACTTTAGTTGCCTGTTTTTGAAAATCTTGGGTTGGGGTTTGGGTTTATGGGGGTGCTGAGTGGGCAGAGGGGAAAAGATCTCGGAAAGGGGAGTGGGGAAGTTTGCTGCCCAAGGGGTGATGGGTAGAAGAGATGCCTCCCACACTGAGGTGGGAAAACAGAGACAAGCTGCACGGTGTAGCTGGTCCAGACTTCTTGTGCTTCTGCTAGGCATTCTAGATGCAGTCTAGGAGCTGCACCATTCAACATTTAAAAATGATATGATAGAAAATAATTGCCTTCTGAGTTTATTCTTGAAATATTTATTTTTATTTAATTCTTTAGCTGTTGGCAGACTTCTGCATTGTACTTTACAGACACAGGGATAAAGCAGGGGCCCTGAGCTTCTGAAGCACTTGCATTATGATTTACACATAATACCATGATAGTGTGTGTAAATACATCATAGTCAATATATCACATCATATAGGAGGTGGAAAGAGGAGAGCATTTGAAGAGAAGGTTAAAGTGCTTAAAATTTGTTTGTCCTGCAGGGTAAAATGATTAGAGTTGTTTTAAATCCTACACAAGTTTTTTAGTCATGTGGGACTGTGAATGGGTTCCCCCGTCAGCTCTTAGGAGGGCTGGCTGGCCCTCTCTGTAAATTAAGCCACACACACAGTCCACCAAGGTACCTCTACCAAGTGCTTTGTTGCTATTTATGCTCCGGGTACATCACACTGTAACAGTAGTTTCATGGAGCCCCCTTCCTGCTCATGGCTCAACCTTTCATGATGCTTGTTTTCTTCTCAGAGCTACCCAGCTGTCAAATTAATTACTTCACTAGCCCCTCAAGCCCTTCTACCCTTCCAAATCCTGACTACACTAATTGCTTCCAGTGCCCTGGGTGATCTAGTGACCAGGATGCTGGCTTTCAAAGGGCTCATTTTATAGCTGCCAACAGCACTCTGTCACAAGGGCAAAGGAGTGTGGAACACAGGAAAGCTCTCATCCTCTGTGATGGGTTCCTGGGGTGCAACCTGGACTCTGAGACCACTGAGCTCTCTGTCCCACCAATCTGGGGTATCCCTCTCACACGGTGGTGCTGTTGTTAAGTCACAACTTCTGGCAGGTACTTCACTTACAGACATCCACAGGCAGGGACACACCCTACTGAGTTACATGAACGCTTTGCCAACCACTCATGAGCCAACAAAAGAGGCTCCAGCAAATTCCCTACAGCTCCCTAGTTTTGCACTCCAGAACTGGACCATCTTACACTGGTCAGGCTTCTGAGCAGGGCAAGTTCATTACCCAGTCTGCCCTTCTCTCGATGTGGAGATGATACACACTAGCCTTTGTACACTGAGCTGTGATTTCCCAAGCACTTCAACCAAAAGATGCTGTTTAAGGTAAAATATAAAACTGATATCTTAACTACAGAAATATTAGTTTTTAAGTGACTATAAGTAGCAGGTGTACAGATCAAAGCTGGTTACCTAAGAAATAAAATAAATTCACAGTCTGAGTTCTACAACCTAAACAGGATTTGAATCAAGCAGTGTTTCATCTTGACAGATGATTGAAGCAGGCTACAGGTCTTCAATACACAGGCTGGGGCTCTTTTCCAGGCTGGGATCACCAGCCTCAGCTCAAAGTCTTAATCTTCCAGGTGTTGAGTTTGGGGGCTGGAGGGGAGGGAGAGACCCAGTACTAGTTTTATCCAGCTGGCTGGCAAGATCGCTGCTTGTGATGTGCGGTCTGCCCACATTGGTCAGATAGTCTCCATTGTCTAAGTGCTCTCTCTGAGAAGTCTTCTGGGATGGCTGCTGGGAAAGTGGATTCCCTTTAATGGGCTATCAGCATATCTTGCTACTCCATTGCTGTACCTGAAAGACTGGTTGTGGGTTCCTAACCTCAGAACATATTTCAGTAACACACATACAGAATAACTGCACATACAATGATAGCACATATGATCCAACAGGATAAAAATGTTCAACAGATCAAAACTTTTAAAGTGATACCTCACAAGGCATACTTTGTACAAAACCTATCATAATTATGATAGTGGTGAATATGGGGATGCTGCTTTGTAGTACAGAGTACCATACCCTCAGGTGCTGCTGAGCATGCTCCTGGGAAAAGGAGTATTATAAAAAGAGCTCTAGCAGCCCTGGCAGTTGGGAGGAGAGAAGCAATTTCCAGAAAGAGTGCTGTCCTGCAACAGGACCAGAAGAAGCTCTTATTGAGGTGATCCAGCTGTCAGTCTTTCTCCCTCCCCCCACCTTGAGATCTCACCCCAGGGATAGAGAGAACCATGGAGACATGAGAGGGTTGTCTGCATCAGCCCTGAGACTTCGGGGGGTTTGGTGAAATGGACTAAATAAAAAATCAGCTATGCCCTAAACTGAAACATTGGGTGGAGTGGAAAGTGTCCCAGGGCAAGGTGAACAGAAGATGAGCCAAGAACAGACTAGCCTGTTCTTTCAGGGTCCTGGGCTGGGACCTGATGGAGTGGTAGGGCCCAGACCCCCCTCTCCATCACAGGTTCCTCTTTTCCTAGCCCTGGGATGGTCAGGACTAGGGTATTACCAATTCGGAAGCTGACTGAGTAGAATCCCCTCTGTGGGGTCCTGGATACATTGGGTGAAAAGAGAGACTAGGACGGCCAGCCTGCTGACCAAACTGGCAACCCTGCTACACTGATTTCAGTGGGCTTTATTGGTTCCCTTAGTAGATTTCAGTGTTATATTTTTGAAACAAACTAAAATAAGTTACAGAGAATATAGCTCATTTAATGCTTATCCAAGCTGCATTCATCTGTTAAATCTTGGATCTTTTAGCAGTTTATTCATCGCCAGTTACATACCCTATAAACCACAAATCAAAATGTATGCTTTCTTTACACATTATGTAAGAGTAGTCACTTCTCAGCTGTTCTGATATTTGTGTTTCTGTATAGGGTGTATGCTATTTGTAGTAAGTCTTGTGAAATTCGTGAAGAAATGTTGCTGTGAATGTGTAATACCCACATCATTTTAAGGAACAGTATCTCTTTCCTTTAAAAACATTCCCCCCATCATCCTTAAATCCCGAAACAGTTGGACTATGTTATAGGTCCAGTCTCACTTTTCTTTTTAAACTCAAATTATCTTATTAGTTGTGCAAAGGGGCTAGAAAGCAGTGCACTTCAGGAGTGCATGTGTGTGTTTTATAATATATATATATGTATATATTACACATTACACTCCTTGGATTTAAAGATTGGCTTGGTAGTTTTTTCCTTCTGAGCTGACCAAAAAAGAAGCTGCCCTTGCTATGAGACTGTGCCAAGATTCAACCTACAGTATTTTTGTGATTATTTAAGGTTGTTACAACACTTAATTACTTTTGTAATGTGACTTGAACTATTGTTGTTTCTATATCTTAAGGCACATAAATATATCCTAAAAAAAGAGCGGTAATTGGGCTGATTGAGGACACTGAATGTCCTGCAAACTAAATGCCATTCCATAGGAAATATTAGACCATCATTAAACGACCTAGTCCAGCATGCACTGTGGTGTGCCACAGGAAGTGTTAAAATTCACTGGAATTATTTGGTGATACCTGGGCTAAGCAGTATAGATGTTGCCTGTAGAAAAGGGGCAAGATTAGAGACATCTGTGTACTAATGTTTGACCACTAGATGGCAGCTGTGCACTTCATTTTGTGATCATGAAATTGAACTAAATAAAAATTCCTGCCAAAATCATGTCTGCTTATTCCACTAGATTGTAATTGCTTTACTGCAGGCAGTGAAACTAGAAATGAAGTGTCCTGCCAAGGCTAGTCTTCTGCCTGCATTTTTATCTTAAGGGTTAATTCCAGCTAGTGCCAGTGCCTAGTAGCAGCTGGAACAACTAGAAGTTTAAAAGGTGGTAGTATCAGAGCAGCGATACCGATGAAAGTGGAAGTAGGACACTGACTTGATCAGATCTTAATAAGAAGTGGACAGAAATAAAATCAGCCATATTGAATATCCCTGGAGATTTCCTTCTATCCTGACCTCATGGAAGGTCCTAAATGAGGCAAACTATCAAATTGCGGCAGCAAAATAGATCTAGCAGACTCTGAAGAACATAAGCTCTCCCTAGCAATTCTGAGTGGGGTTTGGTCCAGTGTAGGGATGAGGTCTCTTAGATTTGCTGGATAACTCTGGCCAGTTCTACCAAGAGTCTAAAGCTACTCGTGTTGTGACTGCATTGGTAGTAAATCCGTGGATGACACATGAAAGTTGAATCCATCACATTTGTTTTCTCTGCTTGCAAGTTACATTCCTTCCTCCCTACCTTTGCCTGTCTTGTCTCTTAAGACTGTAAGGTTTCCAGGGAAGGAATCATCTCTCTATTTCTACAGTACCTATACATGGAGGCCTTAACTTAGTTAGAACCAGTGGATGCTACCATAATAGAAACAATAATAGTTCATGAGTACTATGTAATGGAAGGATTCCTTACTCTTGTCCCACACAGAGAATCCCACGTGCACAGCACGTATATGGACTTTTTTTTATCTGGGGTTCAAAGATTTGGTCTGTAGTGAGAATTGGTGGGGGCAGAGAAAGTTAAAGGCAAGACTTTTTTTTAAAATAGTGACCATTCCTATTGCTCTCTCCAAAAAATCTCTTTAAAATTAAGAAGACTAGTAAGGAAAGCTCACTCAGTACTTCATGCCCATTTTCCATTTGTTGAAGTGTACAGAATTTGGAAAACATACTTGTATTATGCCAAGGTGCTTTCCATGTATTCCTGTCATAACTTTTATCAAAGGATTTTCCTCGTTACCATTCTCCCATTGTTGTGCTGCAATGATTTTCAGTTGAATGAAGTTGTAAAGCATAGTGGCACAATAGGCCTGGTAACTGTGGTGCCGATAACAGATGTCCAATGAAATGCTTAAAATAAAAACAAAAGCAACAGCCTACTTCAGTGCTGTGATAAGGTGTTCTTTGTTTGGACCTATTTGAAGTAACTGGTTTTGTGTCCAGTTGTACTGGAGGACTGACAGCACACAGATGCAGCAGTTGGGTGGCAGGATGTACAGAAGTGGTTTCCACCCTTTTTGTTGGGAATCACAAACAGGGGAAAATGCTCATGTGCAAACTGCAGGAAACACACATTTCTCTTGTACCAGACCCTGGTGCAGTTGCTGCCACCTTTTTATACTCCATTTTCCATCAAGAATAGAATAGGTTGGGGGAGGGGTATGCTGAGATTGAACAATCAGGGCAAACTGTAAAGAATTGGGCAGGTGGTCTCCAAAACTGGGTGGTGTTTCTAATAATTAGATTCACCAATCCAGGAACAAAACAGCTTCTACAGCACCTTGCTGGTTACCCAGATTTTAGCCAAAAACACAGTTCCTTCAGAACAATCCAACCTTGGGCTCCTATCCAGACAGCCAAGTCAAATATAATGAGAATTACTGAAAATCTTGTTCATCATACTAAAAAGTTCTACCAATCCTAAAGGATTGGACACATTGTCCACCAGGTCAATGAATAGTTCAGACTTTACCCAAATACAAGCTCACAACCAATTCTTATTAACTAAATTAAGATTTATTTAAAAAGAGTATTGATCATCATACATACAGATCTGAGTAGAATTCTTAGTCACTTTCATAGTAGAGATTGTGAGCTTTAGAGTTGCAAAGAGTTCTTTCAGAATTGGTTCCATAGGTTATAGTCCAATGTCCAATATCAGGGTCATCCAGATTGGAACTGGAGACTTCAGTCTTCAAGCTTGACTCGAGCTTACCCTGACAAAGCTTAAGCTGAGCTGAGCTAACAGGATCAGGGCCCAAGAGTTTTTTATAGTTCTCTAGCAGCTTCTTGACAGCAGGCATTTCTTGGGTGAAGCATTATGGCTTTGAAGCAGAACCTCCTATTTCCTATGTACCATTAGTAATTAGCTGCATGGATTACTATAAGGCAACTGCCCATCTCCCACCATTTATAGGTAGTTTCAGGAGTGCAAGTATGGCAGTACCCTCCATACTTCATATTTACAAGAGATTTCTAGCTGATATGGCGTACCAGAAAGACTTAGGGCTGCTGGATGGCCCCATGCTGGTAGCTCTGCCCTCTGCCCCCACACAGCTTTGTAGCCGTGCCAGAGGACATGGCTGTGGAGGGCAGAGCTGCACTCTGCTCCTTTCACTGCTGCAGCATTCATTTTTAACAGCACAATACATATGCTAACAAACTTAAACAAAGCCTTTGTTTAGGTTTGTTAGCTTATGTTTTGCAGTTTTAGGTTGGCCAGAACCATGTCAAAGGCACAGGAGTTGGTCATTATTGTCCTCCACTCATGAACAGTGCTATGAAGAAGCTGACTGGAATCAGTATGGGCACAGACCTAAAGGACCTAAGTGGCCTGGTTGACTGGATAAATGAAAGATGCACTTTTGGGCAGCAGCTCTTGCAGTTTTGCAGGCTGGGTAGCCTCTGTCTCTCCATATCTGGCTACATGCCCTTGGAGTTTGTTTTCTTTTCCGCACGTGGCACCTCTGCTGCTATTGTTTCCAGATGTGACCTTCATTTTTTTGGAAAAATGTGTGATGATGACCCTGGCATTACAAGATGAATCTAATACCAAACAATAAAACGGGTGGGGGGAAAAATGTAGGTCTCTGCCTAGAATAATATACAGGGGAGTTCAATCTAATTATGCAACAAGAAAACTCAGCTAACCAGTAGTGAAAGAAATAGATTTTCCCCTTGTAACACTGGGAGCTATGTTAGACCAAATATAGGACTGAAATACTAGGGGAATTCTTATTGTATAAAAGCCACTATCTAGGAACAATGCACTGTGCCTGGCTGAAAGAGAACTCAAAGATGAAGGAAGATTCTCCTATAAATCTTTTCTCTTTATATTTCCTCTCCTTTTCTCCGTTCATATCTCTCTTTCCTCTCTGCTCCTTCCCTTTTCTGTATCTTTGTGTGCGGTAGATGTGATGGTTTTAGGTTTTTTTGTGTATTGTATCTTTCAATTTCTAGGAATTTTTCACATCTGCAGAGCTCATTGCCTGTTTTGTTCCCAGAGTTGCTTGGTGCCCATAAACCAGGAAACATACAGACTTTGTTCTCTCATGAAGATTTTCTTTTTGTTGTTTTTCATTGTTAAAAAGAACTCGAGGTTGAAAAAATGTATCCTTTGTTCAAAACTCACTCTATTTCCACTATAAAATGAAATATTATGCTTCCATATACAAAGAATAAAGATCCAACAGATGAAAAATCAGTTGCAATTTACAGCTGGCCTCAGTGTTTAAGTATTAACTTGAATGTATGCCCTCACTGACTAGGCTCAAAGGCGCAGTCGCACCTGAACAGCTAAAAATTAGCCCGGCTCTTTTAGGCTAAATGAAGTCATGCTACTCGCTCCATCTGTGCTGTTACATAACAGATAACAAAACTCCAGTGGGGCATGGTGCTGGCACATAGGGTCTCAGGTACACGGTGCGATTTTTTTTCCCCAGAATCTCTCTTGGGAATAGTCATGTATGTGAAATAGGTGGTACTTATGATTATGCTATTTCTATGCATGTATCATCTTGGTATCTCAAGTTATGAATATTAGCTATGTTTACTACATATTTGCTCCTGTGGTAATACCCACAAGGTACTTAACCAGAACATAAAGAGACAAGTCAACTTGAATGGCCTATTAAGGAACACTTAGCTCAGAATGAACCCTGGAAAACACCTGTCTACACTTAATGGACTCTTCCTGTGAACATTCTAATTAGAGTATGGGCTATGGTGATGGACATGTAGCTTGCCCATGTGACTCCAAACATCATCATTCATAAGTCAGAACAGATTTTCCTTCACTTGGCAAAAGCTGGGAGCCCTGGGGTGGGGCAGGGAAGAGTCTCATGGAGGGTCAGGTGGGGAGGTCACGTGCCACCCCCCCTTGTGTCCCTCCCATAAGTGCAGTACTGGCAAGAAATGATTTCTACTTGCACCACTAGGTAATTTATTACAAATTTCAAAGAGAAATAAAGACAATGATATTGTTACGCCTAAGCTTCATCAAAATGTTAATCCCTTTTGATCTTTGAATCAATGTAACATAATGACAGACAGGAACTGTCTGTTTACATGGTTAACATCTGACAAGATATAAGTAACTACATACAATTAGTATTACCTCTAATTCTCTAATAATACAGGTTTTCATTTCAAACGTTTCATATCTAACGTGGCTTTGTTAACTATGTATAAGGACTAGCCCTAATTACCATTTATAGCAGGAGTTGGCATCCTTTCAGAAGTGGTGTGCCGAGTCTTGATTTATTCTCTTTAATTTAAGGTTTCACATGCCAGTGATACATTTTAACATTTTTTAGAAGGTCTCTCTCTATAAGTCTATATATTATATAACTAAACTATTGTACTGTAAAATAAACAAGGTTTTCAAAATATTTAAGAAGCTTCATTTAAAATTAAATTAAAATGTTGATCTTACGCCATCAGCCTGCTCAGCCCGCTGCTGGTCTGGGGTTCTGTTGACCTAGGCCTGCGGCAGGCTGAGCAAGGCCTGCAGCTAGGACCCCGGCTGGCAAGGGTCCGGCAGCCAGAACCCCAGACCAGCAGCAGGCTGTGTGGGGCTGGCAGCCGGGACCCCAGACCGGCAGTGGGCTAAGCAGCTCAGCCCACTGCTGCTCAGGGGTTCCATCCGCCGGCTCCTGCCAGCCGTAATCCTGGCTGCCAGGCTCGCTCAGCCCGCTGCCAGTCTGGGGTCCCAGCCCTGCCCGCATACAGTGGGTACCTTTCTTCTCCCTGGTCCTGGCCCATTCTCTTCCTCTCTCTGCACTGAGCTGAGAGTGGGAGTGCACTGAGCACAAGGCTGGGGGTGAAGGGTCTGGCCAGGAGCTAGAATGAGGGAGGGGGCTCAGGGTTGGGGCAGGAGGTTTGGGTGTGGGGCACTTAACCTGGGCAGCTCCCATTTGATGCAAGGGGTGCAGGTGGGAATGTGTGGGTGTGTGCAAGAGCTTCTGTTTGGTGCTCGATGTGGGGTATGCAAGAGTCAGGATGTGGGGGGTGCATGGGGCGTGGGGGGCTGGGTATGTGGGGGGTGCAAGAGTCAGGGCAGAGGGCTGGGAGCATGTGAAGGGGGTGCAGGTGTCAGGGCAAGGGGTGGTGGGGGCTGGGTATCTGTGGGGGTGCCAGAGTCAGGGCTGGAGTCATGGGGGGGGGAGGAAGGAGTCAAGCAGAGGGCTGGGTATGTGTGAGGGGGGTACAGGCCTGAGGGTGTGGCTGCGGGGCTCAGGGCACAGGCCTGAGGGTGTGGCTGCGGGGCTCAGGGCACAGGGCTGTGTGTGTGTATGGGGGGTCAGGGCTCAGGGCTTGGTGTGTGTGTGGGGGGGTCAGGGCAGGGGGATATGCCCCATCCCCCGCCCTTCCCCAAGGCTCTGTGTCCGCTTCTTCTCTGACTCTGCTCCTTCCTGACCCCCTCCCTCGCAAGGACCATCAGCTGATCGGCCATCAGGGAGGGAGGGACGGAGAGGCGGAGGAGGGGCAGGAACCCAGCATACTACGGAAAGAGGCAGGGAAGCCGGCAGGACTAAGGTGGGAGTGGAGGGCAGGGAAGAGCAGGCTGGGCTGGGCTGGGCAGGGCAGGATTTTTAATGGCATGCTGCTGCCTGCTGGGATTCCGGCAGGCAGCAGCGTGCCATTAAAAATCGGCTTGTGTGCCGTCTTTGGCACGCGTGCCATAGGTTGCTGACCCCTGATTTATAGACTTCTCTAATATGTCTTTAAAGGTAGAATTTGGTCATTTAGCCTGCAAGTTGCTTAACCCTTTCTGTCTCAATGTCACATCTGGAAAAAGCCAAGAATAGAACCTAGAAATCCTGAATGCCTGTTCCAGAATTTTTCTCAAAATATAGTCTTATTCCAAACTGTACTGATTCAAAAGTTGCCAGTACAACTAAATATTTTATATAGATTTTTTTCATAAACTCTGATTATCAACATTGCTCTGAAAGAAAGCCAGAACAGACACTTTTCAAATCACATTTTTGTCTAAGCTGCTGAAGCCAAAATTGAATGGAGCAAGGATCAATAATATATCTAGTTAATATCCTAAATATAATCCTAATATAAATGAAATCTCCTGACGATGTTTAGATAAATGCTATTCCACAGAACCTAAGCCCTGTCATTTGGTTGCATATTGTAGGAGAACAAGAAATGCCATGCAAACTCTAATCTGTACATCTTCTAGGATATGGGTGCTCACTAATTTGATTTCAAAAGGTGCTATTCCCAGGGCTCAGCCCTTGCAGAGTTAATTCTGGTTCAGTACACAAATATTTCTCTCCCACTGGCTGTTCTTATTCCCATGCTGTTCATAATTTCCATTCCCAGAGGCTTCATATAGATTTGTTAAGGTCTGAACCACACAAGCTCTAAGAGAAGTGCTGTAGGGGTGGGGGTGGTCAGAGGCTGATCAAGACCCAAGTGTAGGCAGGAACACTTAAAAGTAAACCTACTAATCAATTCATAATGGTCAATGCCCTGAGAAAAGGCATGTTCAGGTATGAATTTGAGACTAGACAAGCTGTTCTATTCCTTCATTTACTCTTAAGTTTGCCTATTCCAGACACCATCAGCCACTTTGCCTCAGCATGTCTATACCCTCATGCACTTTGCAGATTGGAGAAGAGAAAATTCTTTAAAGTTTACCTTCTTGGTTTATCATTAAGCCTCTCACTATGACAAAAATTTACCCTGACTTTAGCATTAGATTTCTTTCATATACATGTACATGACATTATTTTGAAAAATTTCAGCACATGCTGGTGTGAACTGTAAGGTTAAATGCAGATGTCTAATTTGGGGACAACATTCTTCCTTTCTGTATAATCTAATCTGCTGCAAATTTAACTTTTAATTTGAGAGTTGCAATGTTGAACTGATGTTATACATCATCTTATTTTACCTTGTCCTCTGATCTCTTAAACTTCTTAATGCTGAGAGCTGGATTTCCTTAGCACACATCCCATGTCCATCTGTGGTGGAAAGGAATTAACTGTGGCTTTCTGGGGTCAAATTTCTGTATGCAACATGAATCTGTTATCAACACATTATAAACCGCATACTTTCAGTCCTTGGCATGGACATGCTCTCCAATTGTTTCATACTATGCCCTGAGGAAAATAAGCTAAGTTGTGATTCCAGATATCTACTGCAACTTCTCTAGAGCGTCATTTCTCATCTGCCAAATTTGTACCTATTAGATGAAAGATCATTTGAAAACCTTCATCTTCGGGGACATTTTAGTGGTCTTATGCGTATAACCCAGATCCTTCTATCTATTTTACCTCTCAAGACTAATCTCAGAGGCTTCAATTAAAACACCCAATATCACCTCCGAAACTGCTTCACGGTAGGTCATCAATTATTTATTGGCTACCTATAGTCCTCAGAAGATCCTGACAACAACAAATGTACTGAGAGCGCTATTAATAGTCCATGGTCTCTAGGTTAGTACCACAATTAGATTGTTTGAAGACCTAAAGCACAAGAAAAATCTTTGGAGGGCCATAAAGAAAAAGATCCCTTTTCAAAGGGCTGCATGTTTCAACAAGGAAAGACTATCTTAAATTGTTCGCCTCAGCATTAAGACCATAGTATAGGAAGGGACCTCCTGAGTCACTGAGTCCCCTTTCTTGCCCCTAGTACTCCTCTTGGAAGGCATTGGAGGAGACTTTTCCACACACATCCTAGAGTGAAGCCATTCCACTTAATATTCAGCTTCAAACCTTTTCACATTCTGGTGCAGAAATGTAGTGACTTCACTGGCAAGTCTCCTGCATAACTGACATACGTGGCCACTGTATGAGAGAGTGTTCTTGTCACTTCCCTATCAGGATTCCTTTACTTCTGCTTTAAGTCCTTAAATATTCCAGATGTGTTATGTAGGTTTCAGATAAAGGATAAATATATATAATCAGTTCAGTGTCTAGCAGAGTAATGACTAAGGATACAGGATTGTAAGGGTGAATTTTGCTCAAAAATATGTAAACACAATGAAACATATTACACTTTTTGAATGTACTACCAGTAGTATAGGTGCTGACTTTTCCCTCCTTGGGTGCTCCATCCTCACTGTGCCCCACCCCACTCTGTGCCTGCTGCTCGCTTCTCTCCACCTCCTCCAAGAGCCTCCTGCCAGTTGCTCGTTGCTCCACTGGCCAGCTTTAGGGGCTCACTGAACAGCTGATTGGCAACCAGCCCTGGAAGGTCCAGAACCAATGTGGCTGGTCAGTGCAGAGTACCCCCTATTTGTTGTGGGTGCTTGAGCCCTGGAGCACCCACAGTGTCAACACCTATGACCAATAGGATTGTTAGACTTCTGTATGCTAATTAGTGTGTACCTGCAATTTAGGAACCTGGTTAATATGGTAATGTATATGCAGATCTCTAAGGGAACCTTAAACTCTGGAGTCAGAAGAGAGTCTGTAAGAGACAAGACTCAAAAAAAATTTTCAAACCCTTGCAGGAGAATCTGAGAAAAGAGTGATGTACTTGCTGTACCAACCTTTGCATCTGTTGCTGTCTGTCAGGTCCAAGATTAAATATATCGCCTTTCAGAACCTATGTCATGGGCTACTGAAGCCAAGATAATAGTAACTTAAGAGGCCTAAGATTGTGTGACACTGAAAAGAGGAGTAAAAACCTAGCTAGGCTGTGAAATCAAAAGATAAGTATCACTGGGTGAGCTGGTCCTTTCAGGTGTCCGGGGTTCAGCACATTTCTTCAGGTAAAGGCAGTTAATACAGGGGTTTGCATATGAGGGCAGTTTGAGTTCAGTCAGAGCAGTGACAGAGGAGTGTAGACCTGGGAGTTAAGTACTGTTAAAAAATGGAATGAACTGTCAAGAAAGTGCCAGTGAGGAGGTCTAGACTGAATAACTTTCAGAGGTCCCTAAGCAGATGACTTGGGAGAGATACCTGTGGAGAGCAGGGACCTGCTAGAAGGAATGCCTCAGCAGGGGAAGCTGAGAACATTGCACAAAGGGTGGTGAGCTAGCTAGGAAGATTGGGTAGGAGATCTGTACATATCTTGAACATTAGTTATCAAGCTTCCCAAAAGGTGAATTGACACTGCAAGGTTTTCCTCCCAATAGCCTTGACTCTCTGGAGAAGAAAAACCAAGGCAATGGCAGAGTGTGATGCTGTATTGGGTAAGACCCTGTTACAGTAATCATTAAGCTACTGAAAAATCTAAATCCTAGATGGTGGGTAACTGTCAGGTAGCCTAAAAAGAGGATAAATAGGTAGAAGGTTGACTTTTTGAGAAAGTGGGGCTTTGAAGTAAAAAAGACATAGTAGGTGAAACTGCATATGAAGTAGGAAAGATAAATAGCTAGTATGTCATGGTAATACAAACCAGCAGAATGTTTTAGGAGCCTAAATGATGCATGTAAAAACCCAAGAAATTCCGTGGAACCACTTTGATGGTCCAGTTTGTGTTCAGGGCTGCAGTCCAACCAGTGAGAGGTTGTGTCACCACTTGCTCTGTAACCCAGAATGCCTTAATGCTTTGAGCTGGAGCTCCTAGCCTGGGCTGCTCACAACCAGCCTGCAAGCATGCATGTCACATCCTGAGTGTCTGCCTAGACAGCCCTGGTCCCAAATTTCTCCCAAACTGTGACCTCTGTTGGACAGTTCAGAGAGATATTATACAGTAACTCCTCACTTAACGATGTTAAGCAAATCCAATTTCCCCATAAGAATTAATATTAAGGGGGGGGGGTTAGATTCCAGGGAATTTTTTTTCACCAGACAAAAGACTCAAAGTACATTACCTTTTAAAGTTGATCAGCAAGTTGAGACAGTTGTTGCTGACAGAAAGCTCCCTCCTGTGTCCCCTGCTGCTCTATGGAGATGGGGTAAGTGGGGAGAGGCAGGAGCAGGGGGCAGGGGGACACCCTGACATTAGCACCCCGTTCTCTCCCCCACCCTGTACAGCAAGCAGGAGACTCCCGGGAGCAGCTCCAAGGCAGAGGGCAGGAGCAGCACATGCAAGTGGAGGGAGGGACAGCTGAACCGCTGGCTATTGATAGCCTGCTGGAAGCCTGCCGCACAGGGAACTTAGTGGAGCGGGGAGCTGATTGGGGGGGCTTCCAATCCACCCTGGTTCCAAGCCCCCACCAGCAAGCTCCAATGGGCTGCTCTTTCTGCAAGAAGTGGACAAAAGAGGCGGCTGCCAAACAGTGTTATAAGGGAGCATTGTTCAACTTCAAACAACCATGTTCTCTAACTGATCAGCAATGAAACAACGTTAACCAGGATGACCTTAAGTGAGGAGTTACTGTAGTTAATTCCTCTAAAAAGCAAACATGTGACAAGTTGTTAACTCAACTGGAGTAAATATACCCTTACTATAAACCAACTCATCACTGTGTTTAAATGGAAGAATAAAACCAATATGTTAACAATAGGACATAGGTGAAGTGATGCCACATAAAATAAAGTTAGCAAGAGTTACAAGTGAAAACCTACATCTACAAGTCTCTTTAAAACTTAATCTAGCAAGTACTTCTCTTTACCTCTGTCTAGAGCTCTGTTTTTTTGCTGCTTGCTTGACTCTTCACATCTCAGCTTTCATGACTTTTTGCTTTACAATTCTTTTCTTTTCCACTGCTGGCCAAATAGTATCACCAATCCATTCTTTCCTTTTAGGTTTTGGTGATAGAGTTGTCTTTTCACTTTCTAAACAGCATGCTGTGATTTCCCACAGTATCAACCTCTTGGTTTTCTTCAGTTAATGCTACTAGAACATTGAACCTATTCTTCACTCCAGGCTGAAAAGCATTTTTTGTGCTTGTCTTTCAGTTGTGCGCTATTGATGTGCAGTTGTCTTTTCACCTTCATCTTGAACTTGACCTTCAATTTAGTGATACCAAGGTTATGGCTGCTGCTCATATCTGCTCTTCTATATGCACATACATTGGATGTTCTTGCATTAGTTCTGCATTTCATCTTTTTCTTTGTCGTACCATTTGGAGAGTTCCATGTCACTTTATATACTTGAAAGGGAATATTGTTCCACCTTTCACTAGGCTGTTCACACTGTACATTTCTACTAATATTTAACCATTTTAGTCCATGTCCAAACCCTGCTGCAGTTGCTCATAACTTTATCCAACCCCTCATTGTTACTTCCAACCACCTGTGTTCAAAATTACCCATAGTCACTATCATTTTTTGGGACCTTGCTTAATAAATCCTGTAACAAATCATAAAAAGCATTGTTTTCCTCATCTGGCTTTTCATTGGTTGGTATGGACTATTGTATGATTGCTTGCTTTCGGACTAGAGTCTTCAAACTAACAAGCTCTAATAATTCTTTCTTTGAGTATTTCCCACTCAATCAGTGCCTGCTCTGTTTGATTTGGCATTGGGATTTCTGAGCCAGTCTCATGTCTACCCTCCACATTCCTAGAGAAGATTCTGGTCTTATTTGTTTCTCTAACATAGTTGGAATCTGTCCATCTACATTTATTGATTCAAAGGACATTAAGAGAATATCTATCCATTTCTTTAATTGTTTTAGTAGCTTTGTACATTGCTCTCACATTGCAAAATCTGTGTTTTTTAATTCTTGATCCAACCTTGAGCAAGGGAATTTTCAGGACATGGGCTTCCTTATGCATTTGACCAGTTGCCTCTCATGTTCTTCATATGAAGCTGCTGTCTTGTTAGCTTGCTGCATACCAATAGGGCTCCTGGTGTCCACTTCTGTAATAAGCTTGTCTTTATGTGGTGGGAGTACCGGCTCTGTGCACAACCTTAGGCCCATGACTCTTTATTAATTGTTCAGAGCTGTTCATAGGTGGACATTTTCCCCCATCCATTAGCTGGTGGACATGCCTGGTAGCTACAATTGCCTCAAGGATGCTACCTAGTAAGCCCGTTCATCTGATTGCTGTTGTGGACATATCCCAAGTCAGCCTGATCCAGCAAGATGCCGAGAATCTTTCACTCCCCTACTGTAATCTCCAGGAGTAATGGATGTCCTGGAGACCTTGAATCTAGCATCTCCCCTCTTCAAGTACATCAAAATACAGTTGTCCCCACTTTAGTACGGTAACCCTTCTCCCCACCCCACCCCACCCAAGGCCTAAATACTTCCTGTCACTCTGTATAGCTACTTCTCTATTTCAATTGAATTGTGGTTCCAGTATCCTTATGTGCTGTATCCCATTTTTCAGAACTGGTGTCTGAGACAACTTCCACATATGTTTCCCCTTCTGCCTTGTCTGGGATAGGATTCAAAATCCTCAGACACAGCCTCAACCAAGTTCATTTGTATGATTGTGTGGTTTACAGAAACATTAACTTTCTGCATTTTTCATACCTCACTACATTTAGAAGATGATAAACCGTTCTGCAAGCAGCCATAATCTATGAACTTGTTCAACTCTGTCAACATATTCAGAGGAAGCAATCACACTTTCAGTAAGAATGATGAAGTTGACTCTATCTCATAGTCTATGAACAGCACTCTAGTGGTAGCTTAGTATTCATCAAATGCTCTATGCTCTGCAGTTGCTATTGTTTCTCTCTTCCTGTTTGTTTGCTTTCATGTTTAAAAGGTAATAAATTTAAAATGGATAAAAAGGAAGGGCTTTTTAAAGCTCAGTGGTTAACTTATGGAACTTCAGGATATTATCAAATGATGTAAATTAGGAAGATTAAAAAGGCAGATATTGATACAAATAAGATTTGAGTTGTGTTAAGTATATGCAGAAATTTAAAGGGTTCTCAGGGCAGGATAACTAGATGGCATAGTGAAGCATCTTACCTTCCTGTATTGCATTGTGTAGGTTTTTTCCTGCTTCTTTGAAGCCTTGGGTATAAGCCACTATTGAAGGCAGAACACCAGATGAGGTGGGCCACTGACTTCTTGTGGCCTGACATGTTTTGTGTTGAATATTTACACTGAGGGGTAGTATACAGATGAGTATAAATCTGTATTATACTGCACACGTGTTTATACAAGGGGATGCAAGGAGAGAAAGTGGTGCAACAAATACCTAAAGACCAAGTTCCCTGTTAAACTTTATTAGTAATTCCTTACACTACCCTTTGCACAAAATGGAAAGAAAAGAAAAATACAGAACTTCCAAGAGCATGAATACAGCTTGTTATAGAATGTTTCCATTTCACTGACACTTCTTCTAAAAAAACCACTAGCATGTAGTGAAATATCTAATACCTCCCTCTTAATTGTGGGCCCAACTGACTTCAAAGAGCCTACTCATGGTGTAAGGTGCTAGGGCAAGACTGATACTCTTGCATTGGATATGTTCAGTTTTTTTAATGTATCCTCCCCCCAGACATGTATAGGTTCTTCCCTCTCTTCCACAGAATACTGAAAAGTCTGTTTTTGTTTGTTGAGACCCTGTTAAATGGTGCAGTGTTGAAATACAAGGCAAAGCAAAAATGCTTTCCAAGAGCTAGATTGTGAACCTCCTACTCCCACTTGTGAACAGTGATGCACACTAATAACCATATTAATTAGTAAACTTTTAGAACAACTCTTCAGTTAAGTTTCCTCATCTGCTACAACAGGGAATTGGAAACTTCTCCTTAAGTATTTTTTTCTCATATTCCTAGAGAAATGGCAAGGGCTGAATCTCATGTTTTAAATTTACCTTCGACATCGTCTCTCACTTGGTTTTATCTTTCACTTTCGGGGTGTGTGTGTGTGTATTTGTTTTAACACTCCAAGACTTTATTTATTTTAATGGTAAGAATTCTACCTGTGTTTAATGGGGGAACTTGCTAGAGAAGCTGTGTAAAACTGTCAGGATTTATTCTCATATCTTAAAAGAACTTCATGTGGACTAACAATTATTTGCGGATACATTTGACTAGTGGATGCTTAATAAATTAGGAGTGAAGTCCTGGCCCTATTGAAGTCAATGGGAGTTTTGCACTGACTTGATTGTGGCCAGGTTTTCACGCAAGGCTTTCAAAGACTTTCTTTTGGGGGAGAAAGCTAGGAGACTATCATAGTATTTTTCTATCATTAAGTGTCATGTATATTTGGCATGATCAATAAAAAAAAAAACCAGGAGACTGACTTAAGAATGGATTTAGTAACAAGATACTCCAGTTCAGCATGTCAGCAGGCTTGCACTCGAAGCTGAAGATCAAGGGTATTCATTACTAAGGCAATGTGGTTTTGGTTCAGTGGGCACTACCTCTGTTAACTCGTATAGCATTCCCTACTGACCATTAGACAGAATGAGATTACTCTAAACAGAGTCAAGTATAGCAGACTATTATGGAACAAGGCTAGGGTTCAAGGCTGGCATCTATGATTCTTGATTTCTGTTCTCATTCCTTCTAACAGACCTACAATGCATCCTTGCGTAATGCATTAATTGGTAGAATTTTCAAAAGTGCCTAATTCCGATTTTTCCTAAGTGACTTTGACATTTAGGAGCCCTTTCAATGGGACCTAAGCTCCCAAGTCACTTAGACCGTTTTGAAAATGGGATGTTTGCACTTCAATTGTCCCTCCTGTAAGGCGAGTATATTTCTACCTACCAAAGGTAAACAATTTTCTACCAGATGTCACGGAGTCTGAACTGTCCACACTGCTTCTCTCAGGAAACAGTGATTAATACGGTGAGCAGAGTCACTGGAGTAAATGAGCATGTCACAGGGAAAATGGAGTTATTCACACCTGTGCCATAATTAACTGCTTGCCAGCCACAGGGGGAGAGGGCTAATGGGAACAGGTGTCAGCATGGTGGTACCAGGGCCTTGGAATAAAAAGTCATTGGAAGATGTGATAACAGATTAGGCTCCCAGGTTACCCCAAAATCTGATCTATGGCACCTCTATAATGGCCTGCCTGTACCAGTAAACCAATTGTCAGTGTTTTTCTGCATTAGTAGGTAATGGGAGGTGGCCAGCCCTAGAGGAATTGGCAGGGTTTTATTAGCGGGTTTCCCTCCAATTTGTGGAAAACTCCCCAGAACGGATTAACTCTTAACCCTTGGGAGGACACGGATACAACTTTCTGTTCAAAGAATTGACCCTCAGGCAGTAATTCTTCAAAAACAAATAACCTTTATTTAGCACAATATTTCCTAATACTGTAAATCTAAAACACATTAAAATATTATGAAAACACAGCAGCTATAAAACATATATTTAAAAAAATAAACCACACATTTTCTTAGGCATAAAGTACATTCAAGTACCCAAAATTGCAATATCTTACAATTAGAAAATAGCTTTAAGTGGCTTCCTTCTGTATACAGTGGCCAGTCTCAGATAGGATGCTTACAGCCAGTTCTTCAACATTAAAGACTGTGCCTGTAATAACAAACATACATACACAATCATCCAGCTTCATGATCCCATACAGACCAAAGCACTCATTCTAGTTTAGGATTCTTATTGAAATCACCATGCTTGCTTCTCTTGTAGTCTTTGTATTCCTCTGATAGGTCCTTCTATTCTGTTGCCAGCTGTTTGGTTTCCTTCTTCAGTGATTTCGTTCTGCTCTTTTAGTTGGCTTCTTCTTGATCATCTTTGTCCTCTGTCACACACCAGTACTTTCCACTGTCACACACTGATAAACTAACTAAAGACTGTCAGCTCTTCACCTTGTACACAGATTTTGATCTATTGTGATTGGCTTATAATGGTAGGGCTTCATAAACAACCAATCAACTTCAAGCCCTCTCTCTGTCAATCAAAGCTGGATGTGATTGAAAACCTGCACTTTAGAAGCTAGACCTGTTTGAAGACCTATGTTCTGTCTCAGTGACCTCACCCTTCAGATTTTGGAGTGACCTTTGTTTCATCCCAGCCTGCTTGCCATTGGCTGGATCATTCTAAGGCCTCCATTTGGTTTTTCCAGCTATGATTTCTTGCAACCATCATCTTGTTTTCCCTAGCCCTAACTGCTTAAAACCACCTTTATTAACTATTTAAATCTTTATGATTACCAAAAAATTATACTTATATGTGCCTTAACATTATGCTTCACTGTCAGCGCTCCAATTTCACTAATTCAAGCAAGCCCAAATTTTCATGTCTCCCTGTTTCAGCTTATGGTGATACATCAGCACTCTTAGTGCTGGACAGCACTTTCAATGCTTTCCAATACTGGACAGTGTTTCTGGTGCTGTTTCCACACAGAAGAGAGCTGCTGAAAAATCTCTTGCATCACCCATGGGAGCCTCTAAAGGAGGGAGGTCCCTGGGAGAAGCTGCCAATGTCCCTTGGGAGGGGAGACTGGGGAACCTGCTAGGGAAAAGCACCTCAGGGAGAAGGAATTGAGAAGGAGCAAAGAAGTCTGCAGGGCCTAGGAGTAGATGCAAAGTGCAGAGAACTTCAGCCAATAAATGATAGACTGACAGGGACTCCAGGAAAGCAGCCTGGAAGTTGGCACTCTAGGAAAGAGCAGATAAGGAGTCTAAGGTAGCTCAGAAGGGGCTAGGAACTGGCCCCAGAAGGCGGGCTGACGAGTACCCCAGAGTGGGACTGAGTTTTAAGTGTGACCTGAGCAGAGGGAGGAGGTGTCTCACAGTTACACAGTATTCTGCATACGAAAGACTCTTTTAAAATTTCTGCCTCAAAGTGAGGCTTATCCTAAAAGTGATGCTAGGATGACCTAACTCAAACCTGAGTGGACCAAATGGCATCACTCCAAGGTAGGCCTTGTACCTGATATTGTCTGAAGGCTTTGGAGGGAGGCACTACAAAGCAGATTAAGCAAAGTTAGCAAAAAATAAGAATAAAGTGTATAGCTGAGAAACCTTCACTTTTCAGAACTGGTCCCCCTGTACCCAAAGAAGGCCTGATACAGAGACCTACTATGCCAGCAGAACATCACTTTTTGGCTCCTTGTCTGCAGTTCCAGCTCTTATGCTATGAGAATCCAGAAGACTGACAGCTGAAGAGTTCACAAACATCTTACCTTTATTTTTCCACTTTTTATTTTTGTCTTGTTAGCTGGGAGACATCCCAGCCATTATCTCTTTACACCCTAAACTTAGTGTGGCTGTGTCTGAACATCCATAAAGTTCAGAAACAGAAGTTTCCTCCACTTAAATAGGCCTGAATATCTCAGAGATGCTTATTACAATGTGCTCTGTTAAGTACTAAAAAATTTAAACTGTCTGTGAACTTGGGTACATAGAGGTTGTCAAGTTTCTACATATCCAAGTGAATTGTTAATCTGTGTTATATCACCTCTGTGGAGTAAAGGGAAAAGAAAGGGTTGGCTACCATACAAAAATTTAAATGTAAGGAGGTTGGCTCTGAGGTTGTGGTTAAGACAACTTGACTTCAGTAGCAAAATATTTAGCCAACTCTGAACGATAGAGCTGATTAACTTTGGTAAACTTCTTTAGTTTAGGACAACCACCAAATGGATAGCCATCTCTTTTGATCCCTTCTTGGAATTCGGAAGGGGTTGTATTCATTTTAATGATTTATTCATCTAACTGATAATTCAATTCCAATCCAATCTTGAGACTGATTTGATAGTTGTGTTGTTTCACATATTAGTTTAATATTCACAATAGCTTGATTGTGTTTAAATTGTCTAATAAAACTTATAAAAAGACACCAAGTCATATTTCTTTCCATATGTAATATTGGTCCAGAACCTTTGAGGAGATGGGTAGATATCAGATGGTCAACCAAAAAAGTATTACCAGCTTCCTGTAATATGCTTTTGGCTATCATGTGAGTGTCTTGAATCCTGTTCAGTCCTAGAGTTGCATTTGAAGAGAATCTTGCCCATTCAAGGTAATATAGTGGAAAACCATAAAATCCACAGAAGAGCATTCAAAAGACCATCCCTTTTGACTCTGATGATAGAAAAACCCAAAAGTATGGGCTTTGAGACTTAATTCCAGAGTTTTCAAAATCTGTAACTGTACCGATCAAAAGTGGTGCATAGTCCAGTTTGATTGTCGCTAGCTCTGGAAAGCCGGTGCTCTGTCCAGCTTCCTAACTCCTGGAAGGGTCAGTCTCTTTTAGAAACTCACAACAGTTGTTTATAGTTCACTCTGATTGTGGAGATGTCCAGTGCTAATTTTACATGCTTGGTAGAATGTCACTTGTCCAATGCAGTTACCATTGTATCTTGTCAATTTATAGAAATTCTCCATGGATATTTTTGGCATCCTGCAATACACATTCTTTAAACTCCCCTTGATATATTTGGTCACTTCAAAGGCCTTTCCTAAACTTCAAAGGATACCTTTTTGAAGTCTTATAAGGTTTGAGCTAGCTAATAGGATTTTCTCCCCCCTACTCCAGTGGACTTAAATAGCCTTTGTGGAAAATCCGTTCCTCTCATATTCTAATAACTCTTCCCTTGGGGAATATTCCTGTTTAGAAAGCTGGAATTTTCTGCAGAAAGTGCACTATAATAATGTGGAGAACAGTATGGTGATATGTGTTCAGAGGCCAAGACTCCATTTTAACAAACAAAATTTGTGCTTACAAAATCTGCAGTTACAAGTCAGAGGAGTTGAGCCTCTAATGACCCAAATTACGCCGTGAAACAGGTGGTAGGAGGTAAACATTCTGAGATTTGCATTTGTAACTGAACTGTATGTGGAAAACATTTGGTATCACAAAAATAAGAGGTTGACCATTTCAAAACTTCTTCCTATAACTCTGAAAGAAGGTACACTTGTGTTTTGATCCTTCCCCTCTAAAAGCTAAACAGGAAGGATGCATGCAGGATGTTTCTTAACTTATAAATGTAAGATAAATGGATATGTCAGTTGTAAATTGATTGCTTCCACGTAGGAGTTGGCACTGGTTTAATCAGTTTAAAACTGATTTTATTAAACTTCCTTCACAGACAAGTCTTTCATCATATCTGTATGGAAAGTGAGCTGGGTTTATTGCCCCCCCTCCCAATTTTGATAGAAGGCTACATATGCCCCACTTCTATAGCAAGTCAGCAGGCTATATGGTACTGTTACATTGAATATCTGGCAGAGAGAATAATCTGCCAGCTGTAGTATCTGGGTGTAGCCCACTCACAACTTGTGAGCAGGTTCACCAGATCTTATAAAGCCTGTAATAAACTTGCAGTCCACTAAAGGTGCACCTACACTGGAATAAACGATCATGGCACAAGGCTTCTGGCCTAGATCTGCTGATTCAGGCATGGCTGCAGGTTTGTAAAACTTCTGTGTAGATGTTCAGGCTTGGCTTGGAGCCTGGGCTTGAGTTTTTCCTCCCTCCTTGTGAGGTACCAGAGTTCAGACTCCAGCCCAAGCCTGAACAGCTAAACTGCAATTTTACAGCGTTGCAGTCTGAACCCTGAAAGCCAAGTCAGTTGCCCCAGGCCTGTTACAAGTGTTTAATTACTATGTAGATGTCTAGGTTAACTGTTGCTTCTTTCTAAAGCTGTGCAGAGGATGGAAATGGTGTTTCACGGAGGACTTCAAAATGTGGATTAGAATTGGAACAAAACCTGAACATTTAGAAATTCTCTGAAGGAAAGTTTAACATTTGGGGGGGAGGGAGGGTTCATTCTGAAAAGTCGAAATGACACATTTAGACTTCAACTTTTAAAAAATATACAAAATAAATGACTTCATTTCAAAACAAAATTTTAAATGTCCTACAATGCTGTTGGAATTCCTTACTTTTTACATCTGGAATAAAATGTCACTAAAATCAACATGATTGCACAAAGCATTTTGGCTTCAACATTGTTGTTTTTCCAGTGGAAAATGGCTTCCTCAATCTTTTCTCCCCTTTTTGACCAGCTCTCATCTCTGCTCCCACCAGGATATACTCGAGTCTGGAAACTTTCCTAGTAAGTTCCCGAGGAGTTATGAAAATTCACCCAAGAAGCTATTACTTTGACAGAGGTTTTAAGTTGTCCATGAACAACTTGCCCCCTTCTGTTCTTCTGCTATTAACATCACTGTAGATGGTAGTGGCCATCTTAGTCTTCTCTTCTTCGTGCTCTAAGCAAGATGAGAAAGGTTGGATTTGGTTTCTTTAGTCCTTTCAGACTGGACTACTGTGGTCTTATTAACATTTTCTCACATGATTTTTGGCTGCACTCTATTCAGATTTGCCAGCCCCAGACTAGTCTGTACAACATCTATGATTCTCTTAATAAATATGACATTGACCTGTAACTCATGCAAAGGTAAACTGGATCAAATCCCTTAACTTTTTGGGTTTTCAAAACTCTTCTGGGCTACTCTGAGAGTTTAAGTGGCAGCCTTTTGCTGGCCCTCTGCCTAGGAGTGAATTTGACAAGGTACAGATTAGGGTAGTGTCTGTATTTATAGTTAGGCTACAGATGCAAAGAAATACCAATACACATTCTTTATAGTATAAGTGATCTCAAATTGGAGTCGAGAATAAATTCTCTACTCCTTCCCCTTTATATTTTATGCTGACTTGCAAGTATCAAGCATTGATAACCGTTGATCACAGAATGCTGGATCTAGTAGATACTGACTTGTCCTGATAGGTCAGTCTCTGTTGTGTGCCACTCTTTCTAGCTCTGTCAGGCCTCTCTTCTCCAAGCCTCAGAATTTAACAGGCTCAAATGGAATTATTTAATCCAAGATTATCAATCAGATTAATACATCACTATACAGAAAGAATAGATGCATTACCAGCTGTGGTGTCTGGTAAAGAGCTGGCCTTTGACTATATCTATGCTGCAATTAGATACCCTCAGCTGGCCTATGCTGGCTGACATGGGCTGCAGGGAGGTTTAACTGCATTGTGGATTACTGGGCTTAGTCTGGTCGGGAGCCGAGGCTCTAGGACCCCGCAAGGGGGGAAGGTCCCAAGGTTGAGGGGGTGCAGCCTGAACCCAAGTGTCTGCACTGCATTTAAACAGCACTGCAACTGAAGAAGCCTAGGGTTGCCAACTTTCTGACTGCAGAAAACTGAACACCCTTGCCCTTCCTTGAGGCCCTGCCCCCGCTTACTGCATCCCTCTCCCCAAGTTCACTCACTTATTTTCACTGGGTTTGGGTGCAGAAGCGGTGAGAGCTCGGGGGTGTGGCTGGGGATAAAGAGTTTGGGGACAGGAGAGCGCTCCAGACTGGGGCAGGGGTGTAAGAGGGGTTGCAGGATCTGGGAGGGAGTTGGGGTGCAGGAGGGGGCTCATGGCTGGGGCAGGAGGTTGGGGTGTGGGAGGGGGTTTGGGATGCATGCTGCAGGTGGTGCTTATCTCAGCTTCCCAGCCAATGGGTGCAGTGGAGCTGACGCTTGGGGTGACCGTTTTGGTGCAGGCAGGGACAGTGCGTGGAGCCACCCCTATGGCCGTCCCTGCACCTAGGAGCCAGAGGGACATGCCAGCCACTTCTGGGAGCCATGCGGAGCTGGCTGTTGTAGCCAACCAGACTTTTGATGCCCTGTCAGCTGTGCTGACCAGAGCTGCCAGGGTCCCTTTTTGACTGGGCATTTGGGTTGAAAACCAGACACCTGGCTGCTCTAGGTAAATCATGTTATCAAATTGCAGTGTAGACATAGATGATAGGATGCTGGCAGTTTGCATTCCCCACCCTGACTTCTGTCATTTATGGGGGTAACACAGATTTTTAGAGGGGAAAAATGGCTTTCCACAACTAATTTTGTGTTCTGTTTTCCTAATTACTAATTTTTTTATGACCCTCAGTAATAACCAACACATTATGATTTAAATACCTTTCAATGGGTCATTATTTCATCCATTACAGAACCCATCTGCATTAACAAGTGTCCCTTGTCAATCACCTAATTCTGTTTCTAGCATGCTTCTGCAGAGACACCATTTATTAGTTTGAGGGGATCTTTTTCCTGAGTTCCCTCAGACCTGAGATGCTTAGGATAATTAGCTCTAGCCCAACACTCAACCACATTAAATTCCTGAATACAGGTCATTTGCAGGCTAAGAACCAACGCTCTGGGCCTTAGAAATCAGACGTTCCTTGTTAATATTGTAAAAGATTCTGAAAGAGTAGTTAATGAGAATGATTTTAATATATAGTAAAAGGCTAAAAAGGTTAATATTTACTAACAAGTACTAGCACCTTCTTCTTTCTTCTTCAGGGCCTCTTGTACCATATGCAATTAATATAATAGGCCTGAGATACAAAGCTTGGCTCCAACACTGGAATCAGGGATTTGGCATGGGCCCATCTCTATAGAGAGAGTGCAGTTCTGACACCTATGAAATGAAGTTGGTCAATTAACTTTGCTGGCTGATTTCTCCTATCCCTAATTCATATGTAGCAGCATAGATTCAGTGGCCAGAAGGAAGCTGAAATAGTCTTGTAGGCTAGTCTTTTCAACAGTTGTCATTGCTAACCAGTCAGTCCTATATTATCAAGTTTCAAGTCTTGGTGGTGGGACTGTAGACTAGGAAAATTTTGTCAACAAATTTCCTTCCTCTGCTGGATGCTTTTGTTTTGAGCCATATTGTTAACTTGCTAGGTCCCAGCTACATATGAATCTTCTCTCCTGTGTGTCTTTCCTCTACCCAGCTGTATAAAAGTAGTATTTAAGAGTTAAAGTGAAACTTCTCAAGCTGGGGAAGCCAGTCAGACATGGCGAAGGGAGGCTGAAGCATCATTTTTATGGGGATGCTTTACAGCCAGGTCACATACCTTTTAATGTAATCTCAAAACACAGCTGTTATTTCAAGGAGTTCATTCATGTCGCTCACAATTGACATGTCCTTTGTTTTCCAAATATGCTTCCCCAGCGTATCTATAAAAGCTTTGCAAACAATAGCTTGTTTCGATTGAGGGAAAGTGTCTTAATAATTTGAAGGAAATTGGATTCACTGGCAAAAATTTCTAAACAGTTTATGGTTCAGACCATCCCATGTTTCTTACTTTCCTATATCCTGACAAAGAGTTTTAAATCCCAGCTCCCTAAATTGTAGCCTCAGAGCCTTAAATGAATGACCCATTATAATTCTAGAACATTTATAGTGTCTGAGCATATAATGTATCAAATGTATAAATTTGTTTTCTGTACTGATCATAGATTATAACTGTTTACAATATGTGGGAAACCTAATCTGGTCTCTATTACATTAATTGCATTATTCCACTTTAGTCTCAGAAATATGCAGCCCGGGGTTTCTAGCCTTCCAGTTTTACTTAGCAACAAAACTGTTTTAATTCCCTCTGATATTACTGAATATTTATAAGGCAAAAGAGATCATGAGGCTCCCTCTCACCTTGTTCATTGGCATCTTTTGTGGTGGTGTTTTAGCATTTCTAAGAACTTTTTTGAAGTTTAATTTTAATTGACTTAGTCAGTGTCTCACTTGCTGGCAATGAAACGTGAACCGGGAGATTTTTCTTCCCCCCTAAAGTCAAAGGGTTGAGACTTTCATCTTATTCCCATTCTTGTGCAATCTACAAAGCACCGATTGCGTGTCATCATAATCCTTAGAGGTATCAGCAAGTCTTTTGATGTGACACACATTGTTGTAAAGCAGTGTGATTACAACAGGGTTGGCCCTAGTCCTGTGCCCTGGTTGTCTAGGATGTAGGTGCGGATGATGCCCCCATTTCCTTATTGCACCCAGGGAAGAGGAGTACATGTATAGAGTAACACTTTGATGATATAACAGTTGTTCCTCCTCTTTACTATATCCATCTATTTGTTTGTTTACTATCCCCACATGTCGTGTTAAAATGTCACATCTGGATTTAGATTGTCAAACTTTTTGAGGCAGGGACCATGGGTGAAATCCTGGTCCTGTCTCAAGGTGGCCAGCCGCATTAAGTGAAGTGGGTTCAGCTTCCCTGTGCCAGCAGAAGTGCATCCCAATTTGTGCTGATTAAGAGGAGCGGGGCACCATCTGGGACTGATGAGAAGAGACTACAATTGGGAAGGAGATCCCTGAAGGGAGTTCCCTAGGGAAGACTGAGGGTAGGAGACCAGTGGAGGGGCTAGCCTGCTGATCTTTTCCAGACAGAGGTTTGGAAGCCACGAAGAAGGCTGGATAGCACTGTAGACGGAAGAGCTAAGGTGGCTGTTTTGACAAAAGAACAGGAGGGAACCAACGAAACCCTGAGTGTGGCAGAAGATGCCAGAGCTGAGGTATGTCAGTAGACTGTGTTTTGGGACTTCATAGTCTATGAACTATGTGCAGTGTGGGATAAATGGATTGTGTTTGGGGCAAGGACTGCTTGCAGTAGATAAACCAGCGCTGAGTAGGGGTAATATTGGACCACAAGAGAACTTTTGCTGGAGTCTTTAAAGAGCCTGAGATGGGAAACTCAGACATTAATCCCGGCATTATTTCACTCTTCTGCAAAATTGTGCTCAGGCTAGGGAGAATCCTGAAAGCCCCATTTAAGTCAATGTGCGTTTGCCAGGGGAGTCAGGATTTCAACTCATGTCTCTTTGTACAGCACCACCCCGCATTAGAGCACTGAAAAATAATCATGTAGTCAGGGATGATCAGCAGATTGTTTTGCATGCCTCTGTACATACATTTCACAACTTTTTTCCGCTCTTTTCAACAGCATGATCAGAATCTCAGTATTTTAAATTGGCAAATGAGCAACTTTCCCTAACTTGTCATATACAATAGAAGAAATTCATGCACTCCTACATCCAGGCTGTATTAGAAGGCAAACTACAAATACTTCAGGAAAAATATTTTTTCATAAGAACAAGAAATATTATTTAGGCATGAAAACGTTAAACACATTTGGGAGTGAAAATCCCCCTTTAAAGTGCTTTCCATAAAATATAAAAGTCTGAATTTAGTCAGGCCCACAACCCCATTTCCTAGGGTGACAATTATGTTACCTTGGTGTAACATATCTGCCCTGAGATTAAGGAAGGAATGATGAACTGCAGTAAAAAACCATAACCAACACAGAGAGAGACAATTAGCAATTTATTCAGAATCATCATTGTACAAATTAGGATCCATCAAATTTTGCTACTGTCTTTAATTTAATGAGGCTAGGAGCTGCTCTGCCACTTCTTATAGGAGTAATAATATCTTAACACTACACAGCGGAGCTTTGTTTGTTTTCTCCAGCACAGAGAGAAGACAGGAAATTCAGCAGGTGTTATTTCTGGAAAAAAACTGCATGCATTATGAACCTCTTCAATTATTCCCCTAGCTTTCTCTAACTTCCTCCCTCATCTCTCCACAAGTCCTCGTTATTCAAAAACTCATTTACCAGTAAATTATAAGAAAATAGTTTCCTCAGATAATGGAAGTAAAGAGAATCCAGGGACAAGTCAATAAACCATTATGAGGATCACAAAAAAATAATAATTTTCACAAAAATGACGTATGGCCTGCTCTCATCCACAAACTCACTGCCACGGGTTACAAGGAGACCAGTGATTTACCATGTATTCTGCAGGACTAATTAAACTTGTCATTTCAACACTAGTGGTAGTTTATCTGTTGCCATCTCCAATACTAAGTGACAGAGGATCTTCAACTTCTTAAAAATTACAGACACAGAGGTATTGTCTAAGGTGCTGGGCAGGGACTTAAGAATACTGGAGTTCTGTTACTATTTATTCCATTGACCGGCTGTGTGATCTTGGGCAATTCACTTAACTTTTTTTGTGCAAATCCGCTTTCATCTCACCCTCCATTGAGTCTATTTCCTTTTTATAAATGATAGTAGCGATGACCATAGAATCAAACTTTTTAGTGTACTTGAACAGAAAAATAGGTTGGAGCAAGACCCTTGCAATTAAACTTCCTAGAATTAAAAATGAAAGTTTTTGACATTTGAGCTCTTTACTAATCTTGTCTTCCTCCAGAACATCTGCTCTTACTCCACAACAGAAGCTGACTTGCATGCTTTTTAAGAAGTATTGTAGAGTGAAAAATCAGCACAATTTAAATTTGGAATCTGTATGCTGCCTTTATGGAATATAAACCAGCTCCATCCATACCACCCATAAACACCATGGAAGACAGAATGGAGAGCAACTGCTTCTGGAAGAGTTGGGTTTGCAAGCACGTCTTAATAAACCTAGGCAGTCTCTTCCAGTGGCTACATTATCAAACAGATGAACATCCAAAATATCAATTGCTAATGTAACCGTGCATAAATTACATTTGCCATGCATTTTAGCACCTTCTATAGGCAGTATTCAAAGACTTGTAACAGGCTGGCAATATTTGCCGGAATCACTCCATCCTGTTTAAAATGTGGTGTTCCCACTGGGAATGGATTTAGTGGATTCTGCACACTCTCTAATTCAAGTAACTCACTATATCTTGTTGGAATAAAGGTGGTGAGGGCTGTCTGGAGTTGAATATCTGCGGGGTAGGCTAAGCAGTCTGGATGGAGGAACCCCAGGAGCAGGCAGGCCTGGGTAGAGGGCTTGAGCTGAGATTTGCTATCCTTTCATTAATGTCAGATTCCCTGAAGGAGTGAATTTTTAACTCTACGTAGGGAGTGGACTCTGTTTTAAAGCAGGCTCTAAAAGGCTCTTCTCACAAGGCCTAGGGTCTATTAAGTGCATAAATGAGAGTAAAGAAATAAGTAAATGCTAGGTCTGAGGGCATGGACATCTACTTAACTGTGATAATACACATTCAACATAATTAGGCCCCTAAACCATGGACCTATGCTAAGCAATGTGTGGTACATTTTCAAATGATATACTCTAAACATGCAACTGAGCATAGAGGAAAATACAAATATTGTCATATGTCTTTTAGAAAAGAGCCTGATTCATTATGCTGCAACAAAATGGGATGCCTAACTGAATGGTATCTAATAATAAGACCAGTATTGGAAAAGGTCATAGAAAAGCTTTTGTGCTAGCAGCTGTATGTTGCTCATCCACATACATGTCCCCTCCTAAATGTGTCTTCAGTTCCATTATGCATGTGGATGGCATCAAAACCTGTTACCATTAGGATCATTCAGTCTGTCCCCATGCATAGGTCATAAAACACTTGTAGAGCTGAGACTTGAGTCTCAAGTTCTATCCCAGGGCCATAACCACAAGTTTACACTTGAATTCAAACAATGGCTTTTGTAGCTAATCAGAAAAAAATTACTTAACAGGAAAGCATCTTCTTAGTGCTGCTTAGATCAAAATTTTAAGACTGAACAATTTCTCCCCTCTAAATCCTCTTTTCACACGAGTTATAAATTATGGTTTGCCAGAGCTATGTGCTCGGTCATTGAAAATAGCTAAAGTTTTGCCTGTGTACTATGGCTTTGTAGGGAGTATGTACATGTCCGAGACATTCTCATTGAACTTCTATGCATATTTTGAATACATAAGGATTACAAGATGGGTTGAGGCTTATATAACCAAGGCAATGTAATTCATTTTTTTCATTACAAAAAATAACATAACGAAAAAATCTTTTTAGACTTTGTGATCCAATGCAGTAGAAACTTTAAATAGGTAAGTAATCCCATTCAGCTCAGTGGGTCTATTCATGTGCTTAAAGTTATACATATGCTTAACTGCTTTGTTGGATCAGGGACTTAATGAATAGATTTTTACAGTCTTGTGTATTGATTTGGCTTATCTGATACCTTTTGAAGAATTAAAAAATTAATTTGATGTATTGGTAAGATGTTTGGCCTGACTTATTTACTACCTTCCACACATTAATTTTTATTACATATAAAATCCTATTCAGAGCAGACTGTAGTACACACTCTTACGACAGCGATGAGTGGAAGGCTTCTGCTCTGGAGAGCTTTCAGTCCAAGGCACTGATTCTGCATTGCAATCCATGGGGTCAGACTGCTGTCCATGTATGAAGCAGTCCCATTGATTTCCGCAGGGCTTTGTGCAGATTCGGCAGTCCTCCCATGCTGGTACAGTGTACGATTTGGATCCACATAGACAAACGAGGAAAAGATGTAATGAATATCAGTTCTATTTAATGACAATGGTAAGCACACAGCTTGGTAATACTTTGATTTATTTTTGTGCACATCTTTTTTCAGTAAGCTGAAGAGATGGCTGACTAGGGTTTATAGCCCTCCATGAAGAACTACATTTGAATGACTGAATGGTTCAGAGGCTAGTAATGAGACATAGCTTTTTGCTTTGTCATCAGTGGTCTTGTACCATTCCTGGCAGACAGTTGTCCATATTAGTGATAGGTAAACTTTGAAAAGAGATGTTGCTGCAAATAAATGCTAAAAATGGGTATGAAGTTATATAGTGTCACAGAGGGACAGATTTTTAAAAGTACTTAGGCATACATCTCCCATAGATTTCCATGGGAGATGCATGCCTAGGTATTTTGAAAATACTATTGACATCCATAGGCCTAAATACCTTTAAAAAAAAATCTGGCCCTGAGCCTATGTCTAAGAAAACTTAGATATATAGTGACTCTATACCAATGAGCACCTTAGTAGGCAACCCTCTGTATCAAGCAACCACTTTAAGGTATCTGTAAAGCTTCAGTATGATTTTGATCAACCATTAGAGAATCTCTAATTTACACAATGGACAGCTGTTGGTCTCTTACGTGGTCATTTAAGAAAGATTCCACTGCATGCTTAAAGACCTAGAAATCTATTTTTGTGTTTTGAGTGGTAAGTGATTTCACAGAAATGTTTAGGCAGTTTGATTTTAGTTCTTAGCATTAAGCAGCTCTAAAAATTAAGAGGCTACATCTGTTATTGACTCTCAATCACAGATGCAAGAGCTGACACTACAATGGATAGAAATGTCTGAATGGGTCAAGCTATGTTCACTCACCAAGAGTTAAGGTGAGCTGATAAATAGGTTTCTTGCTATTTGGTACAGTAGCATATACTTTCTGTACCCTGGATTTTCTAGCAATTTTTTCAGTGTCTGGAAGGATGTGAATGATAGTTGACATTTTATAATGTAAAAATCAGTACAAAATTTAAAATATTCTGCACAAAACTGTCAACATAGTAAAGTATGAAGACATTTTAATTAAAAAAGCATTGCAGTATGAAACCCATCTGACCTAAAATAGTTCTGCACTATTATTCGGTGAGTTTACTTATTCATGCAGGTAGTTCCATTGAACTTGTGTGAGGAAATGCTACTTATTGTAAGGGTTGCAGAACTGGGACCTTAAGGAGGAAACTAGTTCATTTGGTGGTGATATTCATAAGAATTTTAGTGGTGATTGAGATGACTCTAGTAAATTGGGCATTGTCTGGTTACTATGTTACCATATACATTGTTGCATGCATCTTTGAGTCAGATTGAAGGAGACTGGGACATTCAATGTGGGAGTGAAGGAATATAAACTTTTAGATTTATAGCCTGTATCTGTGGCCTTGGATGTGCTGTCCTGGAAGGAAAGGGCTCGAAATTTTTAGCAGGTGTGGTGAAAAGTGTAACCTTGAAAAACTGGATTCAGGCTGGTATAACACAGCATGGTTACTTATGCCTGATATGGGATTATATGTGAGACTTAACTGGTCTTTAGAAATGAGATGTTCAAGATATAGTGTAAAGTTTATCTTTTTTATATTTCAATAAACTTCCTGGCCTTGGGCTCCCCAAAGTAATTCGATTTGCCAGAAGGCACCACTGATATTGCTCATGTTCTATTTCCCATGTCTGAACAAATTGTACACTGCGTGAATAACCCCAGTTATGCAAAACAAAAGATACTGAGATCTGCTTTGCTCTCTGCTATCTCTTCCTCCGGGCAAGTCAGATGCTGAAAATGCTTACAATGACTTTTCCCCATGATTTTCTTTTTCTGTACCGCTGGGCAAGTTGCGTGAAGACAACATACCAAGAGTATGCAAATTCCAACATGGGCAGACCTGCTTGATCATAACCTTTCTTCCAATGCAACCTTTTCTGTCCCCCAACCCTCTTACTCTTTTTTAGAAAAGTGACATCATGAAAATATCTTGTTTCCTTTCACACTCCACATTCTCACTAAAGAGTGAGCTGGAAAGGAGGACATATTGGCTATCTTGAGTCACTCTCAAAAAACAAAATCAACAGCCACAATGGAACAGCCCAGTGGTCAATGTAGTCCAATAGCTTAGTGACAATAGCTTATACTAAAGCATCAGAGGAAGGCATATTGCCAACCCCAAGTAATTCACTTAACTGTTCAATACTTACCCTGGTGGAGGCGCAGGCAGTGGTGAGTGGAATTTTTTATATTTTCCTGGTTCAGGATGATGGTCAATATATGTCCTAAACCACTAAAACATCAGGCTTAATAGTTTGTATAATTTAATTGTATCCAGTATAGTTAGATGGTATTGTTCTTGGTCCAAATCCTGATGTCTCTACTCATGCAAATCCCAGTTTTTGTATTCTATAAGAGTAGAAACTGAGATGAAGACTTCAGGTTTTAGCCATTTATTTATATACATATCTTATGCTTTTCTTGAATTTTATTAAATTAGTTGCTTCACTGATGTCCTACAGCAGTGCTTTCCACAAAGTAATTATACTGCATAAAAGTAGTTCCTTTTTGCATATACTGCTACTTAACTTTACCACATGGATTGATACCTAATCTCTCTTGCTGCAGAATAAGCCCATTGCATCTTGTCCTGCCTTCAAAGGACATGGAGAATTGATCACAGTCCTCATTATAACAGCCCTTAACATATTGGAACACTGTTCTACCCAAGGGGTCTGTTAACAGACTTGCAGTAAAATACTGTAATTATGGGCTGAGAAACTTATTTTTCACTAAATAAATTACATGCACATTCTGCAAGGGAAATATTATTGCCAGTCATTTCAATGTCAAAACATCACTTTGGAAAGATGTCACAAGTCCATAGAACTCAGCAGATTCTCATGATCTAAACATTTTTAAATATCCTGAATATATAACTTGAAGAGGCTTGCATGCACTATATGCAGAAGAGGGCTTGCATGGATCAGACACTGGAATAGTCTTCATCCAAAGATGTTTCACATTTCTTCTGAACAAAATTAGAAAAAGATATCTTTTTTTGCAGACTTTTTCATATGCAAAATTTAATCCCTTGTCTAGCTTTCTGTAGACAAGAACTTTGGGTGACAAAAATATAGTAAAACAATTTGGAAGAAAGATTTGGTGATAACCTATAAAATTGTTTTAGATAATACTGTGTTTCATTAAAAGAAGGTTTTACAGAAAAATGATTTATTTTTATTTATATATATATAGTATCTATATCAAATTCTTTTTCTGTAAAGAGTGTGTGTTTTATTATTATATGTGTACATATGTTTGTGTGTGTATATATGTGTGTGTATGTATGTATGTGTGTGTATATATATGTATACATATGTATATATGAGAGGGAGGCACGAAGCGAGCTGGAATAGAGTTAAACAGAGAAATCAATGCAGTTTTCTAACTGAGAGAACGGACCTCATTAGGAGAAGAGAAGCACACTCCCATGTCAGTGTCTTTTCAAACCATGTCAGAAGTAAAATGCTTCTTTTTTTTTATAGAACTTATTTCTTTTTTGGTTTGTATTTGTATTTTGAATCTCCCTCTACCTGCCCTCTTGTGTGTTTGAGGAGTCTCAGGCTTGTTTCTTTTTGACCTTGACAACACACTAGTTTGCATTCTTTATGATTATATAAACACTATGGCTCACTTAAAGTTTCACATTCCTTTTTAACACAATGAAGACCACCTCATGGATCACATAAGAATAGATCCTGTCCTAATGCAATGTCTGTTCTGTTAGTCAGATTCTTATACTGTTCCTGCTGATGTGGGAATATGAATGGAGGAATGAGAAAGTGACACTGCAAGGCATAACCCTTACTCTTGACTTAGGAAGTTTCAATCTTAGCTACTGAAAGGTAAGCTGGTTGCATACTGACAATCAATTCACTAGATTTGTCATATTCTATTCAACAGAGCGTACACAAGTGCAAACCTATGTTTTCATTGACACTTTGGAGCTTTTTCTCTTAAGAGTTTAAGAAGTGAAGACAATTCGTGGAACAGAACTGTGGCAGCAGTTATTGTTTTACCTCTTAGATTACTCTGATTACTCCATTCTTTCCAATTGACTACTTATTTAAGATAACCTTATGGTATGTTTAAAAGAGAACAGTGTTTGTATGTAAATTAGGGAAGGAATGGGACCTAATAATCTAAATTAGATTCCAGTAAACTTCAAGTTTGATTAAGGAAACCACTCTGGAAATGTCCTTTTAAAAACCATACAAGCTATAACTGTGAATAAAATGTTTTACTTTTGGAAACATAACAGAAGTATCTCGCTACTTAGTGTAGAGTACTAATCATTATTTATCTGTTAATTGACAGCATTTGCTGAGAGTTATACTGGACAAAATTACAAAGCTTCCTTCCCTGAAAAGCTTACATAGTTTAAAATAAGATACATGTCCTCAGGCTAGTTTTGGAATTTTGTCTATTTGACCTATGACACTGGCATTATGATTGCATCAGATACTGTACCCACGAAAAGAAATACAGTTTGGGACAAAGCTATTGGCCTAAACTTTTGTAATCTCAGAAAAATCTTTCTAGATGTAATACTTCTGATACTTATGAAAAATCATGATGGTCAGAATTGGTATGGGAGATTTGGTATGGGTTGGATACCACCTACTATCCCCACTTGGGCCATCTTGATGTTCTTGACACCCAATACTAATAATTATTTTACAGCAAAAGGAGTGGTTCAAGTTTTGCTAGTCCTTCAGAGTTAAACTCAAGTGGCTGTACACCCGAGAACTGTAGGACCACTAGGCATTTAGTGTAAGTCTTTGGAGTAATTGAGTACCACATTTCTGCATTCCTCCCAGAATGCAAAGTGCAAACTGTCTCCATGATGCAGCTTCTTCTGGCAGTATCACCGTATATGTAAACTGTACTAGTAAAAGCTGTTTTAGTAACAATTGTATATGTCAAAAGGTATCTTATCCCCTGCTAATCTATTGGGATAGAGCCATCTATTTACAACCAGATTGTTTTGCCAGGCATAATCCTGAGTTGGGGTGATCATAAACTGCACTCCGTCAGGAGGCATATTTCAGGGACACCCCTGTGAGGCTCATGTTCCCCACTCTCTTTGTCTGTGTGAGTGAGTCAGATAAACCACAGCAATAAAAGAAAGCCCCTGTGCCAAATCAGTTTTCATATTAGGATAGGTGTGGGGGGGGCGGGGAGGGGGCATAACTGAGGCTTAACTGAGGCTTTTCACAATCCCTACCCACATTCTCTAGGGTGGGAGTAAATGGGAGCTGTGTGGCTGCTTATTCTTGAGTGTCCAATCATACTGTGAAAGGGAGTTTCTTATTCCCCTGTATAGGAATGTAGTCCACCTAGCCCTCTGTTCTTAGATGGCACCAATCACCACAGTATCTGAATGTCTATAATTGAGAATGCCAGTGTCTCTGTCTTGGGCTGACCTTGCTTGACCTAGTACACTCTAATTATTCTGCAAACATGAGGAAAATCACAAAAATGGGAGACTTTCAGTGATTAATTGTGAGTCAGAGGACCTAAAGATTGAAAAGACCAATTAGGTCAGCTATTCCATCTTCCTGCCAATGTAGAATTGTTCCCTATTGTACATTTACGAAGGTTTTATCCACCCTAGTTTGAAATGTGCTGAGTGAGGCTTTTTTCAGGATAAAATTATTCCACAGGCCAGTAGATCTCAGTCAAGAAGTTTCTCAGCCTACATTTTCCCATTCTGGATTTCATTTAATTACTTCTAATTGTACCCTTGTGTGCCACACTAAATAAACCCCTCTCCTTAGTGTTTACACCTATCAAATATTCATAGATTCTCACCTCACCCACCCCGTACCTGTCATTTAGTCAAGCTCCACATATTGATCTCTCTTAATCTCTCTCCTCATAAATCAATCTCTCCAGAACCCTAACAATTTTTGTTACTCGTCTGATCTCCCTATAGTTTGACAGCACATTTGTGGTAATAAAGGGCCCAGAAAGAACACAATGTTCCAAGAGCCTTCAAGGGAGGGACTGTTACCTCCCTGTCCTGTGAGTGACTTCATGTCTCTTGGTGTGCTTCTCAGTACTAGACTAGCTGTCAGTGTTACCCTATCACTGCTTTCCAGGTTTTTTCCTGTCAACATTTTGTCACTGGTATCTTCTTTCATTATAGCTTCAAATGAACCTTTTTATGTCAGAAGGGGAAAATCTCCTCATCACAAAAAGCTTTCTGATTCTATCTGCTACAACGTATGAAGAGGCAGGGCTGCACAGAGATTGTTGGGAGGAAATCTGAATAGATGCTAGTCTCCTCAGAAATAGGCAGATGTCCACAGAAGCTAATGCTACTCAGCTGGGTTAATATTCATTGCATACCTCCACCAACTTCAAACAAGCAGACATACAGAGGAACCAATAGCAGCCCTCCCTAAGGCAGCCACGCTGATATGCAAAGGGAGGCCAGCAGCACCCTCATACAGATGGTGGCTCAAAATGGTGTTGGAGGATCTGAGGCACTCGAATGCTGCACTTCTTGCCTTCTCTTTGGATTTCAAATTCTTCTGAGCTGCCACTTGTCAAGCATTCCAGTTTCTGGAGACCTCTGTCCTTTAATGTACTGGCTTTGTGTGAGTGAATGATGCTGCTCTCTAATTGCTAGGTCAAAAAGAGGATGTTAGATGCTATTGTTTTCAGCTAAGAGTTTTCCTTTAAGTATGTTGAGATCTATGGATGAAAAGTGATATTACATGTAGGTATTTATTAATAATCAAGTAATCCAGACTTGGTGGTTTTAGACTTGAAGAACCAGGCCTCCAGTTCCATCTCCCCAGGGTTACATGTGTGATTTGTGTCTGTTTGCAGCATGTAGACAATTCACACTTCTCCTCCCTAAAATTCCACCACTGGAAAGTACCAAATGATGTGTAGGGTCATTCTGCCATTGATGTGTCCGTTCTCGTCAATAGATGTTCCGTGCACATTTTGAGGTGAGTACATAGTCCTTATAATTAACATAGGATTCTTTTTAACCATAATTTCTTACAGATGTGCTAGCTACTTTATCGTACACCGTAATTTTGCATCCTAGATATGTTCTTTCAGTCTATAAGACTGTAGTTATACAACATGACTTTGTGCTTGTACAGTGGCCCTCTATAGCAGGACCTTCTCTAAAAGGCAGATATAAATCTCAGTGTTTTCTGAGCAATCTGACCATGTACAACTGGTAAGTGCAGGAAAGGGACCCTTATTTCACTTCCAGCTGTGAGCCCAGAAAACCATTCACAGTGCCCGGGAGTTTTTTCTTTTGGCTGTACCTAAAGTGTTTGATGTACTGTGTGTTGGTAATAACTGGAGAGGACTCCATGTTTCTAAAATTAAACTGGCTCTTTATTAATAACTATTTATAGAGATGGTGCAAGGGCAGCTAGTATTCCAGTCATGTGCAAACAGACTGACTCCAGGTGCCTTCCTCAGACTCTTCCTTCCTGCAACCTGTGCTCCTGCCTCCAAGTTTCATGTAGGCTGCTACTGAAAGGATAGGTGAAGTTTGCAACTCTGCCTCTAGTAGTCTTAGTGGGCCTGGGACTGGCATATCTGAACAATTCTCTCTTCCTGTGTCATACTGTGATCAGCAGGGGCTCCCATACTGGATCCCGCTCATTATTAAAAAAAAGGCAGCTGTTCTCTGAGAGAGCTGTAAGATTCTGGAACTTGCTCCCCTTCTTGATCCAAAATACCCTGAATTTGATGACTATCTAGGCACATTGCCAATTATACCAGTTTGAAAGGGTTTTTGGAGTGTTCTTCCCACAATGACAAAGGGGTAGGAAGGAGGCTTTGCAGGTGTCTGTCTGTCTGAGTTCCTGCTGACATGGTCACTCTTTTGTTTGTATGTATTTTGTGAAATACGAATTAAAAAAAATATCAAATACTCTTGCTGGAAGGTTGCAGTGCAACACTAATTTATTTCTTAGACTTTAGAACAATACACAAACTCAATCAGACAAAGTGGTCTGCTCCCTAAAACAAAGGCACAACTCACCCACCTTACTCTAGGCTTCTTGCTACAAACTGACTAATTGTACGCTTCCCTACAGTGCCCACTTTCTGCAGGCAGGACCAAAAAAACCCATAGAATTAAAGTGACCAGTGTTTAAGTTTTTAAAATACCACAGTTAAAGTAATGTTGCTGAAATATTAGTGTATAAATGGTGAGTCAGGGCATATAGTACCTTCAGAGTCTCTTCTGTTACTAAATCTAAACTTTGAGTAACTTCTGGATTTTTAATAATCAAACTAGGAAAAAAACCCAAAAGCCTATCACACAGCATCAGATTGACGCACATGTGGGTCATCAGTAGGGTGAGAACCGTTAGATCCACCTCAGACCTCTGCCACTTTATCTACAGCTATAAGTTAGTAGGTTTATAATCCTCTGTATAAACCAGCACTCATGACCTTTGTGGGAGATATACTAGCAAAGTGGGCATGTGACACACTTGTTGACAGGAAAGGAAGGGTGAGACTCCAGAGTCTTGGGATCTAGTCCAGGCTTTGGAGAAGAGTGTTTGTTCTCTAGTTGGAAAAGACTCTTTAGCCCATTTCCCTCCCAAATTTGACTTGTTCTTGCCACTTCCAGTCCTTCCCTCACGCCTCACAGCTAGTCCTCTTCCACCTATCCCACTGGCTGCTCATTGTCAAATCTGTGCACTTCCCCCTGCCTCCTCCCTATGTTTGGGATGGGAAACCATTGGAGTAGATTCTCTCTGGGCTTCTCATCCAATCACCTTACCCTGCCCCCTCTTTCCCTGTCCCCCCTTCTGCAACTCAGTCTCTGCTCAGCCAGTCTCAGTTCTCCCGCTGCAGCTTGGCTCCTCATCAGATCTGTTTCCCCTCACTTTCTCCCTCTGCCCCATTGGTCCCCAGTCTCCTTTTGAGATCAGACTAGATATGATTTAATGGTTCTTTGATCTAACAAATCCTCCACATCCCTCTGGCTTCCAGACTCCCCCCCCCACCTGTCCCCTAGTCATTCTTTGTCATCCACCGTGGCTCCCAGTTTGCCTCTTCCCCTCCCCTCTACCGTCTGCAGGCCCAGTCCTGTCATCCCCTCCACCCTGTGTTCCTTGTTCCAATATACTATGCCTGCCCCTCTGCAGGTCTAGTTCTTGTCCCCTCTGCATTCAAATCAGGAGGCTTCCTCCTGCACGTTAAGCCAATGGAGGAGAGCATTCAGACACAGGAAATACAGCCTCTCTGTTCAGTTCTGGTGCCTGGCCCAGCCACAGCAGCCTAAAGCTGCAATCACAGGGTGAATCCTGCTTAACCTGAGACCGGAGCATGGTCTGTGTGTACAGAATTTTTAGAGATCTGTACAAGGTGTATGATTTTGCCCAATGTGGGTGGATTTTTATGGAGATGGTAAAAGGCATATCCCTGACACAAAGGCTACCCCCGGCCAAATGTCAAGTCCTTCTTCCAAGGCATAGGTGGGGTGCTAGAACATTTCAAGGAGAAGGCTCCAGAATTTTTAATGTGGCATAATGTGTTTTCTCTAGCCGCATTCTCAGAAATAGCAGAACTCTTTTGGCTGAAATCTCCCCATTCCCCAAATTCAGCCTTAGATAGACATCTAGGATGGAAAACTTCACCTGATACCATTAATGTTTAGCAAAGTTCTAAGCAACTGAAAGCAGACTCTTATAATGGAAAATGTTGGACAACTTTAATAGACTGCTAACAGTCCTGCCTATAATAATACATATAGTTATAGTCTGCATAAATCCTACTTGCAGATGCCAACAGTTCAGAATGTGGGTGTAATTTTTATGCCTGGATCTTGGTTTCCTCTATTTAGGGTTCTTCGTTTTCAGTTTTTACTTTATTTAATTTTTCCTGGGAATTTCAGTGTTCATTACTACTACAACAAAAACAGATGCTACTCAGTGGAAAAAACTATTAATAATTTTTCTGGATCAATATCGGGGTTTATTTTGGTAGACAGGAAAAAGTTTTCAGTAGATTTGAATGGAGTTCAATGTGGTTTACTGCAGAACTAAAACAGAACTCAAAGCACAATGCCACCTCTGAGTTTAAGAAAACAAGATATTTCTAATCCTCAAATAAAACTTTTCATTTGAATAAACAGTTTACTGTTGTAGACTTAGAACTATTAGCCTATAAATATTTACATTCAATAATTGGGCCACACCTTTTGCAGCGCATACACTCAACTTCATCCTTTTCTCCTGTTCTTGTTTTTAAACTTCCAACTACTTCTGTGTGTTCTGAAACATTCTGATTTTTGTTTTCTTTCCATTTTAGTACGTCAGATATTTAAACCATTATCTGCTAACAGCGTGAAATGTATATGTGGTAGGTGTGAGATTCATCAATACCTCCAGATGTGCACTTATGCACTTCAGAACTTGTGTGGGTGCCTGTTTGTGTACATCTCAGAGCCTTACTTCAACAGGCAGAGTTGCATATATACGGAGACTACTGTATTATTGTAATACATATATTTCATGCAATGTATTGTATTTTCATAATAAAATAAATTATTTTTATATATTTGATACAAAAATAGGGGGGAAATCAGGGAAAAAAAACAATACTTTTTATAAAACCTGGGATTTTTTTTGGTAAAATAGTTTGAAACTGAAAATGAAGGTGTTTACTGATATTTTATAATGATGACTGTTTAATAGGGGTACTGCCTGGTCCTTGCTGAGCAAAGGGCTAACTCCAGCTGAGCTTGTTCCTTTCCTTTTGCAGGTACTCAGGGAAAGGCTGATAAGAGGAGCTGTTGGGAAGACAAAGTAGAAAGGATTAATTCAGGAATTTCAGGCTCTACAGCCAATGTCCTATGACTGGGTCAAACCTGAGGTTTTTCTATTTTACTTACTTTATTTTGTTTATAAACAGAAACCTTGAAGGCAATATCATGCTGATTGAAAATATTTTTTGTGCTGGATCATTCCACTGGCTGTTAAAGACACTATTATTAAAAATAAATAGTACTTTCTGTAAATAGTTTCGTGTTGTCTAAAATTGTAACAATTGTCTGTTCTATTGGTGATTCTGTGGGAAAATGTTGACTCTTCAGTGGCATGTGGTGAAGATAAGTAAGAATTTAGTTGAGTGTCTAAATGAAGGAGAAAACACAGTGGCCTGCTCATTCTTTCCAATTTAGCCTCAGCATGACAAGAAATTTGCTGTGCATTGTGAAGCCTGCTGATGTCAGATGAAAAAAATAAAATGGGCCCAGATGGTATGATACTAAATAGAACTGAGCACAAAATGTGCATGTAAAAAGAGATTAGTCTATTTTGTCTTCTTTTGGCTGGCCTTTCGTAAGTGAAGAGAAAAAAATAACTCTTCACTTGTGAACTCTTTCTGACTAAGAAACTATGTCACATCCCATAGGAAACCTGCAGGGCAAAGGGCAAAATCTCTGGAGAAAGGCCTGTGGACAATCGATATGCTTATTTTTTTAGATTTGGCAGAAGCCTTTGTGACTACTGACCATAAAGTGGTGTTCACTGGCTGGTGGGATTGTGACATCATTCATTGTTCTCTCGCTATTTTATTCCTTCTCAGTCTTCATTTCCCCCCCTTTTCTATATATTCTTCCCTGTTCTAGTCTTTCCCCCTCTTCATTTCTTCAGATCTACTTCTCCCTTTCTAGATGTCTCTTCTTTCCCTTGACCCTGTCTCTTATCTCTCTCTTCTCTTTCTCCTTTTCACAGGGGCTTATCCGGTACCTGTAGGTTGAAGCCTATGGCTTCAGCCATGTGAGACACTATCATGTAGATTTGAGCATGTCTGATAGTGACATTACAACCAGTAGTGGGCAGTGTTTGGAAAGTCAGACAACCAAACCAAACTTGGTATATTGTTGTAGAAATATTTGTTGGTCAGGTTGCTACTTGTATTTTGTTATAATAATGGTTGATGGATGTCTGTCTAAAGAGAAATTGCAAAGGTAGCCCTGAAAGACCTACCCTCTGGAGCCTTAAACCTATCTAGAAAAGTCCTGTCTTTGGGAACCCTAAACCTAGGCTGGGAAGTCCTGCCTTCTTTAATCCTAACACTAACTCCTAGAGCTCTGCCTTCTGGAACCCTAACCCAAGCCCAGGAAGCCCTTCCTTTTGGAACTCTAACAGTATCCCAAGAAGTCCTACCATTTGGAAACCTAACCTGAGTTCCAAGAGTCCTATACCTGGGGAGACCTCCCCTTTGGAACCCTAAGCCTAGCTGCGAGAGCCCTCCCATTTGCAACACCAACCCTAGTTCCGAGAAACCTCCAGTTTGAAACTCTAAATGGATGTGACCTTCTCTTTAGAACCCTAAATTTAGCTGCAAGAGCCCTACAGTTTGGAAACCTAACCCTAGCTCAGAGTCTTCCTCACTAGAAGCCTAAGCCTGGGACATGTCCTCTTTGGATCCCTAACCCTAGCTCTGATAGCCCTTCCCTTTGGAACCCTAACCTGATCTCTGGGGTTGCTCTCATTTGGAATCCTAACTCAGCTCTAAGAGCCCCACCCTTTTGAACTCTAATCCTAGCTCCTAAAGCCATACTCTTGGAAGTGCTATCCCTTGCTCAGAGACACCTTCCCTTTTGGAACTCTGACCTGAGGGAAGGAGAGACTTGCCCTTTGGAATCCAAACCCTAACCCAGGGAGTGCTCCCCTCTGCAACACCGACCTGAACTGTGAAGACCTCACCTTTGGAACCCTAACCCTAGATCTGAGACTCCTCCCATTTGAAACCCTAATCCAGTGAGACTTCCCCTTTGGAAAACTATCCTCAACCCAGAGAAGATGTCCATTGTGCAACCCTAGCTGTAGCACTGAGATTTATACCCTTTGATACCCTAATCATAGACCCAAGAGAGTGGAAAACCTTCATCTCACTCCTAAATCCTGGAAGTTAGAATGCCACTTGTTTTTCTGTCAAGGATATGGTTTCTTTCTCACCCATAAATATCCATTTTATCAAACCAAAATACTCTGCATAGGGTCAGGTTTTGACCTCACTTGCACCACTGACTTCCACTCTTTATACTGATGTATGTAAGATTGGAGTCTGGCTGGCTGCCTTTTGTAAGAAACAAAAAAGAGGAAAAAAAATCACATCCACATTCTTGACATCATTAGTCATATAGCTCTCATTTTGTAGGCATATACACCACACAGTATTTCTATGCATAAGTATCCTAGTCCTTTGGCATGAGTTTATCAACTGTTTCATGTTAGAAACCCCCATGCATAGCAAACGCTACAAATGATGTAGTGTTTAATTTGGATAGGACAGACAGTCCTCAGTCCAATGCTATATTACTCTATCCTCTTCATATCTTTAATGTGGTGATTCTCAAACTTTCGTATTTGTGACCTCTTTCACACAGCAAGCCTCTGACTGCAAACCCCCTTATAAATTAAAAACACCTTTTTATATTTAGCACTATTATAAATGCTGGCGGTGAAGCAGGGCTTTGGGGGTGGGTGGAGGCTGACCGTTCGTGACCCCTACATAATAACCTTGCGCTCCCTGAGGTGTCATGACTCCTAGTTTGAGAACCCCTGCTTGAATAACAAGCAGAGTTCTTCTAATGAACTTGTATTTATACCATTTGTTATCCTACTTATTAAAATTATTGACGTGAAATATTTTGCTTCCCAACTTTTTATTGTCTTTCTGATCAGATACATTAGAAGGTTCTTAATACCATAGCGTGTATCTGCTTTTTGTTGTTTGCTTTCCCCATGTATTCCTATGGGTTACCTCCTTCTCATTTTGTTTTATATTCAGTCATGAAACTGTGCCATGACTGTTGGGTGCAATAAAAAAAAAGCCTAAAATGTCAAAGAGGTACTGCTCCCCACTTGAGTATATCATGATATATGGAAACAGTCCATATTAAACAGAATGCATTTATCAATAAAGGGCAAGGGGGGAACCGCAGACTTAGTGCACCATTAGCCTTCTACACACCTTGAGTCCAAACTTTCTGTCTTAGTTACCAGAGTCTAAAACCTGTCTGGAATTCAGCACATAGAGGAGTTGAATAACATACTGCATTGTTACAGGATGTACAGCTCAAAGAGTCTCCCTCATGTTTTACTCCCTGCACAGGGGCTGGCTACAGTTCTAGACTTCACAATCCTTAGACTGTAAAGTCTTCTCAAACATAGCACACCCTTGGATGGTAACCTCTCCAAAAGGGCTAGGGAGAAGATAGGACCATCGATTCACTCTGTCCATCAATACTGGACAGCCATCGACGGAACTCCATACCTCTGTGAGCTTCTCTGGGGTAGCATGGCTCCATGCTAATCCCCATTCATGACCATGCCTTGGTAGCACAAACTAGCTCTAATTAAAAAGACAACATTTAGCTGATGGTACTCAAACTGCCACTGCCCTGACAATCATCCACTTACTTCAATAGCTCAAATTGTATCCCAAATCAAAAAAAATGAACAAAACAGAAAAGAAACGGCTAAAATAAAAACTAGTCTAAATAAATGGGCCTTACACTATGCCCTAAGGGTTGCCATATTTAGGGACAGGTGCAGTCCATACCAAAATGTTGTTCTTGTCTACGCTAACTGTAGCCCCTTTAAGGTAAATGAATTTAAGACTGAATATGTCAGTCAGTGCCTAGAAATCATGGTTGTGATAACTCCTTTAAGCAAAACTGAATGTTTCCACTGAGGGGAAAATAAGACATGCTGTATTTACTGGATTCTGAAAACTTTTAAAATAGTCCCCGGCAGCAATCTGACTCCTACCTGTGGTGGGTTAATTCAGTTTGTGGGGGGTGTTTGAGATTCTTGGAGTTTGTGGTCTTTAAACTCAGCCCTGTCAGTAGTGTTTTTTCTCCAAAAATCATTGACAGAGAATACTAAAAACAAACAAACAAAAAAAAAAACCCCACAACAAATTAGCTGGGTGAATTGTTGAAACTGTTCATGCTGCTAAAGGATGAACTATGAATCGAAAGAAATATTTAATATTCTATAGTAGGGGTAAAATAGGTTTTATATTTTGACCTTTAAGCTGAGCTCTTTCTTTATAAACAATGTTGCTTTGCAAAGAACAAAGAGAAACAGAACCAGCCTGTGACATTTTGTTATAATACAACTTTGAGAAATGGCAAAAATCATCATTACGTTATAATTTTATTTTTACCAAACAACAAAAAAAGTAGTTTTATTAAAGGAAGGTTAATTCCAACCCCCATTCAGAATCCATCTTGTTTCAGAAACAATAAAATAACATTTACAATATTTTTAATATTATAGTAATATGTTAAAAATGGTAAAACTTACTAATTGGAGGCAGTCAGATCCACAACATAAGGGTAATGCTCTTATGACCATATAGCACCAGAGATATTCACAATCCTTAACAGTTTTTACCTTTACAACAGCCCTGTCATGCTGAGAAGTATTACCCCCATTTTACAGATGGGAAAACTAAGACAAAGGGTTAATTATCCAAGATTTCACTGCAAATTGGTGAACCTACAACTCAGTCTGTCTCCATCCGAAAACAGTGCTTTATCCACATGACCATGCTTCCAACCTGGATAATGGGAAGGAACATACTGTACGCAGAAACCAGAAGTAAAAGCAGTTTTCTTTAAAGAGTGGTTTTAGTTGCAGTACATTTCAAGTTGTGTTTTTGGTAAACAGTTTTGTTTTTAAATCAGTTTGTGTGTCTGCTTGGTAGCAGGGATGGGCCCCACACAGCCCCCTAAACTTTAGGATAGTACAGTGAGAGTGTTGCAGTCTGTCTCCATCTTATGAGCTGAACTAAACCCCTACCCAAGCAGCTCCCAAGCATTGGGAGTGTGGGAAATTTGGATCTGGATCCAATTTACAGCTTGGGCCCATTACTCCATTTTCGGCAGATGGGATCTGGGAGTTGTAGGTGATGAAGATAAATAATCTACATCCATCCTGTCCTTGACAACTGATGCTGCTCTGATTTTCTGCTTCACTTCCCTGCATTTTTCATGCCAGTCCTCCTCCTTCCCTATTTCCTCGGCTTGCCCTGGTCTCTTGAAGATGTAATGAATCACTGAAAATCCTTGGGTCAATACCCAGGTCTGGCTTAGTTGTGTGTGGTGCAGCACTCAGAGAGTGGAGGGAGAAGATGGCTCTGAGACTTATCTACTTTCCTGATCTGGAGCTATTTGGGAGCTAAAAAGGCCCCATTGCCTTTTACAACAGCCTAAGTGCTACTCTTAATTATACTAGCTCGTGCAGCAGTTCTCAAACTGTGGGTCAGGATTCCAAAGTGGGTCATGACTTGTTTTAATGGGGTCACCAGGGCTGGCATTAGACTTGCTGGGGCCCAGGGTTGAAGCCCAAACCTAAGGGCTTGAGCCCTGAGTGTTGGAGCTCAAGTTTTGACTTCCGCCCTCGGTGGTGGGGCTCAGTTTACAGCCCCTACCTCAGGGGCTGAAACCCTTGGGCTTTGGCTTTGGCCCCCAACCTGTGGCGGTGGGACTGGGCTCAGGCTTCGGTCCCCCCTTTTGGGGTTGTGTAGTAATTTTTGTTGTCATAAGGGGGTTGCAGTGCAATGAAGTTTGAGAACTGCTGAGCTAGTGTGTTCCACCATTTGGGAATTGCAGGAGCTCATCACACTCTGGCTCCTCCCAACCCCAAAATTCCTAAGGACATGAGAATGGGTGGTATAGAGCTGGCTATCCAGGCTTTATTCTACCAGGGATTCCCCAGTTACACATTGAAAACAATTCTCCATTGCCTTTGTGCTGTGTAGGAGTGAAGATGAGAGCCTGATCACCAGCTGAGGAGTGGCAGAGTATCAGCTGGGGGCATTTAGGGGGTAACATGGGGGTACTTTTGAGGGATGTAAGATGAGGGAGCATTGCTGAAGGGAGTATGATGGAGAGGGCAGACATGGGATTGTCAGCTGGTGAACTGCTTAGATTGCTGGATGAGGGTAGGTCATACAGCTGTCAAAGACAATAGTTTGTTAGTGTGTTGGCTCCATACTGACAGAAAAGCAAGTGGGTCTCAAATCGATTGAACCTTTAGCCCTACAAGCTATTGATGTAACTTCAGTCGATTGTTGTCTCCCTTTCATTTGACTGCAGCACCATTGCAAGTACCCACAAGGCATATTTCAGCTGATAGAGGGACCTTAAAATTAATTGATCTTTCTAATGTGAAGAGAAGGTCTAAATTTTACTGCCTTACACATCACTTCTGAACTTGGCCCAGAGAGATTAAGTGAGTTGCTCACTGTCTCAAAACATGTGGAAGGTTGGAAGAAATGTTTCCTTTTTTCTTTTCTTCTTTGCTTTACTGATTTCTCACTCTTGATTTGAATTTATTTATTTGAATTTGTCTTTTTTAGATCACATTTGTTTTCAATTTTACATACTTGAGGGCTGTTTGCAACAGAGTATGCTGCACCTACAGAGCATGCAGTATTTGAAATAGCAAGGACCAAGGCTGAGTAGAGGGGTCCCCCTTATTGTACCTGTCAAAATATTTTTGAACTGTTGAATAGATTTGATTCACCAAATCTCTGTAAAATTGTCACACCACTCTTTTTCATCATGTGACTGCATGCACATTACCTGCAAAAGGAAATGCCAAGATCAACGAAATAATGAAAAGGACAAGTTAATGATACAAAGCCATCTGGAGTGCTTGGTAAGGTGGGCAAAACAAACAATATGTATTTTAATGGGTCTGAATGTAAAGCTATAAATCTAGGAACAAAGAATGTACTTACAGGATGGAAGACTGCATCCTGGGAAACTGTGACTCTGAAAAAGATTTGGGGCTCATAGTGCATAATCAGCTGAACATGAGCTCCCAGCACGATACTGTGGACAAAATGAATATGATCCTTGGATACATAAACAGGGGAATCTTGAGTAGGAGTAGAGAGGTTATATGACCTCTATATTTGGCACTGATGAGATTGCTTATGGAATAGTGTGTCCAGATCTAATGTCCACATTTCAAGATGCATGTTGATCAATGGGAGAGTTCAGAGAGGAATGATTATATGAATTATTAAATGTCTGGAAAACATGCCTTGTAGTGAGAAACTTAAGGAGCTCAATCTATTTAGCTTAACAAGGAAAAGATTAAGGAATGACTTCATTATAGTTTATAAGAGGCCTACATGGGGATCAAATATTTGATGATGGGCTCTTAACTCTAGAAGACAAAGATGATGTCTACTATGATCCAATGGGTGGAAGTTGAAGTTAGGCAAATTCAGACTTCAAATAATATTACAAAATTTTAATAGGGAGGGTAATTAACTGTTGGAACAATTTACCAAAAGATGGGAGAGATTGTCTATCACTGACCAATCTGAAATCAAGATTGGATGTTTTCCTCAAAGATATTCTAATTCAAACAGGAATTATTTGTCAAAAGTGCCATGGTCTGGGTTATACTTGAGGTCAGACTAGATGGTCACAGTTATCTCTTCTGGCCTTGAAATGTATGAACCTATAAAAAGAGGAGCAGGACCTGCTGCAGTAACATCCCTACAATAAAGAAAAACTCCCAGAATATTATTCTTTATTATTTGTATTATGATAGAGCCCCTCTTGTGACTGTGTAACCCAGGTTGTAGGAAGACCTAATCTTTGCCCTGAGTAATAAGGTCTATGTCTCTAAATGGATTTTCATCCATAATTCTGAATTTCCTTGTTTTTGTGGTTTTAAATTCTACCATTAGAGGTACTGTATATTCTCATCTCAATGCATGGAGGTTTATATACATAAACCCCTTTGTAGTGACAGCAGAATATTAGCTATAATTATGCTGCAGCAAGTATATATTTTTTGTAGCTGAAGTGTAAACCTCTTAACTGAGGCTTATATATCACATAGTTAATGTCTTATTTAATAATGTTTTTATTTTGTATGACATTTAAGAACAAATTAGAAATCATCTGATCAGTTGATGAGACCAGAGACATTTTAAACACTCACTCTGCAAACTGAAAGTGGATATTGGATATACAGAAGTGTTACTCATTAGCTCCCTAGTCGTTAATTTTACAGAGTTTTGTAAATCTAAAACTGTTATGGATATTTTACACAGCTAGATTTGTTTTGTGCTGTAGCCTAAGCTTGACTTCTACTAGCTTTTGGATGCCACATTGAAATATGAACTATTCAGTTGCTATTTCTGTCTTCATTCATTTTTTCATTCACTTTTTCTTTTGTTCTTTGCTCTTCAAGATATGGTCCATTGCTGTAATGAGACAGTAAGGGCATTATAAGTCTATCCAAATATCTACCAATGACAGACAAATATTCAGATGGAAACACCAGCGTAAACCAAATTCCCTTTCAGCTTTCTTCTCTAAGAAAGACCATTCTAAGGAGCAATCCACATATTTGCTGCTGTGAATTGTACTTAGAATTTATGGTCCAACTGGCAGCATTGGAGATCACTCTGAAATCTTTCAAGAGACATGTTCTCTTGAACTATCATGCTTTATGTGCAGACTTTTTCTAAAGAGTAATGTTGTATGTTCCTGCATTACTGTTTCCAAAGTCAGGAATTAGCTGTGTGCTGAAACAGTTAACTAGTTTTATCAGATTGTATGTTCGGTCAATGACCATGGAGTCCTTTGCTGTTATACTGAAGCAGTCCATATACTATATCATCCTGCTCATCCCCAAAAGTCAGTAATTCACCTGTGTAGCATTCTCCCCCTGCCAGCTGGTGGGTGCAAACCAAGGTAACATCACTTTCCAAAATGCCAATTTTGGTGGCAAGGGGATGAATTGTAGAGTCCTTACTCAGGCAAAAAGCCCCATTGATTTTAGTGGGATATTTGCCAGTAATGAATGCAGGATCAGGTCCTTTATAATAATAGGAGATGTACCAATCTCCTAGAACTGGAAGGAACCTTGAAAGGTCATTGAGTCCAGCCCCCTGCCTTCACTAGCAGGACCAATTTTTGCCCCAGATCCTTAAGTGACCCCCTCAAGGATTGAACTCATAACCCTGGGTTTAGCAGGCCAATGCTCAAACCACTGAGCTATCCCTGCCCCCTTTTTATTTCAGTTAAGGTTGCAAACCTGTTTTCATTGTAGCTCCCTGTTTTTGCATGCTTGTAACGATCCAAATGGTGAGATAAGATGAAATATTGCATGCTTAGTCTGATTTTAATCTCACCATTGACTACATTGGTGCTACCCTTGATATATACTGGTATAAACTAAGATAAAAATTAGGTCTCTGATTTATAGGACAGGAAGAAAATTGTTGGTATGGGGAAAATATTTTTAGCATTTATTTCATATTTTTTGCTGCAAGTCTGATATTCTGCAAATTTTAAACTTTCATTGATTAAAAGATGTTAGTATTTTTCTATTGTGAATGTAAAGCCATCACAAGGTAAAAGTCATTTGAAAAAAAATACTGCTTCTATACCACATTCACTGCAATGGAGTGTTAACGTTAGAATCGACTTGGGACCATCTAAATTCTAGCATTATTAAACATAGACAATTTCTTATTTTTCTTATAGTCTATTTAAAAAAATAGGGAAATTAAATGCAAAAAAATGTAATGCATTTAGGCCACATAGTTAAAATTACAATGGTCAGGAAATTAAATAGTTTCAATAGAAACAGTAACTTTGCCATGTTGGTGTATGTAGTAAGTTCTATTCCTTTCTCTCTGGTTAAACAAGTATCTTTAATATTATGAAATCCTGCTCCTATAGGTGGGATTTTCAAAACACTCAACTATGCCCTGACAACTTTTACAATCGACTTTATTGGGGACAGTCAGCTTTGACTTAAGTGTGTTTTGAAAATTTTGATTTATAAACTACATAGCATGTGCAACACAGCAAAGTAAATGGTGATATTAGAATCTTAACTTTGGCATTTCCAGAAATTTTGGCATTTTAATCATGGCAAATTAACAATGTTTTAACATTTATATTAAAATGTTATAGTCAATGTAAGGTAACTTTTTTAACAATTTTGAAACTTAAGAAACCAGTGTCTACCATGTACTTTATTGCAGTACACAAATTAAAGCCATTTCCTAATAGGCCTCATGTTACAGGGCAATTTTCTGCACTATCCTGGAAAAACTTTATTGAATTGTTTAAGTATTTTAGGAGTTCATTGTGTTAAAATGCAAATGTTTATGCAATATTGTGGGTTAAATTAAAGTTAAGTGGGTTTCCCAGGAAATTTCTATGGGGAGGGGTATGCAAATATACCCCCTCCAGTTATGTGAGAACTCAGCTTTTTGAAGCTTCGTCATGAGGAGGGGACCTCTGTAGACTGATCATGTGTTACATGAAGACAAGGCCAGAGGCCCAAATTATATAAAGGAGAGTGACTCACAGATTAATGGGTGTGCTTGTTCTGAGCTACCAGCTGTTAGGAACTTGTGACCACAGAAAACCCCTTGATGGACTTTGAAGGACTGATCATCTGCCAGAGCCATGCTTGGGGTTGAGGTGATCTCTGGTACGCTTATTAGCATTCATGTAGTATTTTAAAGGTTTTTAAAATAAATTTTCTCAATAATGCTTTCACCTTAAGAATAAATATGCTTGCTTAGGAAAAGCTGTGCAACACCTTATTACTGTGGGCAATTATGTTGTTTATAGACTCTGAAGTTAAGGCAATCTGACTTGCTGGGGAATTCAGTATAGGCAGGAAGCTAGAAAAGCCCTGGTCATGTGAGAGAGACATGAGTATCTACCTAAGAGATGTGATGGCTGAGGAGCTGGGTGCGCTTGCTGGACCACGGAGGGGGAATACAGATGTAACTGCTCCAAACTCTGACAATAGGGTTAGTGCTTTTTATTGAGCTGAAGTAAGAGCATATTCTGTCTCTTCTTTCTGTCATTTCCTGCTCTGAAATTAAAACAGAGCAGTCAGCAGAAAGCATCAAAACCTAGTGCTTCAGAACTGTCTAATCAATGTAGCTGTTAAGCTTGAATAAATTAACCTGAACCAATGTCAGTCTACTGACACCCAGGAATGCACATCTGATACCAGAGTAATTAACTTAGGCTTTAAGAGCAAATGATGTTAAGGTTTATTTTGGGAAGAGGTTTTCAACCTAATAGATGTCATCATGAAAAACTCAGGACTGGGATTTTGACTGCAAAAACTATACTGCATTTCCCTAAAAAAAGTGAGAAGCATTTCCTTCAAAACTACATGGAGCAGACTAGGTTCAGATAATCAGAAATAGTAGTTCAAGAAAAGGCTAAACATATGAATTCTTAAGTGGATATACAATAGAATTTGGTCTTTACTTAGCACCTTCCAAAAATATTCAAAGACGTATGAATATAAAGCTAACAATTAACTGCAGGAAGTGGCCTAATAATGTATTTAATGGCTCATAAGCACCCCTAAATATTATAACCTATTTTGGTAAAAGAGTGACTTCTGGCCAGGATTTTGGGACAATCCTTTTAGTTCTGAAAAGTCCCAAGTGAGTTATAACTTCTACCCAAAAGGCAACTACTAGAGGATGATTGAATGGATCCTAGGTTAATGTGTCTTCGGTGTCAGAGTGTATAGGTTATGAAAATATCTGGTACCTGGATCCATCTGATTGCTAATCCTGGTCTCATTTCAACAAGTACTTAAACATATATATGTGGCTTTAACCAGGGGGTAGTCACTTAAACACATGCATAACACTAATCATGTATCTTCCTGAATCAGGGCCTATGGAAAAGTATGGTGTTGTGGGTCAGTCTCAAACAGTGGAGGTTCAGAGCAGTAGTTGTGGGTAAGTGGAGGGCCCCTGTCAGCAGCAGAGTCCATCTTCAGGAGCAGACTCCTCTTCCCAGCAGCAGTGTGTCTCCATAAATGCCCTGATGGCAGTTATATTCTACTTTTCAAACCTGGGACTGATAAATTGTTTGCTGCAGCCTCTCCACCACAGTCCCTCCACTACCATCCTCACTATTCAGCCCACCTGCTTTTGTCTAAGAGACTGTAAAGTATTCATGGCAGGGACTGTATTCCTATGTCTGTACAGTGTTTAGCACACTTTGGTGATAGTCTAACATGATTAATAAATAGTAATCTGTAAAGAGATCAGCAATGGCTCCCTGACTCACAGACACATGACTGTACTTATCTATCATACAGATGTTGGAGCTTGTGTTTACTGTCTAGCTAGGAGGCAGATGTGTGGGAAGACCATAGAAAGTTAAGAGTTATTCCCATTCATTGATGCTAATTAAACTCTGACTCAGGCAGAACTCATCCTCTACCTTGAAAATAGAGACATTTTTAGATTCTCTGCTTATACTCGCTTCATTGCACTTAAGAGCAAATCTTGACAGTGATTCCACAGCCATAGAGGATTCTCTCGCAAATGAAACCAGTATATCTATGCTATGCAAGGGACTATACTGGGTGGGTAGATTACCTAGCCAGAATTTCAAGAGTGCAGATGATACCACCATTTCCTTAGTTCTTGGCTCTCTACCAACTCTCAAGTCTTTTAATGGCTCAGTTAGTAGAGGAGAGAAAGGAAAGGATGCTGATAAGTTATTGGTGGTCAGGGTTATGATTACATATAAGGATGATGTGTGGGGAAAGCCTTCTTCCTCAGCATTGCAGGACAATGTGAACACATTGCTCCAGATGGTGCACAGAGAGCTCATCAGGTCAAAGTCAAGTTCCTGATCGTCAAAGCTCCTAATAATACTCTACCTTCTGGTCCACATCTCCCTTGCTGACAACTGCATCCCACAAATACTGGTCAGAGCAAGGATAAAACTCCTGAGAGGAGAAGTCTTTCTCAGAGGCGGCACATGACCTTGAAACAGTTGCCCACAAGTCTCATCACCTCTAAGACCAAACACAAGACCCAGCTCTTTGATATTCTTTGCCGCCATCATACATAATTAAAAAAACATCCTAAATTTGCATATATTTCCTCACTGTGAGAAAGAGAAGAAGAGAAACTCCGATAGATGACATGATACTACTGCAATGTGCTCAGGTAGCATTCTGGTGAGCATAGCGAAGTACCTAGACAAACAAAGCAAGACACGCAAGTCACCTACACTTTTTTCAAAAAAGCAAGCTCATACATATTCTAGAATGATCAAATACATGCAGTAGACAGCTGATTACATATGTCGTGTCACAGTGCACAAAGGTTCTGATTAATGAAAACACAGCCCAGTTCCATTCTCATCAGAGTATCCCCAGATCAATGACTCACCAAATGTAGACCACTAGGGTATGTGATTAGACAGCTATGGCTGGCCTGTGCCAGATGACTCAGGCTTGTGGGACTCTGGCTCTGGAGCTGTTCAACTAGCTACGTAGACTTTTGGGCTTGGGCTGCAGCCCAGGCTCTAGGACTCTCTCATCTCACAGGATCTTAGAGCCCAAGCTCCAGCCCAAACCTGAGTGTCTAAACCACAATTAAACAGCTACTTAGTGGAAGCTCCATGAGCCTGAGTCAGCTGGTGCAAGCCAGCCACAAGCTTTAAACTGCAGAGTAGACATACTGTTAGAGACAATTGCATTGCAGAAGCTGCCATGTCTAAGTACTACCTGGCTAATGCCACAACATAAATGGACTGGACTTTGAAAAAAAAAATCCCAGCTACCTACAGATAAAACTGAAATTAACAGAAATTGGCTAAATGGTTTTGAAAAGTGTTCTGAAAGGTATTGAACAGTTGAAAGTATTTGTGTTATGGAAAAAATAAAACAGCTAAAAGGGAAGCTACACAGATTGGTATCATGTTACAAGTATCTATGTAGAAGTGATTATGCTAAAGCGTCATTCCTCTGAATTAGCTATATCCAGATGCTTGAGCAGTCTCAGTATAAACTTATGCGGTTAATAAAAGTTCTGTTTCTTCCCTCTCAACAAACTCTTGTTCTGAATCTTTCTAAAACTTTACACACGGATGATTTTTCCACCTTAGTTTTCAGATGGATTATTGCAATTTTTCCTGAAATATTGACATTTAAAAAAACCCCCTCTTTGCTTGGCTGGTATCAAACATTAGCAATCCCTCTTGTATATTCAATTATTCCTATAATTTCAGAGTGCAAAAGGCACAAGTAATTGTGAAAAGAAATGTGGAAAATACAAACGGGCATTAGAAATATACAGCATGTAAATTAAATAAATAAAATGTGAACATTAAGGGCAGATAGAGAAACCATCAAGATCCAACAGGTCCCTGCAGATTTTTAAAAGAATATTTATTTGAGTTTTAGCTACTGATTAACTTCCTTTGCTCAATATTTATTCTTGTTTCATCAACCTTGAAATGGGAACTGCAATGGCTTTGACAAATGGATTGTTTAGTTTCAGTCTACCCTCTGTAAGCACCCATGTGTCCTCTGCTGAAATACTGTTTTGTAACTTCAGAAGTGCTTCTTAGCTTGTGATTATTATATCCTATTACAGCAGTGTACTGAGTGGCTATTTTTCTTCTTTCTCCATTAGACCATTGCCTTCAAAGTCTTAGCTAAGTTGAGCCTTCTCTTTGCTACACTCGAGCAAAGCCTGAACCTGACTCTACAGCTATAGAGAATGCTTTGGCAAAGAAATCAATGTAGCTACACTATGCAAATGACAGGACATAGGATGGCCACTCTGGGATAATGCACTTCCTGCATGACACACAGCCCTGTCCTAGGGGACTCCTTGAGTGGCAGTACACAGGGAGGATGGATGGGACTGCAGAAGCGAGAAATGGGGTTATAGAATCTGCTGCTATTGTGGATCATCCTATTCCCCAGCAGGGGTGCTCTGGAAGTGACCACATAGGCTACTCAAACAAATTAAACTTCAGTAGCCCCCGTGGAGGAACTCTGCAGCTTCTTGCAATCTGGGGGGAAGGATTTCTCTTCTTACACCAATGTACTTGTACTGTGCCCACTCCTCTGGTAGGTTGCCAGGCTTAGCATTCACCCTCTAAGGTGCAGACCCAAAAGTTGGCTGGGAATTCCGATGGGCTAAATTTACTTTCTTTTGATATTTTTCTCTAATTAAAGCTACAGCTGCTTTGGGGTTGTAGAAATAAGTAATGTTCAATCAGACTAGTTTGTGCAGGGACCTTATTCTGTAGGAATTAAAATGTGGATCAAAGCAGTCAGTACAGACATAAGTGACATTGCCTGCTTTATTTTTTTTCCTAGAGTATCAAAAGCCCCAAACTGTAGCAATAGACTGCATTGAACTCATGCACTGGATTTCCACTACAAAAACTGTCAATTAAATTTGTTTTGAACTTTCTGGAACACGCAGCATTATCTACTGTTCTCCCAGATTTTATAACTCATTTAATCACTAGTACTCATTGAGAACATTTTTGTCAATTATCCAGCTCACTTTGAGTAGTCAAACCTACAGCTTTAGTACCTGACATTTAAAGGCTGATCTAACTCTTACTGAATGGTTGCTCTGTGTAGGGAATGTCGGGGAATCTAGAGCTTTGGCTTAATAATTTTTAATGAGATTCTTAATGTTGGGTGAAACTTACCCATTGGTTTGCAAAGCTCACTTACACAGGCTTTGCGGGGAACTTCATGGGGAAAGTTAAATTCACCCCATACTCCAATCTGTGGCTAGGTCATATAGCTGGTAGTGAAGCCCCACCAGGATTGCAGTTTTAGTCTCTGAGCTAGAATAATGTCCACTACCCTTCAGTGTCACCTATACTTGGATGCAAAGTAAATGAATCTGTAAACAAAATAAAATAAAAAATTAGGATCCAGCACTACTTCTGAAGCCTGTTTCCATCCTGAACTCTGTGCTGGCCTATCTGGAGCTGATGAAATTTCTATCTTTTGGTGTGAGTATAGAGTGCTGAGGCCTCTGCATGTCTTTTCCCTGTGTCCTTCCCCTCCCTGCCCCCATCATCACAAAGGGTCACTGCATGAAAAAGGGCCTCCCACAGGTCTTCTACAGGGATGTATTTCACTCTTAGGCCCTGCCCTGCAAACACTTACACATGTACTTAATTTTATGTACATTGACTTCAATGTGAATACTCACTTGCATAAAGGTAAGCATGTTCTTTAGGGCTTGCGAGATTGGGACCTTAGTCTTCAAACTTTTTTAAGGTTTCATTGGAAGTGAGATATTGATTCCTATACGAGTTTACACTGATATGGGTACTGTTCTAATAAAACTTATTTGACAATGAGTAAAAGAGAAGAATTTTTATGCAAGAATATATGGCCATATAGGGTCTGTTCCTACTTTCATTGAGCCCATAGCAACACTCCCTTTTACTTCAATGTGAGGGACTGAGGCCTTGGTAACTGAGGCTAATGGTGTCTTGACTCTGTTTTAGAAAGTCTACGATTTTTATGGAGAGACCAAAGCTTCCAAAAAATTTGTGCCTAAACAAGTTAAAGAAATTAGAAAAGATCTGTGAAATGCATAGATCAGTTCAGCTTCGTAACTTTCTTAAAGTCTGACGTTTGAGATACCCAAATTCTCTACATAAATGCTTATATATAGCCCCAGTCTTGCTAAGACTTTCATGCGTGCTTAACTTTATGCCTGTGAGTGGTCCCACTGGAGACTTAATTTAAGTATAGGCATAAATCAGAAGGATTGAGGCCTTTATTTTGACAGTAAAATAAATAGAGCCTGAAATGTCATGCACAGTTGTTGTGTTCATTTGCTCTTTGCCTTGTTTTCCTTTGGCCCCTCCTCTACTTGTTCTGTATTTCTATTCACAGCTATAAAACTGTTTTGAAGAAGGAGGAGGGAGAAAACTTGTTCATCTTAGCCTCTAAGGATAGAACAAGAAGCAATGGGCTTAAACTACAGCAAGGGAGGTTTAGGTTGGACATTAGGAAAAAGTTCCTAACTGTCAGAGTGGTTAAACACTGGAATAACTTGCCTAGGGAGGTTGTGGAATCTCTATCTTTGGAGATATTTAAGAGTAGGTTAAATAAATGTCTATCTGGGATGGTCTAGACAATATTTGATCCTGCCATGAGGACAGGGGACTGGACTCAATGACCTCTCGAGGTCCCGTCCAGTCCTAGAATCTATGAACTCTCAGCCAAAATACTTACAGTAGTTTGTCATCACTTTTTTTTTTAAAGGGTACATCTCCACAGCAAAAAACCCCAAACCAAAACCCCAGTGGCAGCACAGGTCAGCTGACTCAGGCTCATGAGGCCTGCGCTGCAGGGCTAAAAATACCCATGTAGATGTTTAGGCTCAAGCTGGAGCCCACATTCTGAGACCCTTCCCAGCTTTCAGAGCCTGGGCTCCAGCCTGATCCCAAACATCTATACTGCTATTTTCAGCCCTGAAGCATGAGCCCTGCAAGACTGAGTCAGTTGACCTGGGCTCTTGAGGGTATGTCTACACTGTAATTAAAAACCCACAGCTGGCCCGTGCCAGCTGATTCAGGCTTGCAGGGCTGTAGCTGCAGGGCTTTTTAAATGCGGTGTAGATATCCAGGCTCAGGCTGGAGCCTGGGCTCTAGGACTGTGTGAGGGTCCCAGAGCTCAGGGTGCAGCCCAAGCGGAATGTTTATGCTGCAATTAAACAACCCCTGAGCCTGAGCCCCATGAGCCCAAGTCAGCTGGTACAGGACAGCTGCAGGTGTCTAACTGCAGTGTAGACATACCCTAAGTCTCCCTACTGAGGGCTTTTTTTGCTGTATAGATGTACTCTGACACATACATTTATGGTGCAACCCTTAAAATTTTTTCATCCTATTTAAGAACATAAGAACGCCCACACTGAGTCAGACCAATGGTCCATCTATCCCAGTACCCTGTCTTCCAACAGTGGCCAATTCCAGGTGCCCCAGAGGGAATGGATAGAACAGGTAATCATCAAGTGATCCATCCCCCATTGCCCATTCCCAGCTTCTGGCAAACAGAGGCTAGGGATACTTCAGATCATGGTTTTGCATCCCTGCCCATCTTCGCTAATAGCCATTGATGGATTATTCTCTACGAATTTATCTAGTTCTTTTTTGAATCATTGTCATTCTTAGCCTTCACAGCATCCTCTGGCAAGGAGTTCCACAGGTTGACTGTGTGTTGTGTGAAGAAATACTTCCTTTTGTCTGTTTTAAACCTGCTGCCTATTAATTTCATTTGGTGACTCCTAGTTCTTGTGTTATGTAAATGAGTAAATAACACTTTCTTATTTACTTTGTCCACACCAGTCATGATTGTATAGACCTCTGTCATATTCCCCTTCCTTAGAAGTCTCTTTCCTAAGCTGAAAAGTCACAGTCTTATTTATCTCTCCTCATATGAAGTTGTTCCGTACCCGTAATAATTTTTGTTTTCCTTTTCTGTACCTTCTCCAATTCCAATATAACTTTTTTGAGATGGAATGACCAGACCTGCATGCAGTATTCAAGATGTGGGTGTACCATGGATTTATATACAGGCAATATGATATTCTTGGTCTTATAATCTATCCTTTTCCTAATGATTTCCAACATTGTTAGCTTTTTTGACTGCCACTGCACATTGAGTGGATGATTTCAGAGAACTATCCACAATAACTCCTCAAGATCTCTTGCTTGAGTGGCAACAGCTAATTTAGAAGCCATCATTTTATATATGTAGTTGAGATTATGTTTTCCAATGTGCATTACTTTGCATTTATCAACATTGAATTTAATCTGCCATTTCATTGCTCAGTCACCCTGTTTTGTGAGATTCTTTTGCAGCTCTTTGCAGTCTGCTTTGGACTTAACTATCTTGAGTAGTTTTGTATCATCTGAAAATTTTGCCACCTCAATGTTCTCCCTTTTTTCCAGATCATTAATGATTATGTTGAACAGTATTGGATCTGGTACAGACCCCTGGTGGATGAACTATTTATCTTTCTCCATTCTGAAAATTGACCATTTTTTCCTACCCTTTGTTCTCTATCTTTTAGCCAGTTACTGATCCACGAGAGGACCTTCCTTCTTGTCCCATGACAGATTACTTGCTTAAGATCATTTGGTGAAGGATCTTGTCAAAGGCTTTCTGAAAATCTAAGTACACTAAGTCCACTGGATCCCCCTTATCCACATGCTTTTTGACCTCCTCAAAGAATTCTAGTAGATTGGTGAGGCATGATTTCCATTTACAAAAGCTGAATTGACTCTTTCCCAAAAAATCATGTTCATCTATGTGTCTGATAATTCAGTCCTTTACTATGGTTTCAACCAGTTTGCCTGGTACTGAAGTTAGGTTTACTGGCTTGTCATTGCCAGGATTGCCTCTGGAGCCTTTTTTATAAGTTGGAGTCACATTCGCTGTCCTCTAATCATCTGGTACAGAAGCCAATTTAAATGACAAGTTACATACCACAATTAGTAGTTCTGCAATTTCACATTTAAGTTCCTTTGGAACTCTTGGGTGAATACTGTCTGGTCCTAGTGACTTATTACTGTTTAATTTATCAATTTTTTCCCAAAACCACATCTATTGACACCTAAGTCTGGGACAGATCCTCAGATTTGTCACCTGAAAAGAATAGCTCAGGTTTGGGAATTACCTTTCTTTAATTTTGCTATTGGCAATAACTGGTAACAGCTATATTTAGGTTGCTGGAGTGACCGGTGAGGAATTTTGCTCAATATTTTTTCTCCAGATTGGTAGCAATAAATTATAAAGGAAATTATGGATCCCATGACGATGCTAAATATGCTCAGCAGCTGAAAACCATTATAACATTTTATAAATGAGCCCAAGACATAAACCTCAAAATATTCCTTAAGTGGACCTTTAAATGCTACCTTTACCACAAAGACAGATTGTCAGTGTAATAAATTAAAGCTCCTTTACTGCAGCTCTTCTGGCCAATGTTCTATTACAGGCCCATATTAATATTTTATTCCCTTTAATATTATTACATGATGCAGGCTTTATTTAAATGGATTTGACGGGCCTCTTGGTTGGCTTGACAACTAGAGGGAAAAATTAATGTTCTGCATTTAATCACAGCTCAAGGCGCTAAATTATTTTGGAGGTCGAAGCCGTCATGCATATCATGCTAAATTATTGAATGTAATAACTATTAGCCAGCTGTCTATTTATAGATATTTTAAATTGTTGTTTACTTCATGCATCTTGAGCTAATTTTTAACTGAACGCCTCTAAGTTTTCCTCACCCAGTACAGTACTACTGTATCCTGTATCTTGTGCAATTGGAGCACTGGAGGTCATGTTGTATGAAAGAGTATGATGGGCTCATCAGTCTTCAAAGCTATAAACAAATAGCCTTCATGCTGAGAAGCTCCAAAGTGTACACAACTTGGATGAGATGTACAAGCTTGCTCATTTGTTACTATATATATATATATAGCCCCACACACATATATATGTACAAAATGTAAAAAGTTTACAATTAAAAGTGAATTATTTTCTTGGTTTTATTGTATTGTAGGGATGCTGGGCTAAGAGGAGAATCAACCACCAAACCCATAGCTTGGCGGGAAGATTAAAAAAAATTAATTTAAGGAACTGGTATAGTAGATTTTTACCTTTGAAAATAGAATATACTTTAGTAAAAAAAAAAAGTACTGAAAGAGAGGGACTGAACTATAAAATGTTGTTAGCAGCTGTTTAAAGAATGTTACAATGGGAATGATCACAATAAAGCTTGAGATAATATATTTATCCTTACTGTTGAGGGTATATGTATTCATAACTCTGCATCTCCCTTGCCACCTTAATCTGTAATACTGAATTATGTTAGTAGGAATGTGTAATATGTATATACTATAAAATACAGTGTAACCTTTCAGGCCTGTTTTGCAGTGAGGTCGCTTAAGGAAACAATTTAGCATGTACATATGTATCCTGCTTTTGGGTTTTGGATTGAATTAGCAGAAGTCTCTACTTTTGCTTCTTGTTCTTTTTAGCATGAAAATAAGAAGCGCTTTATTTGCATCCTCTTAGAAAGTAACTTTCTGTGATGCTTCGAGGTTAAACTGCTTAACTGTTTTCCTTAAAGCAACATCAGTCATGACCAATGGGCCATAATAAAGGAAAAGCTGTACACTGAAAGACTATTTGTCTTTTTTGTAATGAGTAGAGATAGGACAAAAATATTCCTGTGCCTTCCAGCCCATGAACCTTAACCTGAATTCACTACATCCTGAGAGTTTTCACCACTACAATGTTATTGTATTATAGTGGCACCTGAGACTTGAGCCACACTGTGGTAGGTACTATACAGATACATAGCAAGAGACAGTTCCTGCCCTGAATAACTTATGCTGGAAAGAGACAAACATTGAATGCGGAAACAGGCACATAGAAGTGAAGTGTTTAAACCAAGGTCACCAAGTGAGTCAGTAGCAGAGCTGGGAATAAACTCCAGCTCCCCTGACTGCTAGTCACCTGACCCATCCCCTGGACTGCACTGTATTAGTACCAGGTACACATTGCCTACTCATCTGTACCCCGCATCTAGGGGAAGAAAATATTGGGGCACATGGGCGGTGGGGTAGGGTTGCTGGTGGAGCAAAAAAAAAAAAAAAGCCAAAAGAATACCACGAAATATTGGGACGCCTACATATTGGGACGTCTGGTCACCCAACCTGCACCCCACTCCTACACCCACAGGCCAGATCCTCCTCCTTATATCCTAATCTCTCACCTACCAGCATGAGAGGGAAGCCTCACGTGACTCAAGTGCACCTCCTGGCATCATTGCGGTTGGGAAGTCAGGGAGGTTGTTACTGACCCAAAACAGGCTGAAAGGTAGGCAATATCTAGCAGCCCTAATCCCATGGGAATCTCACCCCAATGAAAAGGCATTGGGAGAGGGAGGGGAAGGATTTCCTTTACCCACATACCCCAATGAGATTAACTTCATTGGAACACAGGAACTGCCTGACTGGATCAGACCTGTGCTCCATCTAGTCCAGTATCCTGTCTTTGATAGTAGCCAGTACCAGACGCTTCAGAGGAAGGCAAAAGAGACCTGCAGCAGGTAGTTATAGGGTGGCTTCATCCTGTACAGTCAGCAACATACAATGAAGTTCTCATCTCTGTTCATCCCCTATTTCCAAAAGGTGTGTCAGTCCTCAGATGCTGCTCCTGGTGGTTACATAGGACTGTTAAGATGTATGATAAAATCTCTGTCTTGAGGGGTTTTTTTGTGTGGTGCATGTTGTGTTTGATGTAGCAAACGTTCACCTTACAGTAGTCTGAGTTCAGGTTATCTGCTTTCACCAAAAGTAGTGGCTGTCACCAGGCAGAGTGACTATTTTGATTTGGGACCTTCTCTCCTGCTGAGGGTTTACTATTCTTTGATCACATGTGATAGCTACAGTCTGCCTGTTGTGTATTTCATATATGGTTGTGAAATGTTGATTAAAAGTGTATGTCAAAGGAGCAGCTTGGAATAATTTTCATGCAGTGTTTCTGTCACTCCATCTCCTTCAGTTTATGGCCATGACATGTCACTCTACTTAACAGTTAGGGTATGTCTTCACAGGTATAAAGATATTTTTTCAGTCAGATTAGCTCAATTAAATTAGCTAAATATAATTTAATAGGCTTCTCACTAGGCTACAACATGATTGGCTGACCAATTGAGCTAATGTGATTGAAAAACACAATCCTTTTTGCCCATCAAGAATGGGGGCTGTAGAGAAAGTAAAGTGATGAGGGGAAATTGTTTGAGAACAGGGACACCTAGCTTGACCCTGTTCACATTGTAGTTTTGCTATAAACTTCCATGAGAACAGGATCCATGAGTTCTCAAGCTATTTTGCTAATTAAAAAATTATTTTGGCTCTGTGAGGATTAAAATACAATTGTAGCAGTTTTTCACATTCCCATCTTAATAAACTCAGTTGTCAAAGAGCTGATACATGAACTGAGCTGCAGCTGATCAGAAATCTGAGTCTGCTTAAAAACAAAAAATATTACTAATAACTGTAGTATATGAATGACTATCTGGCAGCTGCAGAATTTCCCTGACCTTAATATAAAGGGCTTAATAAAAGTGCCAGTCAATATGTGTTAGTCATAATTTGCTTCAAGACAAAAAACACAGACCCTGGCTGCATCTTGATTTCTTTATATTTTGGCAGGATTCTGTAGTTTAAGTCCTTTTGTGAGCTGCAGTTTTCATTGTTCCTAGTGATTTTAAATTTGTTATACTTGAATAGAAGTGTTAAGTGCCCTCAGAGTTTAATTGTTCCCCATCCCCAGTTCTCTCTGGCCTCAGAAAGAATAAGCTCCCAGTTGACTAGAAAGTACAGCAAGCTTTCCAGGATCACTATTGCAGGAAGTATTGTCCCTGCCCTGCTCCAACACCATGTGGAAATCTGAGCAATTCCATTCAGAGCTACATAGACAAAGGTTTTAAAAGGAAAATTTTGATGATCCATTTTTAACTTGAGCCATGTTGAAGTTTACACTTGAACTGGGAGAAAGGTCTTTACAGATCATTAATTTACATTGTCTCACCACTGGTAGTCCTGGCTAGCTTTGGTGAATTTCAGAAAAGAATTCTCTTTTCTTCAATGTTCGTATTTTTTTAAAAGTCAAGGCAAATACAACCTGTGAACTACACAAGCAAGTCATTAAATTTGTAATATCAAAACGTCCTGGATCCAAGTCTACCTCATGAACACCTGCAAAAGGGTAGGCAGAATGCCAGCATTCATTGACTATGGGCCCTAAAATGGAAGATGATGATGAGAGATTTTCCATTGACTTGAATGGAAAACTCTGGATTGAGTGCTGTAGTTCAGAGCTTAATTTAATTTTTGGAACATTTAACAACCCTAACCTAGTCTTTTTGCTTTGCTATTGTGACTAAATGTAATGTTTACATGTTTATCCAAAATACACCAGGAATAAAAAATTCCAGGCATCATAATGCAAACTGTATTAATTATGTTGTTTATTATAGTAGGACCAATAAGGCCTCTGCTAGGCTTGGTGTTTTTTTTGTTTGTTTTTACGCAAACACTTAAGTTATGTTTACACTGCAATTGGAGGTGTAATTGCAGCCTGGGGAGACAAACCTGTGCTTGTATGGCTAAAAGTAGCAGAGTAGATGCAGTGACACAGGCTTCAACATGAATATGTACCTAGGGTTTCCAGCATGCTTGTACTCCTGAAGATATTCCTGCTGCACCCACTGCTCTTTTTAGCGGGTATATCTACCTGTGTTGCAATCACACTTTGGATTGCAGTGTAGACATATGCTTAGTATGAGACAGTCCTTGCTCTGAAGGTCATAGTTTAATTAGACTAACTGAGTGGGAATAAGGAGATACTAGTATTTCCTTTTCCCAGATGGGGAATTAAGGTACAGAGAAACTTGTTCAAGGTTACATAAGAAGTTTGTGACAGCAAGGATTTGAACCCACCATTTGATCATTCCTCAGAAAGAAGCATCTTAACCATGATGCTGCAGTTCTCCAGTGCAGCCACTGTGTGTAAGCGGAATGTGGATTCATTCATTCATGTGTCAAATATAAGAGAGAAAAGGTGGGTGAGGTAATATCTTTTATTAGGCCAACTTCTGTTGGTGCGAGAGACAAGCTTTTGAGCCACACAGAACTGGTCTGAAGAAGAGCTTTGTGTGGTTTGAAAACTTGTCGCTCATATCAACAGAAGTTATTACCTCACCCACCTTGTCTCTAATACCCTCTAACTGACACAGCTGTAACTGCTATGTGCCAAATATTGGCATTTTAATATCCTTGCTCCATGGTACACATTGTACTTTAAATATGCTAGATATAAGGTACTTTTTTACCCCCTATATAACTGATATGTTAGGAGCATATGGAAGGATCTGGCTAGTTGCCATCATTGTTAACAAAAGTTCAGAATTCTTAGTCTAAAAGGTCACTTGTTGATATGAATCAACAGACAAGCTAAAGTTCCACTCTTTTCCCATGTTCCATGGTTGAAAAAGTTTAAATAACTGATCTCTCTTCTCACATTATCTTTTTTTCTGGTAATATTCATTAGGTTACATTTACACATGTATAACATTCCCCTGCCTTTTATGATCCAAATAAATCTAAATGGAGTCCTGGAGATTCCCACAGCTTGAGCTGTGATTCTGATACCTTTAATCACACTGAACAGTACTTTACTCCACAGTTATTCCGCTGAAGTTAATTAATGGAACTAACCATGGAGTAAAGTGCTGCTTATCCAAATCTAGCCCTTAATTATGGGGGACTAGTGTGAAGCTAGCAAATGAAAAATACTCGTCTCTTGTGTAGTTGACATCAGCTAGAATGCCATGGAGTCAGAGAAATTTAGTCTCCTCATTTAAGTAATCTAAGACTCCATGTTCAGTATTTCTGGCTTTCATGTGGCACTGTTTTGTTTACTCATAGCATTTCAATTCTACTTCGGGTGTATTCTGCCTTTGAGTTGCTGATCATACCTTGTGCCCCTGCTGAACAATATGTTACTTCAGATTTCAGCCACATTCACAGTAAAATCCTGGCCTCACAGAAAATAATGGTATTTTGCCATCTACTTAAGTGGGGCCAGGATTTCACTCTCATTGTTCAAGAAAGTTCTGAAGAAGGCCACCTGGTCAAATATTTTATTTCTCATCCAGTAACTCCTTCTGTAAATAGTAATCTTATAGAACGAAAGAAAAACAAAAAATAATTCCCTCCCCTTCCCCCAATTTTCTGGTGTAAAGGGCAAAACACCATTGAAATCAACACCATCAGAGAATTTGGGACTAAGTTAAGGCAATGTTAAGGCTGCACAATGAAGCACGCAAAAGCCAGGGAATGGCAAATCCTGACACTTTATGCATATGTACTATGTCAGTCTCTAATTATATCATTACATGCTATTTCTCAAATATTTTTTTAAATTGCTAATTTTATTTATTTAGCACCTATCTTCGCATCATTTAGAGCACACAGCTAGTGTTTTAAAATTTCAATACACTAAGTCATTTATTGAAATAACTAAGCATGCAATTCCTCATTTCAAAGGAAAAATAAAGATATCAAACCCCTGAACTCCAATTATACTTTCCTATAAGTTACAGCCCCTCTGCTTATGTGCCTGCATCTTTCCCAAAGGCTATATAATGATGATGCTACATGTGTACTCTAGATTTTAGGACCAATCTTTTCCCTTCATAAATGTTTAAAAAAGGACCATATGATTAAAGAGAGGGGTTGATATTTATCTAGACTAGTTTGTCTTCAGAGCTGCTTTGTTGTCCTTTTATGAACTCCAGCATCATAAAAAGGGAAATGCAAACTTAACTACTCCCACAGGCAGAAGAGTGGAATTACTCTGTACCAAACTTCTCTTGTGTGATATCTAACCTTTCCTAAGCCCAAGTAAAAGAGTTCCTAAGTTATGAAGTGATGCGCCTGTTGATCATCGTTATATTGTGTTAAGTGGTACAGGGACTGAGAAAGAGGGAATTGTAGGAGCTGAAGAGTTCAGTGGGGGGAAGGGACAGAATGGGAACTGATCCTGCTGCATGCTACCTTCACTCCAGTCTTCTGTGTAGAAATTTTAAAAGATGTGCACTTTCTATATTAGGGAGGAGAAAATAAAATAGAATAAAATAAAAGGAAAATGATGGAGTTTTTGTTTTGTAGTTTTGCTACTGCCTTTGAGATGATCATTAATCCATGATGATTTGTGACTTGCAGTCTTGGTTCTTTTTGTTTAAATCAGATTCAGAACTCTTCAGATTTTCCTATTACTAGTAATTTACAGATGATTTTTAAAAAATACATCTTAGCTGTGAAGCTGCACGTACATTATGCTAATGAAGTGGTGTGCTACTTCTTTAGGTATGGTCATGTCTGTGATTAAAGGCTCTTCACATATGCATCCATCTCTTTAGCTTTCTGCTGCTTCATTTGAAAATAACTGTGGCTATCAAAGTAACAAAAGGCTAGTTTGTACTCCTAAGGGAAGTAATTATAGCAAAGCAGATAGCTTACAAATGATAATTTTACCTTCTATTTCACTATGCTGTACTCAATATTTAGCACAGTATTACTGAAAGAGCTATAAACTTAATGTAGATTATGGAATGTAATAATAAATGAACATAAGGCAATGGAAAGCTGACATTTCACTAGAGTTGAAATAAGTGTACTCTTAAGCCTGGTCTACACTGGGGGGAGGAAGGGAATCGATCTAAGATACGCAACTTGAGCTTAGCTGAAGTCAGCGTATCTTAGATCAACTTATCTCCTATCCTCACGGGATCGATGGCTGTGGCTCCCTTGTCGACTCCGCTTCTACCTCTCTGGGCTGGTCTACACTAGGGGAGGGGATCGATCTAAGATACACAACTTCAGCTACGTGAATAGTGTAGCTGAAGTCAAAGTATCTTAGATCAAGTTACCTACCATCCTCATGGCTCGGGATCGACATCCGTGGCTCCCCCTGTCGACTCCGCTACCGCCATTCGTGTTGGTAGAGTTCCGGAGTTGACAGGAGCGCGTTCGGGGATCGATATATCGCATCTAGATGAGACGCAATATATAGATCCCCGAGAAATCGATTGCTACCCACCGACACGGCTGGTAGTGAAGACGTACCCTCACCCTGGTGGAGTTCTGAAGTTGACGGCAGAGCATTCTGTGATCGATTTATTGCATCTAGACGAGACACGATAAATCGATCCCCGATAGATTGATCACTACCTGCTGATCCAGCGGGTAGTGTGGACGTACCTTTACAATAGTTCAGCCATAGTAGAGAAAATTTCCAAGATTCAGTCAGATGCTTTTTTTTACTTTACATGGATAAATGGTACATTGGTCTACGGATGCATAGACTAAACTTCAATTGGTTATTTTTGAAGCTGGGTGTTTGTTGTTAGGGCTTAGTGTGTCTGAATGGGAAAAGCTACATAAACCAGAAATATGTGCAATAATTTGCACACAGGGGAATATGTAGACCATCCATCAGATCAAACCCTCCAAGTCTGGTGTCTCTTTATATGAAAGGCTTTCCACATCCATGCTAATTTGGGACTTGGTCTTGATTATGGTAATAACTAGGCCATAAATACTTTGCATGTCTGCATTTGTCTAGCTGAGCACAGATCTACTTATAGTCTTCCCAAGATACAGCTCTATGATTTGTACTTGCTAAATTACATGCCTATTGCTCTCTCCTCTCCTTTCTGGATTGCCCCTCACACACACAGACATAGCAGTATCAATTAATCAGTTTTCTGAAAACATGAATCACATAGTTTTTGTCATGCAAATGGAAAATCACATATGCCTACTGTTACACAATGTACTTGTATTGATTTAACAGGTGTTAAGAATTCACATCTCGTGATTTTCTCCATCTTTTCTGTGAACTCATGAAACCATATTACAGTTATGAAAGGCACAAAGCATCAGTGAAACCACATACATTATGCAGACAGGTCTGAAGGATTGTTCCGTAATAGGCCTTAATTTTTGCAGATTTTTTCTCGTGCTCCTATCAAAGTACATGGGCTAGATTCACCAATATAATCTCAGCCTTAGCACTGTCCATGTAATGCATAGGGACCATACAGAAATGGCATAAATTACAGCAGTCCCTAGGTTCATCTAACTAATTCCAGGGCTAGCATAGATTATCTTTCAGAATCAGAGCTGTAATCATCTTCTTGAAAGCTCTCCCCACTTCCCTACATTGAGTGGAACTTGGGCAGTGGGGAGAATCTGGTCTATTAGAAGTTTTGCCATATACTTCAAAGGGAGAAGGATTAGACCTAATTGTTTAGCTTTACAGGTAGTATTTTTAGAGAGGAGAGTTCTTGGTAGTCTTTGTGAATAGAAAGGTTTTCCTAGGTTAGGTGCTTGATGAAAGGGGGTACAAGCAAGAGGTGTTTAGGTAACCCTTCATATTACATAAGATTGTTACTGGTGATCATCGTACTGAGCACAGATCTATAGTACTTGTCACAACCAGTATTTCCAGTTAAGCGATGGGAAGTCAGGGTGGCAGCATTTTCTATTCTATAAACGTGCTGATGCTGACTGTCCTGATCAATATTAATTTCTGCTCTTGTTCCATGTTCCTCAGTCTCATATAGTGCACTGGTGGTTTCTTTGTTCTGACTACAGCCCTGGTGAGCCCCTTCTGCTGCCACAAACATACTCTGAATGCTGGCTGGAAAAGATGCTGGTTTTGAAGCATGTTACCTAAAACCCAGATTTTGGTGCAGAAACCCTTTTGAAGACTCCAATCTATATACCAGTGAGTGCAGCAGATCAAATGATGGGAACATATGTCTCATAGAGCATATAAAAAAAAAGAGCATATGCTGTTTGGAAAAATAGCATCATGATTCATATGCTAATGTCTGCTGTTAATTGATACTTCAATACATATTTGCCAGATCACTTTAGTTAATAGTCATACTGGCTATTCATTTTAACTGTCTTATTCATTGATTAAAATAGTGTTTCATTTAATTTTGCTGCACATGAGTAACACTTCACTATATAAAATATGAGCAACTTCAGTGACTGATGTGTTCATTACATTTGGTGGCTGATAATGATAAATATATGTATCATAAAATAACTCAGAAAAGATGCATTATGTAATGTACACATCACACTTCATTTTTGTATTCTAGATAAATACAGTGGCATATATGCCTGTCTGCATATTTCATAATTATATATTCCAACCTCGTGTCACAAAAGCTCTTTGCTCAAGTGCAATGTTAATGGACTTTTTGCTGTTAATACATAAGTTGCATTACAGTTTGGAAATATTTTTCAGTTTGAACAGACATGAATGCTATGTACACATACATGTCTTTCAGGAATGTGTGTTATACAAGAATAATTGTCTTTCAGATCTCAAGGTTCTAAACACTTTTGTATATAGTTTGACTCAAAAGCTACTTGATACCCATTAAGTATGTTTGCACAGTGATATTATAGCAGAAGATAGTATTTCTGAAAATCAAAAAAAAAAATCTATTAGTGAGCTTCACAGAATCAGGCTTGCTAGGTCTGAAGTTTAAATACTGTAAACAGCAAAGGATCCTAGGTGCATGTTTCCAGAGGGGGGCAGCATTGTATCAAAAAGAAAAACAAAAAACAGGCAGTTTGACTTAGTTCTAGGCTTGTAATTAAAGTGTTCACTGTGAGGGAAGCAGATAGTGGCTCAAATCAGACTAATAAATCTGTGGGCTAATAACACGTTAGTCAGATCAGCATGCTCCATAATCACTGCTGTTGATCCATTTGTCTCTTTTTACATGGTATATTGATTTTAACCAAGAATTCATCAAAGAATAAACTTTCATAAAACTCTACTTGATATTTTATCCCAAAGACTATGCAGCTATTAGTAAGTTTCCCAGCAAAATTAACTACTGGTGTTATAATTTAAAATATTCTTGAAAGGTCACCTTTTGTGTTTCCATGGCATTTCTTATTACTGGCTACCTAATGAAATGCAAGAACAAGACTCTGCTACTGAGATTGCAGGTGACTGAAACTGCTGACAAATGGCACAGTCTTTTGGGGCTTGTGTCTGGCTTTGCTTTTTTCTGTCTCTCTGTTACAGGAATTCTTTTTTTTTTTTCCCCTCCAGTCAGGCAGGTGTTTATATGCACTCACTCCCCTACCTTGCCTCAGAGGGCCATTGCAGCTGATGGAGAATCATCTTTATTAATTCTGCAGGACAGGGAATATGCAGAATGGCAGATTCTGATACTTTTTTAAAGAGGCACACAATTATATTGTGTCTAAAATGAATTGGTTTTAATATTTACATGGCAAGGATTTGTAAACCTTGTTAAAACTTCCTAAATATTTTTTTTAAATCTACTATAGATTAGGAACTTCTCATTAAATAAATTGTAGATCAATTTCAAACGCTGGCACTCGATACTGGCACTGGCGCTGGCACTGGAACGATAACATCGTTTATTTTTCTCCAGTTCATAAAAGTTCACCATATTGTCAGTATTTTGAGACTATTAAAAATGAGATGGATGCAAACAAGTATATTTAAGAGTGACTGATGCAGCCTCTGTGGTTTCTTTCCTTGTTTCTTTGTGACTAGTGCAAGGGATGCTGTAAGAGGAAACAGCCCACTGTTACTTCTACAGAATTACTAGGTTAAAATTTCCAGACCTACTGGCTGGATTGATTTGTTAATTAGAACAATCCAGTCTGAAAGGGGAGGTGTAGCAATCACATCAGAAGATTTTCATCTTCAGGCTTGTACTGCAAGAAGGATGATCAAAGCCACTGGGAGAATAAATTTGTGACACTATTGCTACAATAAGCCCCTGCTTTCAAATGGCTTATACCTCAGCTATAAAAGTCTACTTGGACAAGAAATCAAACATATGAGACTACATTTGCACAACTTTCAACATCATATGCACTTGTTTGAAATGTAAAATGAGTTTGTGCAAGCACAGAGATACCACTGTGTACAGACGAAGACATATGCAGCCATGGAAAATATGCCATGTTGGTGCATGCACAACTGCAATGAACCCTTGTTTATACCATGCTATTTTTGCACATGAGAACAATTTGTGCAGAGTTAGTGGAGTCATGATTACAGTCAATGGAAAAATCCATTGGCAGGACATATCACATTTAGAGAAATAATGACAGGTATAGGTGAATAAAACTTGTGAAAATGTGTCTTAGTGCGAAGAGTCACACCCAACGTGCTCATGCCAATGCCTTGGAAGTCTGTCATGGAATACCATGTGATCAATCGCACCTCAAATATTGCAGCACAAATATCAAATGCCAAGGGAATACTCACATTGAACATTACTCCAGCAACCCATATGCTGCAATTTATTTGCCCAAAACATTAAGTGAGCAGACTCGAATGGTGTACAGATTCACAAGTGTCCCAGTGTGTTGCAGGTCAATTCATGAAAAGAAACTAAATGTATTAATGTTGTTGTTATGAGGATCAAGGCTTAGGTAAAGCAGTATGAGAGAACATTTTCAAATCTGTGCAAGATTTAGAAAATCTGATACCCAGGACCCTGAACAGCAGTGGGGAAAATTACATCATGTGCAACCTTTGTGCGACAGGCTTGGTGAAAACAGTAATTTACCGTTGCTATTATAAGGAGAATGAGTCAATGCACTTGTTTTCTACAGATACACAAACATAGAGGCAATTCATGCATGAAGTATATTTTAATCCTGGCTAATTTTATATCAATTTAAGAGAAAGAACCAAATGTATGGTGTGGGAAAGGGAAAAAAGCTACAGAAATGCCACGGAAAGAGAGACTTGTATGAACTGCATGAAAGAGAAAGGTGGCACTTTCCCCCAGCTTAACTCCTCTGCACTCAGTGGATGAGCCAACCTACTGTAGAAGTGAGGGGGGAAAACAACTCTCCGTGGAATGCGTATTGTTCAGACCGCATTGGGACTGACTCTGTTGCTCAGTTCTCTGGGCAGGGATGAAGGAGGTGGAAGATAGCTTTAGGCAATCTTTGTTTTTCTCATATTCTGAGGCCATGCAGGAGTTGTGGGAAGCAGAAAATAGCTGAGGGGAGGGCGGGGGGAGATACAGAGGTTAATGGCTTCTATTTAATGAAAATGAAACTAAACCTGAGAGAATTGGATGCATTCTAATGTTCTTTGAGAATCACGAGATAGGTGTTGGACCTGTGCTTTGTCACTGAAATCAATGAATGTCTTGGATGCACAGACAATGTATGATTATGCTTGTGACTATGCAATGTACATGCGATTGTTACCAAAAATGTGTGCTAAGGCAGCCTCTCATCCCACTGATTTTTGAAATAAATAACTTTTTCTCACTTGCAGGTACATACATTGGTTGGACAGACCTCAGTTAAAGGACTGGTCCATAATTTGTTGTTGATTTTTGTCCACATAAAGATTCAGCCAACAATTCTTGAAGAGGGGTAGCCGTGTTAGTCTGAATCTGTAAAAGCAGCGAAGAATCCTGTGGCACCTTATAGACTAACAGACGTTTTGGAGCATGAGCTTTCGTGGGTGAATACCCACTTCGTCAGATGCATATAGTGGAAATTTCCAGGGGCAGGTATATATGTGCAAGCAAGAAGCAAGCTAGAGATAATGAGATTAGTTCAATCAGGGAGGATGAGGCCCTATTCCAGCAGTTGAGTTGTGAAAACCAAGGGAGAAGAAACTGGTTTTGTAGTTGGCAAGCCATTCACAGTCTTTGTTTAACCCTGAGCTGATGGTGTCAAATTTGCAGATGAACTGAAGCTCAGCAGTTTCTCTTTGAAGTCTGGTCCTGAAGTTTTTTTGCTGCAGTATGGCCACCTTAAGATCTGCTATTGTGTGTCTAGGGAGGTTGAAGTGTTCTCCTACAGGTTTTTGTATATTGCCATTCCTAATATCTGATTTGTGTCCATTTATCCTTTTCCATAGAGACTGTCCAGTTTGGACGATGTACATAGCAGAGTGGCATTGCTGGTATATGATGGCGTATATTACATTGGTGGACATGCAGGTGAATGAACCGGTGATGGCTGATCTGGTTAGGTCCTGTGATGGTGTCGCTGGTGTAGATATGTGGGTAAAAATCTTTTAAAACATTGGCCAGGATCTTTAAGAATTGATGTATAGAAGAGCAATAAACACTAAGGGGAGTGAGAACGGTATTTCCATTGCCCTTTTTAAAAAATAGTGGATTTCTGTTTATAACAAGCGAGCTATTGAACATATATGGTGGTTTTGATTGCTCAGAATGTTCCCAAAGTTTTATGTATTCAGGTTCACTGCTAATGTCTGACTAATTTATTTTTCAATGAATTTCAGTCCATGAACTAAAATATTTGTCTACTTGGACTTATTTTTCTAGATGGTAAACTAGAGCAGATGCCGTGCTACTGCATTTTAATCCATGCATTGAATTACTGTTTGCAGAACAAAGGTACGGCGTCAGATTCATCCCTGGTGTAACTCCATTGACATTAGCCGTATCTGACTCTGTTAAAGTCAATGAGGTTATATTGAAGGTGAATTTGATTCAGTGGGCCTGATTCTCTAGTACAACCACATACACCTGAGACTAATGTTAGTGTGCTACTGTCACATTGCCTCATTAGCACAGATGACTAGCAGTGGAAAATTAGGCTAAAAACTAGCGTCTACAAAAAGGGAAATTTGCACAGTCACAGTTTTTAGAGTGACAGAAAATCATGAATGCAAAGGAGATTCAGAATGAAATATATATCACAACCTTCAGTAGCTAAGCACAACAAGCCATCCAATTAACCAGTTTCTTGAAGTGCTCTTGTAACAGGCTAGGAAATGTTAACTAAGTTCAGCTCATTCACTAAGGCTTCCTAGATATATGAAAAGAGGGAATGTCTCTCTAGAAAGAGGATCAAAGGTGTGGATTGAGCACACTGGAGGAAGGAACCCAGCAGCAACTATGGCTACGTCTTCACTACCCGCCGTATTGGCGGGTAGTAATCTATTTCTCGGGGATCAATATATCGCGTCTCATCTAGATGCGATATATCGATCCCCAAATGAGCTTCTATCGATCCCAGAACTCCACCAACTCGAACGGTGGTAGCGGAGTCGACATGGGGAGCCGCGGACATCAATCCCGCACCGTGAGAACGGTAGGTAATTCTATCTAAGATACTTCGACTTCAGCTACGTTATTCACATAGCTGAAGTTGCGTATCTTAGATCAATTTCCCCCCGTAGTGTAGACCAGCCCTATGTGTAAGAAAGAAAGTTTAAGCTGAACTTTTATTTCATTATTAATTTTGTGTTCAGGAAAAAAAACAACTTCTGTTTGGAGGTGAGTTTGGATTCTGCATAGGGTGTGGACTTCTTTTTTAGAGCAGAATGACAAAGGCATAAGCTCACTGACCCACTGTGCTTAAGCATTCAAAGTTAGATGGCATATGTCTCAGTTAAAAGTGGATACCTAGTATTCTGTCGCAGCCATAAGAGATTTTTCAGCTTTTGTGAGACTTTCATATGTAAAATCTATTGTAGTAAAATAATAAAGTTATGACAATTAAGGAAACCCACAAAAGAAGGAAATTCAGAGCACAACTCACATCCTTCATTCAGCTTGTGTTTAACTATGGCAGCTCGAACACACCTTGATCAGGGAGTTTCAGAACATATCCTAATATTTATAGTACTCAAACACAACAGAGTTAGGTCAGAATGGCGTCTTATTTTCTTTGTGTAACAAGAAGCAGAAGTGGTATTGGACACTTTCCTTGACATCATATTCATACTGAGAAAATAGAACTGAAATGTCAGTGGAATATGGCATGGAAAT